>NC_069660.1:234129392-234432422 GCF_027244095.1 Hemicordylus capensis | reverse complement strand
CAGTTCGAATTCGAACCAAACCTGGGGGAGGTTCGAGCAAAACTAAAACCGAACCACCCCCTCTTGGTTCTAACCTGGTTCGAATTCGAACTGAACCAGGAAAACCGGTTTTGTGCACATCCCCAATTCCCTTTGATACTTTTAGCTAAATGTTCCTCAAACTCTCTTTTCGCCTCCCTTATTGTCACCTTGCATTTCTTTTGCCAGAGTTTATGTTTCTTTTTGTTTTCTTCATTTAGACAGGCCTTCCAATTTTGGAAGGAAGTCTTCTTCCCTTTTATGGCTTCCTTGATGTTACCTGTTAGCCATGCTGGCATCCTCCTGGACTTAGTGGTACCTTTCCTCCTTTTGGATATACAATCTAACTGGGCTTCTAGTATTGTGGTTTTGAGTAAACTCCATGCACTCTGGAGTGAAGTGACTCTCCTTATTTTCCCTTTCAGCTTTATTTTGGAGAAGTTTCCTCTTCTGAAATTCAAAGTGTTTCAGACTTCCTTGGTGATTCTCTCCCTGCATGAATGCTGAATTTGATTACATTATGTTCACTGTTCCCTAAAGGGTCGATGACACTGACATCATGCAGCAGGTCCTGGGTGCCACTTAGGATTAAGTCCAAGGTCACCTTCTCTCTGGTTGCTTCCAAAACCAACTGTTCTAGGCACAGTCATTCAACATATCTAGAAATTTGACCTCTTTGCCATGACCTGACTGCAAATTTGCCCAGTCTATGTGTGGGTAATTGAAGTCAACCATTATTACTGCCCTGCCTCTCCTTGATGCCTCCCCAATTTCTTCCTGCACCTCCCAGTCACTGTCAGCATTTTGATCCAGAGGGTGATAGCATGTCCCCAGTAGCACATTTACTTTCAGGTCTTGTATTGTCACCCACAGGGTTTCTGTGGAAGACTCTACTCCTCCTAGATTTTCTACCTTGTTAGATTCGATCTCTTGTTTAACATACAGTGCTACTACACCTCCAAGGCACCCCTCCCTGTCCTTTCTATAGAGTTTATATCCAGAGATAACAGTGTCCCATTGGTTCTCACTGTTCTACCATATTTTTGTTATGCCCAGTGTATCTATTTCTGTTTTAGCAACCAAGCACTCCAGCTCACCGATCTTGGCTTGGAGGCTTCTGGCATTGGCATATAAGCACCTACTGTATATGCTGTATCTCATACCTGGTGTCTGTTATCTTTCTTTTGACTCTTTAACCAGCTGGCCCAGCCTTCTGTCTGCTCTTTATGTGGCTCTGCTCTGTCCCCCTTCTGTTTTGTCTGAATCCTCAGCACCCTTGCACGTTAAAGGATGGCATTTGCCGAACCGGATACTGTCCAGCTCCTGTCAGCTATTCCCCAGGTGTCATTTTAAAAGCTGCTCTGCAACCCTTTTTATTTTAAGCACCAGCAGTGTGTAGGGGTGTGCAATTCGGATTTTCGGGTGATTCGGCTCGGACCCGAGCCGAATCACCCCCGTTCTGTTTTGTGCCCGAATCTGGGTCACCTGAATCACCCTTGATTCGGTTCGGATTCGGATTTAATCCGAATCCGAATCTGAATGATTCGGGGGGGTAAAAAGGGGCCCAGGGGCAAAATTTTGGGGTGGGGTGGTAGTGCCCAATGGGTAGAGTCTACCACCCCAATTTCAGGGGGATTGGGCAAAGTCCTGATTTTTTGTGAATTTTTAAAGTTTTAGTGACTTTGGGGCAGTTCGGGGGTATAGCATGGGATTTGGGCAAAAGGAGTGGGGTGGGGTGGTAGTGCCTAATGGGTGCAGGCTACCACCCCAATTTCAGGGGGATTGGGCAAAAAGTGAAAGTGAAAACTGAAAGAAGAAAAAACTTCTAAGGTGTGAATTCTCATTCTATCATAGCAAATGAGATTTTTTTCAATTAAACAACTCTCATGACCCCACTTTCACTTTTTCACACTTTCCTTTACTATGAATAATATGAGGAAGTAATCAATTTAGCACACTTCACCTTATGAAGACAAACCTCATACAAATAAATTCACCATAATTCACCCCTCTGCCCAATCACTCTTAAATTGGGGACGGGTGGTAGCCTCCAGCCATCAGGCACTATCTACCAGCCCACCCCACTCCTTTGGGGCAGATCCACTTTCTGCCCCCAATCTGCCCCAAAGACACCCAAACTTCAAAAATTCTCAAAAATCAGCCCTCTGCCCAATCCCCCTGAAATTGGTGTGGTAACCTCCACCCATGAGGCACTACCACCCCACCCCACTATTTTGGGGCAGATCCACTTTCTGCCCCCAAACTGCCCCAAAGTCACCAAAACTTCAAAAATTCTCAAAAAATCACCCCTTTGTCCAAACCCCCTGAAATTGGGGTGGTAGACTGCACCCATTAGGCACTACCACCCCACCCCACTATTCTGCCCCAGCCCCCACTTTCTGCCCCAATATGCCCCAATCTGCCCCAAAGACATGAAATTTTCAGAAATTTACCAAAAATCAGCCCTTTGCCCAATCCCCCTGAAATTGGGGTGGTAGCCTGCACCCATTAGGCACTACCACCCCACCCCACTCCTTTTGCCCAAATCCCATGCTATGCCCCCGAACTGCCCCAAAGTCACTAAAACTTTAAAAAATCGCCAAAAATCAACCATGAACCGAATCACCCGAATTTTTTGTGCCCGAAATTCGGGTGATTCGGCTCGTGCCTGAAAAAATTCGGGGGACATTGGGGGTGATTCGGTTCAGCCCCGAATCACCCAAAATTGTTCATTTCAGGCACAGATCGTTCTGTGCCCGAAATTTTTTGCACATCCCTAGCAGTGTGGTTCCATCTTGGTTCAAGTGCAGCCCATCCCTTTTATACAGGCCTTGCTTGCCCATAATGTGCCTAACAAATCTAAAACCCTCCTCCTGGCACCAACGTCTCATCCATGCATTGAAACCCCTCAGCCCTGCCTGTCACACTGTACCTGCGTGTGGAACAGGTAGCATTTCTGAGAATGCTACTTTGATCAATATGCTATCAATCAGCCTAAATTTGGCTTCTGGGACCTCCTGACTATCTGCTTGCTGCTGGATCACCATTATTTCATCTCCTCTCCCTCACTGGAGGGAGAAGAAGGAAAATAAACACAGCCCAGCAACAAGCGCTGCCTGTAAGTGAGTTCTGGATCCACAGAGCCCAGGTCCCACCCACTATGCACAGGACATCACTCACAAAGGGAAGGGGCCTGAGCTCCATGGAGCCTGTTTGAGCTCTGTGGAGCTCATTTCCAGGCAACGCTTGCTGCTGGGCTGGGCAGCAAGGGAGAGAAAGGGAAATAAACACGAGCCAGCAGCAAGCACTGCCTGGAAATTAGCTCCGGAGAGCTGAAGTGGGCCCTCTGGTGATCGGACCATGGCCTCTTTGCATATGACAGCATATGCAATGGGGGCTCCAGTGGCCCTTTTCATTGGCGGCCTGGGTTCTTTGAACCCATCCACTCAATGGTGGCTCTGCTCCTGTGCTGAATGCAGAAGATGGCTCTTATTTCCATGCAGATTTGTTTAAGGGTAGAGTATTTCATCCAAACCTTTCTTAATTGGGTTGGTTACAGGTTGCTGTTGAGAGTATGAATGCATATATGTATTGATTCCACACATGCATACATGCACACTCCCATTTTCCGCCAGAACTGTCTCCTAAATCTATTTAAATCAGCAAGGAGGTACAACCTGTTAAGAGCAAATGCTTATAGAGGACTTTTTACACAGTCATTGTCATAGACCAGGTTCTGGGATGTTCCCTGAAGGAGTGGGGCCAAAGGGGCTGTAAGTTTATTCAGGATCTGGCTGGTACTTGAGGTGCCAAGCCACAGAAGCAACTCCTCTTTTACTCTGCTAGCATATAAAACACAAGAACCTGGGCTGTAAAAACTGGGAAAACATCTTGTTAAAAGTGCACTGTTTTTTCTTAGGCTATTAAAAGTGGCATTTGGGAAACAGTAGTGGTCATGCTGGTAGGAATTTATGCTCAGGCAAGATCTTAAAAAGATGAGACAGCGCTACAATGATCTTTAAAAAAAAATGAATGCAGTGATATTACAGAATAAGCACACTATATTGTTCAGTATATCAAAAACATATTAAATTAGTTTAAGGAAAGTGTGATGTGAACATAGAGTTTTCAATGTGATCTCTTGAGATCTGAGTGATGGAATACCAGTTATATAATAATCATACAACTGGGGAAAAAAGCTGAATATATATTAAAGCTGGGGATTCTTGTACTAGTAGAAAAAACACCTTTTCGTTTAACGTAATTGTGAGCTGATTTAACTGTAGACATTTTCAGTCATTTCAGTTCATCACAAAATCTCAACCTTCCTGCACCGGATGAAATGGCATATTGGAGACATTTAATTTAGATTAAATTTAACCAAGCCAAAACCATGAAAATGCCATGGTGCAACTGAGTGAAAATTATCTTTCACATTGTTCAGTTACTACCAAAATTAGACTGAAAATAATGCTTTCTTATATAAACCCTACAACTGGAAGACAATAATCTGTTTAATATCTTACCATTTCTAGCCTTCAGATGGGAGAGGTTTATTGTGGGAGGAAGTTTGATTAACACAAACCAGAGTTACTATGGCTGTCCTCATAGATGGCCTCTCTTTCCACTTTCCCCACTTGGTTCTATCCATACAGGAAGCTCTCATATTAAAATACAGCAGGTTTCATCTCCCTGCCTATCCTCTCTTGAATCCCTCATCAGTTTCCCCTCCCATTGCCTACACATCACTCCTTCCTTTTCACGCACCCCAATAACACTGTGTGTGCACACGCGTGGTACCTGTGGATCACATATACATAAACACATACTTGTAAAATGGCTTGCAGTTTGCAAGCAGATTAACATCTGGTGTCACTGTGATTCTTGTATTCTCCTAGCTCTATGAGTTCCCATGAACCATGTGTTCCAGACATAGAGTTTTCCCTCATTTTCCGGGGCATTAATGTATTTTTCCAGGGGTTTAGATTTTTCTGGTAGTTTGGGTGAGGTCTGGAACCTAGAACCTACCTGTGAAAATGGCATGTTTCTAGCATTCATTGGACCGGGCCCCACGATCAGGGAGACTCGGTTCTAACAGGTGAGTGGGAACAGCGGGCTAAGCCTGCTCTCCCCGCTCATGAGCGGGCAGGGAGCCCTGGGCAGCCGGATTGGATACCCATACAATGGCCGGCTCTGAGACAGAGCCGGCAGGGGCTGGGGAGCTTGGGGGCCACGTGGCCCCTGGAAGCCCCAGTATGCCCTGCGCGAGCACGCAGGGCATACTGGGGAGACCCCTGAGCTGGGAGGTTGCTTTTAAGCCTCGCGGCCAGGGGTCTACTCACGAGTAGCCATGGCACGGAGCCATGCCACGGCTACTCATGAGAAGAAACCCGGGCTAAGGGGTGGGCTGCAGGAGTGGGTTAGCCGCTCCAGAACCACCGGGCTCGGCTGCGAGCCCGGTGGTTCTTACGATCACAAAAATCGGGCTAGGATTTTCCTAGCCCGTTTTTTGTGACTGTAAGAACAGCCCCATTGTTTGGTCTGGGAGTTTCATGTCAGTCAGTGAGTCAGTCAGTGAGGCCCAAGCAGTCTTATTTGCACACTTGCAGTATAACTTCCAAGTACTGTGTAGCTTCTCCTGAGGCAGCACAGTAAAGAATAAACATCACATTTTGAGGGGCGCAGGTCATTTTTTGGAGTTGCCACAGCTTTAGCACTGGGTATTTCCTCAGGCATGAATGTCTTGTTTCCCCTCTTTATAAAAAAATATGTTTGTGGAGTATTTTCACCAATATACCTTTGCACAAGCTGACAAACCCACTCCAGTTGCTCAGCATTCCGTCTTCTATAGCTGAAACAACAACACCAGGCATGCCCCTTGCTTCTGCATCAGGACACACCTCTGCAGTCCTTATTCCTGTGGGGCTCAGTCTGATTCTGGCCCCCTCCCAACTTGTCCTCCTAATGCTGTAGAGAAAGCAGTAACACTGTGAGTACTAGAACAGCATTTAGAGTGGTAACCCTAACCCTAACCCTAACCCCACCACCACATACAAGCAGCCTCTTTCCAATGTCCCAAATCACATCCCAAGCAACACCCAATTGCACCTCAAGAACACAAGCAAAAGATGTTACGACTATAGAAAGTGGAATGCTGAGCCACTAAAGTGGGTTTGCTGGCTTGTGCAAAGGTGTATTAGTGCAAATACTCCATAACATATAACACAATCTGTAGATACATTCTATTTTATCACCAAGTTAATGAACACAATCACTCTCCCCACAAATCAGAGAAACAAAATCACTTATTGTCTGGACCATTTCCCCTCACATACTCTAGGCTCAAAAAACATTAATTTGCAGTTCTATAGAATTGTTTCTAGCACCTGAAACACTGTCGGGTTTTTTTTTGACAACACAAAGGATTCAATAAGAGTTATTCGGTACCCCTTGTCTTTTTCTTCATGCTGTGCTGCCTGCATACTGTTTACTCTGAGCATGTGCTGAGTGTCCTCATGCCCAGCAGCAACCCAGCTATCAAGAATGGTGAAGAGGGTGGTAGGTGGCCCTGGCAGGTGGCTGCAGGGCTCAGTGGAGGACTTTGCACCCAGCAGTACCTCTATCTTTTGTGGACGTGTTACCTGTAATATGGTGGGTTGTACCTGAAGCTCCTGATGTGAGGATACAATAAACCAGTTTATGTACCTCAGAAGAAACAAGGCCCATTCTGTCTGAAGACTAGAGTTACTAGTTTATGCAGAAGCCACCTTGATTTCCAGTTTGGACATGGGAGTATGCGATGGCATGTGGCTTAGATAGAATACATATGTCCATTTGCCAAAAGGGTGGTATATTTCCCCTATCATTTCTTCACAATTTAGAGATTCCAGTTGTTTCCACAGTGTAGTAACTTCTACATGATGTAAGATTCACAAAGAGAACAGTTGGGAAGAGGTAGAGCACATGATTGCCCAGAGCCCTTTACACAAGTCAAGGAGAGAGTATTCTTCAGACAGCTCAGTTCTGCATGAATCCATTTGCACCCCTGGTGATCATAAAGAGTCATTGCACAGTAGAAAGATTTGTCACTGGAATCTACCCTCCATCTCAAGTTGTACAATATTTCTACAAAGTACTTTTCTTTGTATACCACTCCATCTTTTTAATGCATCAGGCTTAGCTAGGAGAATATGTTTTCTGCTTTCTATCTATACAGCGTTGTGCACGAGATATCTCATTTCAGGATCCAAATATATCATACCACCAAGTGTATTACTTTACAATGACAAGTCACGTGAACATACAAAACTGCCTTCTCCTGAAGCAGACTATTGATTTATTAAGTTTAGTGTTGTAGCTCTGCCTGGCAGTGGCTTTCCAAAATCATAGGCAAAGAGCTGCCCCAGCCTTCCTGCTGGAGACCCTTTAACTAGAGTCGCCAGGGATTGAATCTGGACCTGCCTGCATGCAAAACATGTGCTTTTATCAGTGATACATAGCCCTTCTCAATACTTTACTTTTAATTTGGGATGGCAAAGGTCTGTCATAGAATTCAAAGGTGAACTTCTCTGCATTGCATTGCATTGGACCAGGATGTTTGATAATGAAGATGAGCTATCTCAGACAAAAAGCATCCACAAAGTCTGAAACAAAGTCTGTTATTGATAAGACTTAATATGTCTTAAATATCTATTGTGTGACAAATTGAGATGAAAAGTACAAGTGAATAAGCTTTGTTTCGTGATATGCAATGTTGGTACTGTAAAGTAATCAATGCTTATTTTATCAAATAAGTGTGAAGATACTACGCTGCCTTTCACATTCTACATTTTGTTTCTTCTAATGTTTCTCACTTACCCCTTTTGACTTTTATTTTCCCTTTGCTTTAAGACACCTTTACAGTTTTAAAATGTGCTTTCCTTTTTTTAGCAGCAGTTTGCTTATCTCACTTCTGCTATATTTCTCCTGCTAGCAGTCCTCTGACTTCTACTAAAGTTTGATTTAATGCCTCCTTCTCACCCTCTGTCTTTTTCACACTATTTCTCCATTATCACATCTAGCATCCTTTTGTGTAGTGCCTACTCTCTTTCCTTTACTTTCTATATATTGCTTCCTTTTATTTGGAAAATACCTACTGATATGCACACACATTCTCTCTTCACTAGAGTGTCTACATTTCTGAGTGCAAAGCCTGTTATGAGCATGAAGGAGGAGCAGTATGTTGTTCCCAAAGGAAATACTGCATAAATACATGGAGAGAGAAGGTCCCTGGAAAACAGATTTAATTCTACACCAAGATATAAAGGGTGAGCTGGTTTATATTGTAAGATGTGTTCTTGTTACCTGATAATCTTCGATAACACTGGGGAAATGCAATAATTCAAGGACAAGCTGGTACAGGTTGGGTCTTCAACACACTGCTAGGCTGCTAGTTAATGTAGGTATTGTAACTATTTTCCCTTGTCTTGCTTAAGAACATGAGAATACAAGATTACATACCTATTTAAGCAAATGTACAGAGTCAGTGTCAGCAGAAGAACTCTTGGACAACTTCCAGGACCAAACTGCTCTCAGGGCTCACCACTGATGCCTGCTCTGGCAGCCCAGGAGGTTTTTATTGGAGCGGAGGACAAGATTGACTAAACCCATTAATAACAGAGCCAGCATGAGCAGAAAAGGTTGATTCCATTAAAGAGTATCTTGAGACAGTTGTTCAAGATTCAAAAGCAAGTAAATGTTATTAGAGATGTGCACATTAGGGATGCACCCCATTCTAGGAGTGCCGAACCAGTTCCGTAGATCGGTGTTTGAGCTGGTTTGGAGCATGGTGTGGGGGGGTCTTTAAGGGGCAGGGAAAATGCACCTACTTGCCAGCCCCCCTCTCCTCTGGAGGGAGAGAAAGGGGAAAACGTCCTGAGAGCTCGTCATTCACACCCTTGGGGGCATGGCCTGGGCTGCCGAGAGCCCGAACAAGCTCTTAGCTCATCATTTCAGGCAGTGTCGGCTGCCTGATAGGACGTTTCCCCCCTTATCTCCCTCCAGAGAGGGAGAGGAAGGGAAAAACATTCTATCGGGCAGTCAGAGCTACCTGAAATAATTGGCAAAGAGTTTACCCAGGCTCTCAGTGGCCCGGGCGTGGGAGGGGGGAGTTTGCTCTGGGCTCCTCTGGAGCCCGAGCCACACCCCCGTGCACATGATGTCATGCTCACGGGCATATTGGAGGGGGCCCCCGAGTGGGGCTAGATTCAGGCCGCCGCTCAGCTGGCTCCGCCCTTGGGGTAGAACTCAACTTCTCCTCATGCTGGGTATCACATTTGTGATAAAGTGGGACTGCTTGTGTGCGTCTCCACACACTTTCCTGGTAAGCACCATGCGAAACCCCTTAGATATCTCTTAGCAAACTTCTGTTCACAAATCTCCCCTGGTCCAACCACCTTAAGAATTGCCCCACCCACTAGCTGTGTGACTCACCAGCAGCAAATTCCCCACTCCCTGTCTCTCTAGGCACAACAGAAACTGAAACTGCCATTTCAAAAACAAACCCCTAGCCAGCCAGAAATCAAACTCTAGAATTGACTAGCCCTAGCAAACTTACCTTGTCTTTCCCCACTTGTTTTCTTGTTCATTGATTGAATGATTGATTGATTGATTGATTGATTGAGCTTGCTTGCTAGCTAGCTTCTTTATGAAAGAAAACAAAGGTTTGCTGCCTCCTGTGGTCTGAGCTTGTCTTCTAGTAAACAGAGGATAGGATCCAGACGAAGTTACATGATTAAGTCCCATTGAAATTAAGATAGAATAAAGTTTTATTTTCCCCTCTTAGAAGAAAGTTACTTAATGTGCAACTATATCATTGGCTGAAACATTGTTGGTTTCTGTCGGTATTGGTTAGTAGTCTACTGACTGTAGCTGATTTTTTGGCTGAATTGGAAATTATTTGAAATTGTATTATGTTTAAGAATATAACAAAGGTAAGTGAATTGTGACAGTTAAATGGAAGGGTATGAGAAATGGGGCAGAAAATTTCTTATTTACTGCTCACTCTTTCTGCTCATCTGGTATTACTGCTCACTCTTTCTCCTAAGCTACAGAACTTTTAAACTTTTGTAGCAAAGTAAATATAAAAATAATTAAATAAAGATGAGTTGGCAAAGAAAACAAATTAGATTTAAAACAACAACAACTGCTCAGCCAAAAAGCGTAGGCTTCCTTAACTGCTCTCTAGAGAGTGAGTGAGGGGTGGTTCATAGAATCATTTTTTGAGGTCTATAACTGTTGTTTATATTGTCCCATTTCCCTCCTGCCAACAATTTAAGACTGATCTTTTCCCTTTTCTGCACACCCTCAGTAGCTTGGTTCTGCTCTAGGCAGACAATGAGGCCAATTCCGTAAAATAGGCCAGAATAATGGTTTTATTCAAAATATTACATATTAAATATTTTATAAACCATTTACACATTGCAGGAAAAGAAATGAATAATCTGCATTAGGCAATTTCTCTACTTAATATAGATAGCTAATTCCCTACTTTAAACTCTCCCCCAAGTTAGCACTCACAGAGCTTAGGCACATCTTGACATGAAGTCATCCTTTTGAGAAGGAGCTGTCCACCTTGCTGAACACTCAGAATACAAAAACATCACTACTTCTTGAGCCAAATCTCTTCATGACCGCTCCTTAATGATCATCAAGCTTTAAGGTCTCTGTATGGGTTGTTTCCAGAAGACTCCTCCTTCCAACATCTTTTTCTTCTTTAGGAATTCATCACTTTGTTAATCCTTTCTTGTCCCTTCCATCAGGTCTAGATCAAGCTTAGGAACATAGGAACATAGGAAACTGCCATATACTGAGTCAGACCATTGGTCTATCTTGCTCAGTATTGTCTTCACAGACTGGCAGTGACTTCTCCAAGGAATCTCTCTCAGCCCTATCTTGGAGAAGCCAGGGAGGGAACTTGAAACCTTCTGCTCTTCCCAGAGCGGCTTCATCCCCTGAGGGGAATATCTTCCAGTGCTCACACATCAAGTCTCCCATTCATATGCAACCAGGGCAGACCCTGCTTAGCTGTGGGGACAAGTCATGCTTGCTACCACAAGACCAGCTCTCCTCTCCTAAAGCTTCCACAAATCTCCTGAGTCCCTGCCTGTCTTTGTCCTTGACGTTGTTCCATTATTTACTCTGTGTGTGTGTGTGTGTGTGTGTGTGTGTGTGTGTGTGTGTGTATCTTTATTGCTCTTTAACAAGTCTGTGTCTGGTATTATATACTCTCTCCTTGACTTCTTCAGCCCATCACAGCACAGCCTATCTCAGGCCTGAGGCTCATTGTCTTATAACTAACAGGGGTGGGGCATCCAATCCCTGACCATTCATTTGCTGATCTTTTTGTATCCATTAGGATCTTTCTGTTGCACAAAAATATGGTGAATGGTATGAAACTAACTTCCCAGAACTGCAGCCACCTCCTTGGCTACAGTAATGATAATATAGCTTCGCCTTTAGTAGGCTGCCAACAAATGACTAGTTGGTTGACAACTGTACTAGTGGTGGTATCTGCAAACCTAAAAAAGAAACAAGAAGTCCTCTTTGAGCAGGCACCCAGGATCATAAGCATTTAGAGATACTGTTGCTGGTGTGGTACAGCTACTATTTCCGATGAGCTGATTCAGCTTGTAGTAGTATGTCAGCTGACCATGCCTCAGTAGATGTGCCGAGATGCCAAATGCTTCTATAAATAGTGGCCATGAAGGCTTTATGTAATTTAATTTCAATTCCTGCTTTTGACCTCTGAGACTGGTAGTAAGCACAAATTTTGTCCAAGGTCTATGTAGATACTGTGATGCCTGACAAGCTGGTGAATTATGCCAATTTGGGATGTGCAGAAAGTTCCATGCTCAAAACATTCCAGCTTGAAATGGGCCATTACAAGTGTTCCGAACTTGGAACAGAATGCCCTTCAAATGAAAGACCTGTTCTGAGCTTCGAACAGAACAGCTTATTTCAAGTTGGAACATCATAAGCATCCTGAGCACCATTTTGAATTCCAAAATGGCGCTCTTCTGTCCTCTTTACACACATGGCAGCCATTGGCATGGTCAGTACCATGACACAAATGACTGCCGGATGTGCACAGTGCCCAGAAAAGTGCCATTTTGGAATCAAAAATGGCACTCAGAACGTTCTGAGTTGGAACAGGGTTTTTCCATCAGAACAGTTGAATTGATTGCTAATTCTGATGGAATGTTCTGGGGATTTAGTGTTCCATTCCAAGCTCAGAATGGAACTATAAACTGATTTCATGCACCTCCCTAATGCCAATTATATATGTTTGAAATAAATTATATGCTGTTATACTGAATTGGTAATCTGTTCAAATTTTCAATAGCTCTCTCTTGGCATCTAAATTCTGCTGATGAATGTAGCACCAAGTGCTGTGGGCAGTTTTAAAAGGAAAAGACAACTATTTCCTTACAAAATTGGCACTTCAAATTCAGAGAGCACTGCAAAAATTTAGAAAGAAGAAGAACACATACATTGCAGTTTCAATATGATTTTCTTTCTTGCACCGAACTCAGTATTTCTGATATTAAGACAATGGTCTTCTTCTTGTTCCCTTTTATGCCAAATTATTCCAATTCTATTTCCATACAACATCTCTAGTTATCATGCAACTGGATTGAACAGCACCTGCGTTTATCAGACTGTGGAGGAAGGATGTGTACTGGAGTGTTATAAAGTAACATACTGTGGTAGCAGCATTCACTGGAACATCTTGTGGTGGAAGCTTCTTAATTTAATCATAAAAGGCCGGAGGCAGGGTATTCTCAGTCAGGGGTGCTCAGCTTGCAGAAGTTGCTCCCAGCCTCGGTTCATCAGTATAGAATGTGCTGACTTTGCAGGCATGCTTCATGGTTTGTTTATTCTCCCAGACTCTCCCTGAGGAAATGTGGGGGAAGGGGGTCAGGCAGGAGGGCTGAACTATGGAAAGGGTGTGAATGATATGAGAAGAATCAAAGTCTTTTCTTATTATGGAAAAACCCCAAGAGAACCAAGAGGCTGGGATGAGCAAAGAAAACAATGGAGATGTATGTTGCTCCATAGGCACCAACTCTTAACACCAAGAACTCCTACTGACCACTAGAGACATCAGGAGTGGAGGTAGAGAGTGTAAGACTGCCCTCTTGTTCTTTCTTTGCTCTTGAATCTCTGTTCTGAGTCTCTTGTGATTGGGAGACTGACACTCTTAGAACATTCCTTTCTTCTTTGCTCTCTCTGTTCTTTCTTCTTTCTCCACCATGAGGTAGCTAGTACAGAGTGCAGTCTTTTCTATCTTACTTTGCAACTTCTTACTTGTTTTAGCCCTTAAACAATGGTCTCCAGATCTCCTCTGTGAGCTCTGTTCTCATCAAACTGGGTTTCTCTGCTAAATAAGCGGTTGATTCAAATTCTCCTCTGTTATATGACTGAGGGCTGGGGCTGACTTATTGTCTTGGACTGCTGGAAGGAAGACTCCTGCTCATTTTATTGTTGCCTAGTTCTTAGTTAGGCCTGGTACAGGTATGTGCCTTGGGCTGAGCAGTGATGGGGAGGTGGGGGACAACCCTGAGGCAGTTATACGAGTGGTGGTGGGGAATCAACCACGATATGGTGTTGGTAGGCCAGCGGGCTATTACAGGAGAAGGGAATTCAGAAATTTAATTGCTGTTGCCCCTTCCAACAGGCCTACCACTTCTTTGACCCTGGAGAGAAATGCCACCCACCCACAGAACCTCACCGTATTATTCTATAATGCCAGGTCAGTTCAAAATAAATCTGAGGTAATCCATGACTTGATTATGGATGAAGGAGCTGACCTGGTATGTATCACAGAGACCTGGTCGGGAGAGGCTAATGGTCCAGTTTGGTCCCAGCTTCTCCCAGAGGCTTACTCCATGGTGGAGCAGGCGAAAGGATGTGGGCGGGAAGGTGGAGTGGCTGTGTTCTATATGAATGTAATCTTCCTTAGCAGGATCCTTGTCAGGGATCTCTGTCAGGGATTTGATCTATATTGAATGTGTGTACCTAAGTCTAGGGAACAGGGATAGATAGATGCTGTTGTGCTGATTGCCCCACTGCTCAGTGGAGTCACTAATTGAGCTGACAGACCTGGTTGCTGAGGTACTGGACTCTGGAGTGGCCAAGATTGTTGTTGGTGGGGGATTCCGATGTTCCTTTTGGGACTGGGTTACTGACACATGATGCTGGTCACACACTCGATTTGGTCTTTTGCTGTGATCAGGGTAGTGTTCCGTGGCTGGGGACTCCTGCCATCTCCCCATTGTCATAGACGGGTCACCATCTGGTTAAGGTAAAACTTACAGCCATGACCCACCTATTCAGGGGTGAAGGACCTACTAGATTGTTCCGCCCAAGGAGGATACTAGATTGTTCCGCCCAATAGGATTCCAAGGAGCCTTGGAAGTGTTTAGGGTTGGCTCTGCTAGTGATTTTGTTGATGCCCTGGTGCAAACATGGGATAATGAACTCACTAGAGCAGTAGACACAATCTCTCCTAAGCGTCTTCTCTGACTTGCTTTAAAGACAGCCCTGTGGTATTCAGATGAGCTACAGGAGCTGAAGTGGTGAGGTAGATGACTAGAGCACAAGTGGAAGAAGACTCGGCGCAAGTCTGATTGGGTACAACAGGGAGCACTTTTGAAGATCTATACTCTGGCAGTGTGGGCAGCAAAGAAGCAGTTCTTTTTTGCCTGTGTTGCTTCCACAAATTCACATCCAGCTGAGTTGACTAGGGTTGTGAGGGGGTTAGTATGTATCCCCTTCTCCTTCAATTTAAACTTGGAACCTTTGGTCACTTGCTGTGATATTTTTAATCACTTTTTTGCAGATAAAATCTCTCATATATGGGTTGAGCTGGATTCTACAGTTACTGTAGAGTATACTGTGGAGGTGTTCATCAACTCCTCTTATTGGATTAGATTGGATCATTTTCAGTTTGTGACTCCTGAGGAACTGTGTATCCTACAACCTGTTCTCTTGACCATTGTCCAATTTGGCTTATCTCATCTGATATTCATATTATCAGGGAGGGTCTAGTAAATACTATAAATGCATTTCTAAAGGCTGGCAGGGTGCCTCCTTGTCTTAAGGGGGGTATTATTAGATAACTTTTGAAGAAAGCTGCACTGGATCCCACAGAGTTAGTTAATTACAGACCTGTTTCTAATCTTCCATGGTTGGGCAAGGTGATTAAGAAGGTGGTGGCCTCTCAGTTCCAGGCAGTTTTGGATGGTGCAGGTTATCTAAACCCACTTCAAACTGACTATTGTGTGGGCTATTGGGTTGAGACTGCCTTGGTTGGCCTGGTGGATGATCTCTAACTGGCTATCTCTGCTGATCCCTTTGCATCTCTCTGCTGATCCTTTTGCATCTCTCTGTGGCTTTTCAATACCACTGACCATGTTTTCCTTCTGGACCTCCTGAGAGAGGTGGGATTGCGTGGCACTGTTTTGCAGTGGTTCCACTCCTACATCTCTGGTAAATTCCAGATGGTGTCTCTTGGAGACTTTTGCTCTGCAAAAGCGAGAACTGAAGTATGGAGTTCCACAAGTCTCCATACTGTCTCCAGTGCTCTTTAACATGTACATGAAACTGCTGGGATAGATCATCAGGAGGTTTGGTGCAGGGTATTATCAATATGCTGATGACACCCAGATCTACTTCTCCATGTCGATCTCATCGGGAAATGGCATATATTCCCTAAATGCCTGACTGGAGGCGATAGTGGGCTGGATAACAAACTGAAGTTGAATGCAAATAAGACGGAGGTACTGACTGTGGGGGATCAGGACCTGAGAAATGGTTTAGATCTGCCTGGTCTGGTTGGGGTTACACAAAGATCAGGTACATTGCTTGGGAGTGCTCCAGGACCCAAAGTTCTCCCTGGCTTCTCAAGTTGAGGCAGCAGTCAGGGATGCTTTTTATCAGCTTCAGTTGATACATCAGCTACATCCATTTCTAGAGGTAAATGACCTTAAAACAGTGGTACATATGCTGGTAACCTCCAGGCTTGATTACTGTAATGCACTCTATATGGGGCTACCTTTGTATGTAGTCCAGAAACTACAATTGGTACAGAATGCAGCAGCCAGATTGTTCTTTGGGACAACATGAAGGGACTATATAACACTGGTTTTGAAAGAACTACATAGGCTGCTGATATGTTTCTGGGTGAAATATGAATTGCTGGTTATTACCTATAAAGCCTTAATAGCTAGGGTCTAGGCTATTTAAGAGAGCATCTTCTTTGTCATAAATTCTGAAGCCTGTTATGACCTTCTGGAGAGGTCTGGATACAGTTGCCACCAGCCAGTTTGGTGGTGATCCAGGACTGGGCTTTCTCTGTGGGTGCCCCAGGAATTTGGAATATGCACCCTGCTGAAATAAGAGCTTCTTCTTCTCTGTTTGTTTTCAGGAAGGCCCTCAAGACTCTTCTGTTCTTGCAAGCTTTTAATTAATATTAATTTTAATTGTTTTAATAGCTGTTTTATACTATTGTTTCTATTGTGTCTAATTTATTTTAATCTGTGTTGACTTTTAAAGATGTAAGTGTGTGTGTGTGTGTGTGTGTGTATGAATGATATATGTTCTGCTTTAAAAACCCACAAAAAATCCCCAGAAGTTTCATGTTATGCACCCTAATTTATGTTGTGGTCTCCTATGTACCACGGTTTGCTGTGAATTTTGTGGACCAGGCAGCAGTGTAGCAGAGTGTGTTTGAAGATGAACAGCTGGTGCAAGTTAACAAAGCATCAATATTGCTTCTGACACCTTGGAGGTGCTCACATCATGACTGTATCATTGTTTGCATCTTTCTATGGTTCAGATACTATTCTGCATCAGATGACTACAATGCAAATAGCACCTATCAGTGCCTATCCACTGTACAACTATCCTTGCAGATGTACATGTAATTTTAAAGGTCAAATGATGTGCATTCAATACATATCCAACAGCTAAAGTCCATACTATACCCATCCCTATTACAGAGTATGGGGCAAAATACATGCATGTTTCTGATGTGGGAGGGAAATGTTTCCTGCTTTCCCAGGTATCAGCTTTGTCTAGTCCCCACACATCCAGCTTTGTGTTAATGTGTTAATTGTTTGTTAATGTGTTGATTTGTTGTACACCGCCCAGAGCCTTTGGACACGGTGGTTTATAAATGTAATAAATGTAATAAATAAATAAATAAATAAATGTGCTAAACTAATAGCATGGGAAGCTGCTATGTAGCCATACTCTGTAATGAAAAGTTCACAGAAATATGTGCGTTTCACAAACATACCATATGTATGTTACAGAAACTGATATACAGGGCAATTTTATTAAAGCTGAAAACATCTCAGTGAGTCATAGTCATGGAACATTGTTTTCCTGTGAGATCTCAGTGCAATGATTGATTTAGAGTTATCCTCAGGGCAGAGATATTAATACTTCAAGTTATTTATCTGATTCAAAACTATCTAACTCAGTTGACATTTGTCACTATTCTACTTTCTCATAGCTGAAACTATTTCTGAAATCCGAAACTGTCAGCATGTACTGGACACACTTTATTCTGGTCACCAGGTTCAAACTGATCTTGCCCCTTCAAGTAAATATTTTGTTCTCAGTTACTCTCTTCCCTATCCAGCTTCAGCCATCATAACACTATATTTATTAATAATAATAAGAGAAGCACATGGTTATGTTTATTCTCACAACAACCCTTTGTGGTAGGTTAGGCTGAGAGATAGATACATGACAGGCCCAGAGTCACCCAGTTAGTTTCATGGCTGAATGGGGATTAGACCTCAGGTCTCCCTGGTTCTAGTCCAACACTCTAACCACTACACCACATTGGCTCCATATGAGGGAGATGCTGAAGTAACTATCCCTCGTATCCTTTGAAAGGCAAAGGATGCAGGTATAAACACTCATCTCTCTTTCTACAGCTCTGAAAATATTGGCATGGGAAGAGGTGAGGTATCTGAACACCATATAGTGTCATTGATTGCCTTTGTATAACCTGTGTGTCTAAGAAGCTCTACTTACATTATGTATTGAGTTATAAGAGCTGCATCAATGATTTTCACAGAAGGTCAACAATGGGTTATACTGGAAAAAATCCTGAAAAATTTGTATCTTCCAGTACAAAATATTATCAAATATCTGACTCATTATGAAACTTTCATTAGCTATAGGTTCACTGGACATTTTTACAATAAAAGAGGGAATGATACACTGTTTGATATGTGCATTGTGTTGGTGGGGATTGTACTGTTTTCTGACCAATGGCTTTTCCAAAGGCATCTTTGGAATTGCTAATGAAACAGCAAAACCTACACTTCCTTTTAGGGCAAAATAAAAAGTAATAAAGTGGGCACATGCTGTTGTATTACCTGCAAGTCATTTGCAGGGTTTAAAAAACTATTCTTTTGTTTTCAATCTTTTACTCTGTATATATTTTATTGCTCTGAAATAAAATATTTCTGATATTTTGTACATCACATCATAATTCATGAGAATACTCTTGATGGAGAAAAGTGTTCCCTGTTGCTGAGGAAATTTATTATCAAATATCACCAAACTGGTTTTTCCAGTGATACTAATGAAATTGATTTAAATGGGCACTAAACACAATGATGGGTTATATCTTGTAAATGTGCTGCTGGCTAGCTTATACATGGAATGAATTAATGAATGGTTCCAAATGTGTTGGCCAACCTTCCAGATATCATGGGAAGCCTTTCAAAATCACAGGGAAAAATGAAAAACTTTCCTTCCTCCTGCTTTTAAATACATGGTATCTTAGCTTTTAGACATAAACTGTTCTTTCTTTCAAAATTTCTTCTTCTACCAAATGACCTCCATGATTTTCAGCATATCACCTGTAATCACAATACCTGAAGTAGATGAAAAGCTTGTAACAGAACCCCTTTTTCCTGGGATTGAATTAGACTGTTTTCACATGATCATTTTTCTGTGACAAATGATGCTAATCTAGCAATAGCATCATTGTGGGGCTAAGCTAGAGTCCCCAAACAACTAGGGAAAAACAACTCTGGGCTGGCAGGGTTGTTTTTGTTTTTGTTTCTCTTTTGAGCCATTTACCATAAAAGCAAGGGGACAAGGCAAACTTTCCCCCACAGGTTGGTGTTTCTTTAATAGCACACCTTGAATAAATAAGATATACAGTCATCACTCTTGTGCTGGGCTCTGTCATTAGATCCACTCAAAACTACTGAGTTCAAATGCATCCAAAATCCATAACTTTATCCCATAATCCTAGAAAGCCCCATGAAGGTACCAGCATTTGAGAATTCAGATGGTGGTAATGTTAAACTGGGCCTGTGTGCACTTGAAAGATCCAGGACACTTTGAACCATGAATTAAAATTTGATGTGCCTAGGATTGTCCGCAACGTAGTGAGCACATGTTGAGTCTCTTATCTGAATTGCTTCATCATGGCAACTATGACAATTCAAGGCTGGCCTACTAATGAGGTATGGTGAAAAGGCCAACTCAGGAAGCATATTGGCAGAGACAGCAAGGTGTTTCCAGTGCTGCTGTCATGGGGCTGGTCCCATGAGCAGAGCTACTCTCCATTTCCATCTCCTCTCCACCCACAGTCTATCAACCTTCAGATCTCACAGGTAGCAGCTGGGAGCCCTTTGGAAAGTTGCTACTCTCCTCCTTGGCCTCTTGATTGCCTTTTATCCTTCGCTCACTGCCCTTCCCAAGTATTCCTTCTCCCTCCCCTCTGTCAGTCGCCCAATAATGTCTCCCCTCTTCCATCCTCAACCATGCTTCTGCGTCTCTGGTTGCTGAAACTCCGTGGCACTCTCACCAGTCAGGCAACCCTGTTGTGTTTGAGAAAAGGGTCAGGGGAAGGAGTTTTGACACAGTTTATGAAGTACTGTTATCCTAGGTGCTGGTGGACATGTTTTGAGGGAATTTCCTGACAACTTCCCAGTTCTGACTCCTGTCATCATTGTCAACCTCTGTTTCTTCACCATGGTTAGCAACACTCGACAGGCTCAGGTAACACTTGCACAGCAGGGATATACTGCAACATTTTATTGTGAGTTCATACTTGTTCTGAACTATGGACCTGTAATCTACCTAAAAGCAATGGTCAGCCAGAAGCAGGAATGCCATGGAAAATACAATTGATACTTCTCTAGTAACATGGTCACCATTTTTCAATTTTATTGACAAAGTAAGATTAACTATAAAAGGCTTGAAAGACTGCAGGCTATTTATATGTTATAATACATTTTAAAATCTGGTTTTGTCTGTTAATCAAATGGGTTCTTGATCTAAGGATAAAGACAATATATATATAAAGTTGTATATATATATATATCTATGTTGTCTAGAACTATCTTATTGTTTTTGTAGCATATGCAAATTTTGATAATTTGTGAGCTTATTTATAATTGATATTTTTGTGTTATTTTAATGTATATCTGTTTCTGAAAAATAAATGATTATTAAAATAAAAAATAAAATTAACAATAGTGTTTCCTTTTCAGAATAGACCCCCTAGTTCTTCAATGTCTTTATACAGGAAGAGTTCTGCTAGTAATTTAGAATACATAATGCAATATTTTTTCTCCTTGCATTTCATAGCCCTTTGATCCCAAGGTTCACTTTATGCCATGTATAAAATGAGAATAGGAAGCTGCCTTCTAATGGTCTGACTTCTGAGTCAGACCATTGGTCCATCTAACTCAATATTGTCTACACTGACTGGCAGCAGCTCTCTCAGGCCGCCTTCAGATATAACACCATTCCAGAGGCAACCATGCCAGATGTTCGGGTTTGTGGTCATTCAAATGCAGGAACCCACAGTTCCACCAGGAAAGCAACCCGAGGTTAACAACCACAAACCTGAATTGTCACCGTCAGTGCCTCCTCAGTTTTGGCAGTGATAACACCAGTTAGAAAGTGGTGCCATGTCATCCAAAGGCTGCCACTGCTTGGAAGCGGAGTTGAGAGTAGGAACCTCCTCTCTCTCTCTCTCTCTCTCTCTCTCTCTCTCTCTCTCTCTCTCTCTCTCTCTCCATGATTGGCTACTGTGGCTGTCCTTCATGAGAAGAAGGAAGCCTGCACAGTCATTCCCCCCCTCACTCAATCTCCCAGACTCCAGATCAGATTGTTTGAGAGCACGATGGGATAAATGAGGGCAAGCCTCTGTTGGACCTGTGGTTCCCCATTATGTGCAAAGGTGGCCTCAGTCTTACCTGGAGATGATGGAGATTGAACCTGGGGCCATCTGCATGCTAAACACAGATGTTCTACCACTGAGCTAGTGATGAAGCTATCTGATGAAGTAGGGTCTATTCCACAAAAGCCTATGCTACAATACATTTATTAGTCTTGGATGTGCCTCAAGACTATTTGTTGTTTTTGCACCAAACTAAATCAGCTCTGGAAGTTTTTAATATTAAAGAAACTTCATAATAAATGCTAAATCCTAACAATAATGGGAAATATTTCTAAACCAGTATTAGACATCCCAATGTATTTGCAATTTATCCCTTCTAAGAATCAAAAGTGCTTGAGCTATCAAAACTAAAATTGGAAGGATTACCTGTAATCCTTAAGTGTTCAGCGTAAGAACTGATGATTTGCACTCTACCTAATAATGTACAACAGAATCAGGGCTGGATGGTGACTGACACAGTCCTTTGCTCAGCCTGTCCAACCTTGCACGCTTCTCTCTTCTTACAAGTGGCACACTCCTTTTTGAAATGATTCATTTTTCACACATAACATATAAAGATATCCTTCCTAACTAAACTTTAAAAAAAAAAATCTTTCACCTTGTGAATCACCAAGCTGCAAAGCATACATTTAGAAGAGGTGGGCTGATTGAAGAAGTTGTTCAATCAGCAGTTTCACTGATGAATATTCATTTTCTGCTTATCTTCAAATCGGATCTTACAGCCATCTGTTGCCTGCTGCTTAGAATCAGTCAAAGCACCTGCCACAATCTTGTCTGACATCTTTAACTCTTCATGGGAGCAAGAGCTGTTCTATTGCTCTGAAGCAAACCTCTGTAAATCTTTTGCACAAAAGAGCCAGTGTACTTGTATTGCTGGCTGGGGAAGGCAGAACAAGGAACAACTTGAGACCTGCATTTATTTTTTAGAGATATATGCCATTCTTCTGTGCAAAGGGTTTCTTTAAATAAACACATGGGCTTGGTTCAGATACAGTGACAAAATCTGGTCTGTATTTACATCATGAGTCATTGGCAAGCCTTGGGCTCATACATTTCTCATCCTCTTCATCCTCCTTCACTATGCAGGAAGGAAATTAAAAGCTTCCTGTCACAGTTTGTAACAAACCATAGTTTCCTGTTTCATTTGAATATGGGAAAGTGGTTCATACAAACCATAGTTTGTATACCATGATATCAGACCAGGATCTGGACTAGGTTTTGCACAAATGAAAGCTTCCCATAACTGAACATTTGAAGCTGCCTTGCTCTGAATCAGATCATTGATCCATCTGACAGTATTATGAACATCGACAGGCAGTAGCTCGTGAGAGTTTTGGACAGGGGTCTTTCCTGTCTTTATTTGGAGATGCCAGGGGTTCACCCTGGCACCTTCTGCATGTAAAATATGTGCTCTTTCACTGAAATACAGCCCCTTCCATAAAATAGGAAAGTATCATTTGCTACAACCACAAAAGGAAGCATCTGATCTCCTCTCCTCAATTGCAAAGGAGGGGAGAAGAGGAAGGCAAATGTGCAAACCCAAGGTTTGCTGCAGCTTGGCAAAATAATACATGCTTCTTTCTGAAAATATATCCCTGAGAGTTGCTTGACTCTCAAGGAGATATTTTCAGGAGGCACGGTGATTTCAGAGGGAATCTTCAAAAATTGCCCCTCCCCCATAATGCTACTCCAACATTAGACTGGATGTCAACCTATAAGGTCATTCACACAATTGTTTACCTGGTATTGGGAGGGCTGGGTGAGAGGCAACATCCTACCTACCTTCCCCCCACATGGTCCATCATCCTGTGGACACTGCCACTTGCGCCCCCACAACATCCTTCCTCTAGCCTCCAGATACCCCAAAATGCACCGCACAAGCAGCACCATACATTGTAGAAAGCCCAGAGGTTGGGTAGCTACTTCCCCCAGCCTCTATGATCAAAATGGCTGATGGCAGCCTGGTTGCACACACGACCAGGCGGTGGGATAGAAGGGCACGTCCAAGCCCTTCTACCTCACTTTTAGCCCGGGTTTAGAAGCCAGCAAGTTTTTCACATGGGGCTTCTAAAGCCCTTTAATTCGCATCTCCTCCGGAATGGAGAGGATGCATTCACATATCAGCCAGATTTACTCTGAAGTTCCTGCAAGTTATCAGAGAGCAGTTCACACACAATTTGGGTTTTTCATAGCACGTTAAGAGTATAGCCTGATTTATATCCAGGGTTAAAAAAAAAATCCACTATTTGTGTTGGTTTTTTGGGACAACTTCAAGTTCACAGTAAAGCCTCCCAGTAAATTCATTGTAAAGGCTGTTGTGTGTAAAAGTCCCTGGGTAGCTGGCTGAGGAGCGTGGGGATCAGGACTAATCATGGCAGTCCTCACAAGCAGCTGTATCCAGATAGAGCAGCTAGTAAGAACAACCTCTATGTGTTTCTTTCAGGAGCTCTTTCCCACAAGGATAAGTGAATGTATGTGCAGGGATCTCCACCCTCCACCTACACATATTCAGTAGACTGTGTGAACAGACCATACTTGTGTAGACCTATCCACAAGCTTGGGTGTACTGCTTCCTGCTGGGTTTCTGACATGTGTGACAAAGTCTACACATGTACACATTATATGCACACATGTACTGTCACCACTCCCTCCCTATGCAGGTTAGAGATGTGCACAAAACTGGTTTGCCCAGTTCGGTTCGAATTCGAACCAGGTTAGAACCAGGAGCGGGTGGTTCGGTTTTGGTTTTGCTCATACACATAAGGCACATAAACTTCAAAAATCACTTAAAAATCAGCCCTTTGTCCAATTCCTTTCAAATAATTCTGATAGTTTCCTTGCCCACTTTGGGAACTACCACCCACCACACTCCACTCTAGGACACCCCTTTCTCCCTGACATGAAGCTATACATTTGCTGCAATCCTCATTATTCTCTATGAGGAATTCCAAAATAATTTTAAAATTCACCAATAATCAGAGGAGTGTCTGATTGCCTTGGAACTTTGTGGATAGTAGGCAGCCCTGGTTGTCTACCACCCATCCCACATTTGTGCCCCTAGGTGCTCCACAATAGGGGATATGGGCTGGTTCGTGTCCCATTATACCCTATGAGAAAAATAATTAAAAATATTTCAAATATTCATAAAAATTCATAGGGGTGTCCAATTGCTTCAGGGTTTGCGTGGTTGTTGGCAACCATGGGTGCTCCACAATAGGTAATAATGGGCTGGTTCGAGTCCCATTATACCCTATGAGAAAAAATAAAAATAATTTTCAAAAATTCATAAAAATCGTACCAGTGTCCGATTGCTTTGGGGTTTGGGTGGCATGTACCCCTGGGTGCCAGCTACCATCCTACTAATTTTTGGATTTCCAAACCAGTTCGAATTCAAACCGAACCCCCTGGTTCAATTCGAATTCGAACCTGCAGCTCGAACCTGATGGCTGGTTCGGTTTGAATTCGATCCTTCGAACCACCCTGGTTCGAATTTGAACCGGTTTGAATTCAAACCGGTTCTCACATCCCTCATGCAGGTTCCTTTATGCTTCATGCCTATGCTTAGTTGCATTTAAAGGCATTTATTCTCAACATATCCATAGTAATATGGATATTGCATGTAGATTGTTCAAGATTCCTCCCCCCCACACACACTATTTATTTAACCTTTTCTAACACAACACTTCAGCAATTGTCTAAGGCTAATTACAGCATCAACTATGAAAGCAAAGTTTGTCTTGCTAAAACTGAAATCATATCTAGAGGAAAAAGGGATCAAAAGTTATATACAATCATGCCAGGCAATTTTAAGCTGCCCATAGATCCATATCTTACTAATGATACAAACTGAATGCTTCCCAAAATTCCATCCCTCCACATTTTATCCAGGTTCCAGCATTTGAAATTACCTGCTCTGGGTCATGGAATAACACTGGCTAACATTCTGATTAATGCTGTGTCTATGAAGCTAAAAGATGCCAGGCCACAGCTGTTGGAAGCTTCATCTGTGGCCTGGCATATTTTCGCTCTTCAAAAGCATAGGTGCTCACACATATAGATTGATTATTGTTGCCCATCTCCTCTTTCCCTGGAAGCACTGTTTGCATCCTGGAAACATGGCCCGGGGGTAACACTTTTAGAATGTTACTTGTTAGATTGTTACTATTGTTACTCAGTATTGTTACTCATTTGCATGATTGGTACTCACTTTTAAATTGTGAGCCTTTGGGGGACAGGGATCCATCTTATTTATTTATTTATTTATTTATTATTTCTATGTGTAAACCACCCTGAGCCATTTTTGGAAGGGCGGTATAGAAACCGAATAAATAAATAAATATAATAATAATAATAATAATAATAATAATAATCACCCAGCGAGGCACTACCTTGGTGTGTTTGTGGGGCTTGTGTGCTCTGAGGAAGGTGAGAACTATGCCAGAGATTCAACCATACTGGACAGGTCTCACCAGAGGAGCCAGACAAGGAGTGCCTCTCCCATAAACAATATGGTGAGACGTAACTTTAATAAATCTATACCGGATCGGTCATCGTCCGGGTCAACAAGGAAACTGTAAGGTGCTGGAGTCCCTAGACATCTGGTGGCAAGTGGGCTACAGGACTCAAGATCTTCAGTTGGGCAACCAGGGCTGGAGACTGCAGGGTTACTGGAAGAAATGTCACTTAACTGGGGGGGAGGGGGAATGAAAAACACCAACAAGGAAATAATGATTTGCTATTACAAGTCTAGTCCAACTAGAAGAAGTTATTTAAAAAGAATGTACCAAATTTGGAAAGAGAAGCATCCAGATACAGAAATAACAGAACAAAAGCTAGCAGACCAGAGAAGATTCATAATCAGAAATAAAGTATTCACAGAAGTTGAGCTGGAAGAAATGCAAAGAGCAACACAGGTTCAAGATATGGAAGAAGAATTACCACCAACTGAAGAAGTTGCTCAGGCGCAGGTGGAAGAGGTGCCGGCAATAGAGGATGCCACTATCGCTGAACTGTTTCAAAATCAAAAACAGGCAACCTCCCCTTTGCCTTCATCTCAAAAACCTGGATGCCATTTAACAGAAAAACAAAAAGAACTAAAGCAAAAAGGCCACCAGGGTTTGACTTCCAGCTCTAAAAAGAGTTGCCAAACAAAACCAACTTGCTCAGGCATTAAAAGATGTACAGTAAATGCTTCACTTGCAGAGGCACAAAAGACCAGCTTGACAACATGATTTTGGAAAATTGCATGAGAAGAAAAACAAATCCCTGCTAACTGGAAAAGAGGCACCTTTTACCATGGTGATTATCTTTATTTAGCAGGGGGAGAGTAACTGGCCCTATCCACCCCCAGCACAGTACTTCCAGTGACTGTTGCTGGTGTCTATCTTATGTTTTGTTTTAGAATGTGAGCCCTTTGGGGACAGGGAGCCATCTTATTTATTTATTTATTTCTCCCTGTAAACCGCCCTGAGCTATTTTTGGAAAGGCAGTATAGAAATCGAAATAATAATAATAATAATAATAATAATAATAATAATAATAATACATGGACAATCTGAAGTTGTATGGAAAGTCCCAGTCAGAAATCGAATCACTGCTAAACACTGTCCGTATATTCAGTAGTGATATAGCAATGGAGTTTGGAATAGACAAGTGTGCTGCATTAATAATGAACAGAGGGAAAATAACAAAAACAGAAGGAATAGAACTGCCCAATGGAAGCAAGATCAAGAACCTGGAAGAGAAAGAACATGACAAATACTTGGGCATTCTCCCAAGATAACATCACACACACTGAAGTTAAAAGAAAAATTGGAAGTGAATACATCAGGAGAGTTAGAAAAATTCTAAAGTCCAAACTCAATGGTGGGAACACCATACAAGCCATAAATTCCAGGGCTATACCTATTATTAGATACACTGCAGGAATAATAGACTGGACCCAGGCAGAGCTAGAGACGCTAGATCGTAAGACCAGGAAAATGATGACTCTCAAACATGCTCTGCACCACCGCAGTGATGTAGATAGGCTATACCTCCCACACAGCTCAGGTGGAAGAGGAATGCTGCAAGTCCATCAAACAGTAGAGGAGGAGAAAAGAGGCCTTGAAGAATATATAAAGGACAGCGAAGAAGATGCACTTAAAATGGTCAGTAGTAATTGTACCTAGGTACAATTCTAAAACACCTTGAAGAGCACCTCAACACCATAGGGGCCACAGGAATCACCATCAGCCAATTACAAAAAGCAGCTTTACTGGGAGCAGCCTATACTTTGTGTCGTTATCTATAATAATAACATCAACAACACTGATAATAAAATTCAGCCATCCCAGGTCCTTGGGAAGGACTCGATGTCTGGATAAAACAAAACCAGTCAATAAACCTGTCTGACTGTGTGAACAAGAAATAATAATAATAAAATAACACAGTCTTCATGGAAATGTTTTTTGTTTGCTCAGAGCATTTCTAGGGTAGGGGGAGATCAGTGAAAATTGCCCTGCTTGTGCATAAGCACCTGCACTTCCAAAATGAGGTGCTACTGCTGCAGCTGGGCATCCTTTCACTGCACAAATGCAGTGTTATTCAATATGTCAAGATGGCACTTTTCTTTCAGTTGAGATATAAAAATGTTTATAAACACCACTGTGAGCACACAGTTTGTTCTTCTGCAGCATTCCATTTATCTTCTCCGTTGTGTGATTTTTAAAAAACTCCATCTATCATATGTGCATGCACATAGTGCTTATTGAAATCCTCGTTATCCAGTTGGAAATGCACTTGCATTCATGAATGCATCAACATTCCCTTTAGCTAATAGAAAGTCTACTTCGGAGCAGGACTCTGCTGCTGTGATACCTTGTGTTTTTAAAAAGTGAAGACATCCTGATTGTGCAAGGGTCTTTATACTATGAGCTGGTCTTGTGATAGCAAACATGAATTGTTCCATTTGATAAGCAGGGTCTGCCCTGATTTGCATTGGAATGGGAGACTACAGACACTGTAAGGTATTCCCCTTAGGGGATGTGGCCACTTTAGGAACAGCATCTGCATGCTTGCATGCAGAACATTCCAAGTTCCCACCCTGGCATTCCCTCCCTGGCATTCCAGATAGGGCTGAAAGAGACCCCTGCCTGCAACCTTGGAGAAGCTGCTACCAGTCTGTGTAGAAAATACTGAGCTAGATGTACCAATGGTCTGACTTGGTAGAAGGGAGTTTCCTATTATCCTTTCCCAACATTTGGTTATGTAAATATCACAAATTTTCACACATGACAATGTCCACATTTCCTTCCGATACCTCTATATGGAAAAAATAATAGAGCAGTTCACATGATGATTACTAAAACATAAGACTAGCCCTGCTGGATCAGGCCCAAAGCCTATCTAGTCCAGCATCCTGATTCACACAATGACCCACCAGATGCCTCTGAGAATCCCTCAGGCAAGAGGAGAGGGCATGCCCCCTCTCCTGCTGTTGCTCCCCTGCAACTGGTATTCAGAGGCATCTTGACTCTGAGACTGGGGGTCGCCTATAGCCACCAGACTAGTAGCCTTGATCAACCTGCCCTCCACGAATTCATCTAAGCCCCTTTTAAAGCCATTCAAGCTAGTGGTCATCACCACATCCCATCCCAGAGAATTCCATAGATTATGTGTTGTGTGAAAAAGTACTTCCTTTTGTCCGTCCCAAATTTCTTGGCAATCAGTGTCATGGGATGACCGCTGGTTCTAGTGTTAGGGGGGGAAATGTATCCGTATCAACTTTCTCCATACCATGCATAAATTTAAAGGTCTCTATCATGTTGTCCCTCAGTTGCCCTTTTTCTGAACTCAAAAGCCCCTGATGCTGTAGTAACCTTAGCACAGCCTAAGGGTAGTACAACATAGAGTTGTAGAGTAGGAGACATAGGAGCTGTATGCCCTTCCGATATTTGATTGTCTGTGAAGGGGGGAAAGGCCAGGGGATCTTTCCATGATTGTGTTGTAAGCAGCAGCTGACTGGAGAGCTCCCTCTTACCCAGCAGCTGCACCCAGTTTGCTGCTACATACCACACAGCCACAGAAGGCGCCTCTGTCCTTGTTTTCACCTCACAGATAATTAACTATTGCGAGCACACACAGCTCCCCAAAAGGTTAGAAGGTGTTGCTTACCCTAGTCATCGTCATAGAACAACCCTAATAAGTAGCTTTTGCAAAAAGAAAAAGAAAAAAGACTTGATGTCTCACTTAAAAAGGATATTTCAATAAGTTCCCAGCTTTGGTTTTACAATGTTTCTTACTTATGAGGAGATGGGCATTGCTGCCACTATTTTATTTTGCAATGTTTTTGTGGACCTGAAATTTGTTTCTACATATAGAAGAAGAGATGACTTAGAAGCTATTATGAGTCTAGAGCTGGAATGGCAGAAGAAATTTCTTTCTGTCTCCTTTCAGGTAGTTTTGCTGCTTGGCTGGTGGAGTGAGGGTGTGTCAGGAGCTCTGCCTTAATAATTTGATGGAGAAGAAGGAAAGAAGGTGAGGGATTGAGCTGGCATATCTTAAATGATAAACGATGTGGAAGACAAATGGCAGAGAGGTCAACCATAAAATTGGCTGTAGAGAGTGAAACAATTCAGCTTCATACTGTAGGAAGATATGCTGTAGGAGTGACAATGGAAATATGCTCAGAGTCAGTAGCAAAATTAGACGGAATAGCTTCAAAACACACCAGCTACTCTACTCTACTGAGCTAACAGCTGAAGTTTTGGTTACATTAAATGTTGCCTGCTTCTCATACAATTCAAACTCAGCACAATTGTGAACATAAAGTCTTATTTTAATGTTAATCTTGATCTTCATCATAATCGTCATAATAAATAATACATATCAAGGAATGTAATGGGGAGCTCCTGTTTGAGAAGCACAAGATATTCCCCTAAGAAATATAGACGTAATCAGATAGTTTTTTGAATCTAGACTAGTAATAATTGCTGACATCCAGACTAATGCAGTGCTGGCACTATAGAAGAGAGGCAATTTTTACTGATCTCCCCTTTCCCATGAAGCCCACTGTGCCTCTTGGAAAACTATGCCAGAGGAAACTGTCCCTTCTCTGTAGCACCAGTACTACATTATTCTGGATCTCAGTTATTTGTTATTTTTGTTATTCTAGTTAATAATAAATAATAATAATAATGACAATAACAACAACATCTGCAAAAAATACAAGCTACCTGTAGCCAAACATTGGTGGGACCATAAAATTGAAAAAGTTGAAGAAAATGAAGATGTAAAAATATTATGGGACTTCCGACTACAAACAGACAAACATCTGCCACACCAGATATCACTGTAGTCGAGAAGAAAGAAAAACAAGTCAAAATAATCGACATAGCAATACCAGGGGATAGCAGAATAGAAGAAAAAGAAATAGAAAAAATCACCAAATACAAAGATCTACAAATTGAAATTGAAAGGCTGTGGCAGAAAAAGACCCAAATAATCCCAGTGGTAATTGGCGCCCTGGGTGCAGTTCCAAAAGACCTTGAAGAGCACCTCAACAACATAGGGGCCACAGAAATCACCATCAGCCAATTTCAAAAAGCAGCTTTACTGGGAACAGCCTATATTCTGCAACGATATCTATAATTATAAAAGCAACAACATTGATAATAAAATTCAGCCATCCCAGGTCCTTGGGAAGGACTCAATGTCTGGATAAAACAAACCAGTCAATAACACCTGTCTGACTGTGTACAGAAGAAATAATAAAAAATACTTCAAGAAAACACCCAGCTAGTTCCAAGGGGGGATCCTAACCTTTCTCATACAAGTAGCCAGCCACTCCACAAGGCAATCCTCTTTGGAAATGGAGAGGCATTTCAAAAGCAATTTGTGATATAGCACAAATCAGATTTACTATTCAATGAGAAGAAGTCAAAACTTGGCATGCCATATTCCTCAGTACACCCAATAAAAGCTGTTTAAATTCCTGGTTTCTTTCTTTCTTGACTAACATAAAACTAAACAAGTTGTTTGAGCAGGAATTAATCTGCCTACTTTGCTTTCACTATCCCTAGAACTGAACTAAATTTGATCCAAATTTGTTAGGCAGTTCACAAGTTAGCCCGCTTGTGTCTCCCACATTCATGCGTCCACCATTTTGAATTGGAGTGGGTGACATCATCACAAATTATATGTTTGAGGTGTCCCTATGTGTCCCAAATTGATTCCCACTTATACCTCAAATGTTCACATGTCCACCATCTTGAAGCAGGGTTGATGGCATCATTACAAACTATGACCTAGAGCCATCCCTATGTGTCACTATCCCAGTAGCAAATTTGGTTCAAATAGGTTAAGTGGTTCACAAGTAAACCGAAGTGTGCCTCAAATATTCATGCATCTGCCATATTAAATTGGGGCGGATGACATCATTGCAAACCATGCCATTGAGGTGTCCCTGTGTGACACTAACTACAACTACCAAATTTGGTTCAAATCAGTTAGGTGGTCCACAAATTAGCCCAATTGCACCTCAAATGTGTATGTCTTCCATCTTGAACTGCGGTGGATGACATCATCGCAAACTATGCCATTAAGGTGTCTCTATGTGTCCCCACAGCTGTAGCAAATTTGGTTCAAATTGGTTAGGAGGTTCACAATTTATCCCACTTGCGCCTCAAATGTTACGCATCTGTCATCCTGAATTGGGGTGGATAACATCATCACAAATTACACCATTGAGACATCCCTATGTGCCTCTACAACTGTACCCAATTTGGTTCATATTGGTCCAGGCATTGCTAAATTGATAGTGGGGGACACAAACATGGGCACACAGACAGCCACACAGATGAAATAGTGGTGATCTCAAAAGCCTACTGGAAAGTAGACTAAAAAAAATGAATTATTTGCTCTCAAGAGACAAACATTTTTCAACCCAATGTCCCAATAGTCTGATTCAATGTGAGTTGTGTTACAGAAATGAAAGCAAACCATGAACTTCAGATCCAAAAATGAAAACAAATTTTATGTAAATACTGGAATTTTGAAATCACCATTTGCATTTTATTTTTTATTTATTTATTAAAAGATTAAACTTAAAACAAGTGTTGGCATGAAGCTAAGTTTGGAGTACTATGCGGGTTATAATATGTTGCTTCTGTGCTTATGTATTTTCCTATTCAATGGAAGAAAGGACTCTAAATACATGGAGCTACCACCTTTGCTGAAATGAAAGGGGAAACATTGTAGATGTGTGAGAGCTTAATATGTGAGTTGGAACCATTACAACTTAGAGAGACCATTTCATTGAGGTAATAGAGTCAAAGTACTTAAATAGATGAATTTTGGCTATTTGTAGTTAATACAAAAAATAAGCAGAAATGTATATTGGTCTACAGATTTAAAAATCAGGCCTTCACAATCAAATCAAAGTCAAAAGTAGAGTTTAGACTGTTGGACTAGGACCGGGAAGAACTGAGTTCAAATCCCCATTCAACCATGAAACTCATTGGCTGACTCTGGGCCAGTCATTTATTTCTCAGCCTAACCTGCCACACAGGGTTGTTATGAAGATAAAAATAACCATGTACACCACTCTGAGTTCCTCAGAGGAAGAGTGGGATATAAGTTATTATAATATACAAGATATTTTATTATAAATAAAAATAAATAAAATAAAATAAGAATATGAAAGTAAATCTCACTGATTTCACTAGAATTTATTTTGAAATAATGATGTTTACATGTGCAGCCCTTAAGACTTTTTCTTGCTATGCAGACTGAAGTCCAAATATCTTACTAGTTGTGACATCACTGTTCCCATAGCAACTAATGAACTTCAAAAAGAAACCTCACACATGGCCTTCAGTGTGTTAGTATAACCATAACAACCTGACATGACAAATGTATAATGATGGGGAAATACATTTAAGCATCACCCCACAATATATTCACACACACCCCACAATATATTCAAAAATTACAAGACTGATATGAACTTAAAATATGTAGTGAAGGGCAGTTCATTTGGTGTTCTCTAGTTTCCAAAATACTACAGTGTTGGGCAAGTGTAGAACATTTGCTTCAAATGCAATGATCCTAGAAATCAGCATCTTATGGAAAGATTCGCTAAATTTAATTGCTTAAGACATCAGTAGGCTTTGGCAGTCAAGAACAAGCTGAACAAGAGTGTGATGTAGCTGCAAAAAGGACCAATGCAATTTTAGGCTGAATTAATAGAAACATACCTTCCAAGTCATGAGAAGTAATATTTCCAGTTTACCAAAACTCATCTGAAATGTTGTGCCCAGTTCTGGGTGTCTCACTACAAGAAGGATATAGACAAATTGGAATGGATTCAAAGGAAGGCAACAAAGATGATCGGGGTCTGGAGAACAAGGAAAGGAAAGGAACTGGGTATATTTAGCATGGAAAAGTCAGAGAGGTCATGAAAGCATTCTTCAAATACCACCCAAAGGGCTATCACATAGAAGAGGACAAAGATTTCTTATCTGCGGCCCCACGGGGCAATAAACCTAATGGGCTTAAGTAACAGGAGAATAGGTTTTAGTTGAGCATTAGAAGTCAATTCTTTACAGTAAGAGGAGTTTGACAGTGGAACTGATTACCTGGGTAGTGGTGAGTCTCTCCTACTCTGGATATCTACAAACAAAGGTTGCCATCTATTTGGGATGTTCTAGCTCTGGATTTCCCAGATTTCCAGATTGGGCAGGGATTGGACTAGATGGCCTACAAAGTCATCTCCAGCTCCAACTCAATGATTCTATGAACATACTTGAAATAGTTATTATAGACACTTTAAGTGGCACAGCGGAGAAATGCTTGACTAACAAGCAGAAGGTTGCCGGTTTGAATCCCCACTGGTATTATATCGGGCAGCAGTGATACAGGAAGATGCTGAAAGGTATCATCTCATACTGCGTGGAAAGAGGCAATGGTAAACCCCTCCTGTATTCTACTGGAGAAAACCACAGGGCTCTGTAGGCTCCAGGAGTTGAAATCGATTTGATGGCACACTTTACCTTTACTTTAATACTGGATGCAGAATGCTGCTTGTGCTGATGCTGCTTCTGATTAGCTCCAGCAGATCTCCTGGGGGAAAACTTTGTTTCTCCTTTCATTTCATTAATGAAGCCACCCCCATGGTTATTTATTCATTAATTTCTCCTTACATTCATTTAGCTACTCTTTTATTTTTCTTCCATATGTTTCATTACTTCTCAAGCTAGTACTTCTGGTTGTATCCAGTCAATGTCAGTAGTAAGGAGGTATGCTGCTGCCCCAACGAGCTTTTAGGGAATCACATGCCTGTGGAGGAAGCACAGGGAGGGTGTAAGTGCATCCTCCCCTGCCCTTAAAGCCATCCCCCACTCCATCAAACCAGCCCCTGCCAGTTCCATGCACATCCCTACATATCGCCCCACAAATATAGTATCTGTCTCTGGCCATTGCACCTACTCATTAACAGTGGGAATTGTGTATAGGGAGGTGTGGGAGGCTAGCAAGTTAGGTTTTCTTCTCCTGTGCTGCAATTTGCAATGCTTCTTCTGCATGATCCCCACCGCACATTAAGGTCATCTGAGGAGGTTCGTCTCCAGTTACTACCAGCTCGTCTGGTGGCGACTTGGAGGTGGGCCTTCTCTATAGCTGCTCTGGGGCTGTGGAATGCGCTCCCTGTGGAAATCTGCAATTTGAATTCTCTATTAGCTTTCAGGATAGCCCTAAAAACATATTTGTTTGGCCTGGCTTTCCGGGGGGGGGGGTGCTTTTAATCACTGTAATTGTTTAATTGTTGTTTTAAAATTGTTAATTGTTGTTATATTGTTTTTAATTTGTTTTTAGCTCTTTATTGTTTTAGTGGTTTGTTTTAATTGTAAACTGCCCTGAGCCATTTTGGAAGGGCGGTATATCAATCAATCAATCAATCAAATAAATAAGAAAGACAAGGGCTCCAAGGGTCTCGATGGGCAAAGCCTGACTTGCTCTGAAGATTGGCTGAAGGTTGGTTTCTTGTGTGCTTGGCACAAGAGGGATTGAGGATTGAATTACTTAAGCAACTTGCAATGCACACCTTGGTGCATTGCTCAGCATTCAGGATCTTTACTTAGAACTACCACAGAAAACATTTTAACAGCTTCCATCTGGGGAAGCAAAAAAGGCACGTGAACAAGAGACCCTTTCTTTCACAAAACATCTAATCTGGTGTGGCCGCTAAGCAAGGCATCCTTTTCAAGGCATTGCATGCGTTGTATGGTTGAGCACAGGATATTGGTTGCCTTGCATGCTTGAATATCTATCTATCTATCTATCTATCTATCTATCTATCTATCTATCTATCTATCTATCTATCTATCTATCTATCTATCTATTTCTCTTAGGTGTACCTGTCGCAATCCCATGCATGGCAGTGAGAGTTCACTAGCAAGCTGCCGGCAGGAGTATAGGAAACTGGCACTGCCAGAGGAGAGGCAGGAAACAAAACAGTGGTGAGGGGGACAAAATGGTGGGGGAGGGCAGGTGGCAGGGGTGGGTAGGAGAAAATGGTGGCAGCAGGGGGGGCAGGTAGGCAGAGAAAATGGCAACGGAGGCGTGCAGGGGAAGAAAATGGCGGCAGTGGGCAGGCAAGAAAATGGCAGCAGGTGGGAGGGTGAGCAGGGGAAGAAAGCAGTGGTGGGTGGGCTGGGAAAGAAATATGTATCGGTGGCAGGCAGGCAGGCAGGTAGGGGAAACTAGAGGTGCAGATGCTCTGCACCTGGCCCAGCTAGTTGTCTGTATTTTAAAAGTTCCTGTGGACAGTACTGCTCCCTCCTACTGTATAAAGGGATGTCCATTAATCTGTATATAGATAGATGTTCAGCCTTGCCCCACACCCAGTTTGGAGGTACCCCAGACCCGTGTGATATTATGCATTCCAGCAGAGTAAAATCTACCATGAATGGGATAACCCTAAGGTAGAGTTAAAGGAAAGCCCTTGGTTTTTTCCGTGTTCCTGTTCTACTTTTTGTGCCAGTTTGGAGGGGAAGAGGTCCCAGCCCCTTCCCCTGGGGTGAAGCATGCAGACTGAGCCATACCTCATGAGTAGGGCCATCCCATGGGACAATGGGATCAGGTTCGAAAGTTTATTAAAAAAAATTTATATACCACCTCCTCCAAAGACTCTAGGCGGTGACAATAAAACGTGCAATAAATGCTTATGCCCTTCTCCCAAGGACCACTCTCTCATGAGAGTGTCTGGCTGTGGAGACACACATGCAGGCCAGAGGGCTGTTGCTGCCCAGCCCAGTTGCTATTTCCATTCTAGCCCTGGGGAAGAGTCTCTCAGCAACACCTTTCCCGGTCCAAGTGACTGACCTGAACCATGAGTGTGAGGGCTCCCTCTAACAGTATGGTCTCCCCGTTACACATATTCATTCACACCTTTTTTTTTTTTTGGCCCTGCATGGTCACCTGGCCAGTTATGGATCACTCTAACCCACAGGTGCCCTACTGCAGGAAGCCCTGCAGCAGTCAATTTACATACACCACCACACCAGTCCCAGCCTGGCCTGTTTAGCTCTGGCCATAGGTTCCATCCCCAGTCTATTTATTTCAATAAATAATTATAAAAATAATCATAATTATATTTAATATCTATACTTTTTGTATTTTAATTGTAGATGGCTTTAATTATATTGTAAACTGCTTTGGGATTATTTTAATTAAAAGTGGTATAGAAACCGATCAATCAGCTTTGCCCACCCAAAACTGCTTGGACACATAAAGCAGACTTGACTCCTTGGAAGTCTGGAAGGGCTGAGTGGAGAGAGGAAGGTACAGAATATGAGTTGCCACAGTCTGGCAATGCAAGCAGTATGGCGCTTGCTGGGATACAACCTCGGTGGACCAGGAAGAGGGAGGAGTTGCTCTGGCAAGAAGCTGGAGCTTGCTGAACCATGGTCATCTGTGACATGATTCTCAATTTAGCAGATTAACAATGGATTCATCTACCCGGGGTTTCACACTATGTCCAAATGGGTCCACATGCATTCATTTTCAGAACAAACACATGGAGTCCATTTGATTCATTTCCATTCATTCCAAAAATGACAACCCACTCACCCAGCCACCCCAGAAAAAAGAACTAGATGCTTCATTTAGATATAGGGATTTTTTCAAAAAAATCCTCAAGCATGTTCTACAATTTAAATTATTTTCTCCCTCATGGTAATGGGTTTGCAGTCTAGACTAGATTTCCAATTCTCCTTCTGATTAGCTTGGGCCTAAATGATTATACTGAACTCAAACATCCTTGTTGGAAAATTGTACTGGATGTAATCCATTACATAACAATCTCAATTCAGAAGTGAAGAACTACCTCTATAAAGGTACTTGACATAGTCTGAAATGTCATTTCATATGCATCTGTTTTGTTCCTATTTCCACTGACACATTTCCCCTTGGCTGCTGTAACCCATAGCGCTGAAGGAGTACCATAAATATCACTGTGGCCATTGAAATTGATGGTTCATGATTTATATGCCAAAGCTCTAAATTAGATAATGTTCAATAATGAGGGCAAGAATGTCAGCTGATGACTATAGACAGTTGTGCCAGTCTCTAGTTATTTATACTGAGGACAAATTAGCCTTGCAATTGTCTTTTTATAAATAAAATTCTGCTGTCATTGTTTTGCTCATACTGAGGATATGACATAAAGTGCCACCAGTACATTGATGACACCCAACTGTTCAGGGTACTAGGATAAGGGATGCATCTCACTCTGCTGCATGTGGAAACCAGGGCTGGTTTGAACAAATGAAGCCTCTCATCCTGATTCAGACCATTCATCCATCTAGGTCAGTATTGTTTCCTTTGACTTGCCCTACCTGGAAATGTCAGGGGATGAACCTGAGCCCGTTTGTGTGCAAAGCATGAGCACCGCCACTGAGCTATAGCCCTTGTACTCTTTCTCTGAAGGACAATAAGCTTCCCTCTTGTGCTGCAAGGCTATATAGTGACCTAATTTATTGCTTTCTGGTAGACCTATTTTAGTTGTGTGGGCAAAGGAGATAGAAAAAGGGAGACATTCTTCTTAGCTAGATGCTTTTCTTGCTATCTGAAGGATTCCGTTAATGCTTGCCCTGACTTCATACAAGTCCCTGGAGTCAACATAGCACACGCCTTTTAAGTGTGCTCTTGTCTGTGCCCTTTGGCAGCAAAGCCACAGGGCAACCAGTGTCTTGTGCATGCGACTCTGTATAACTGTCAGAGAGATAAAAATTACATTATGCTGTCTATTATCTTTAAATACTTGCAATCTGTGCTTTCTCTGACTGAAAGCAGATTATTGGGGAAGGGAACAGCAGCACAGTTATCTCAAGACAGCAAAGGCATCTATGTCTCCAGAGTGTGCACCTAAAAGATTATTAGGCAGAAATCAGGCTTCATTGCCATTAGGTAAACAAAGAGTTTAGTGATCGCTCATTTCTCTCACAAGCAGCAGGAACATGAGGCACAAACAACATCGTTTAAAATGGCTTGCTGTTTATCTGAGCTCCCTTTCTTTAGCTCTTCATTCTCTGCATCTGTTCTAAGTGTACTTTGTACTCCTAAGTTGCCTTCAGTCTAGGAGCCCTCTGCTTCTATTCTTGGAAATGCTTCTGTCTGTACTGAAGGAAAGCTGTGTTTAGCTTATTTTCATTGAATTCAAATTAGCAGCTGAGTCCTAATGTGAAAACTAGTTTTCCACTCATGACTAACATTTTAGGGCAAACAATTATTATGCACTTTCTTTTTTTTTTTTTTAACTCACTGAAGATTTACATTCTTTTGGGTAGAAAATGCTTAACCAATAGTTTAATGTGCTTAATGCAAATAAAAGGAAAAGAAATAAGAACCGAAACATTTCGTTTAAGAAATGAAGAAAATAATGAAGTGGTTTGTGTGAAGAATAGGTTTGATTAAATGTGCTGCATGGGTTTGTAAAGTCTCAAACAAAGTCTCAAACAAATAACCAGAGCTTGATATGTGTTGCTGTTCTGATCGTTGCACACCTGAATACTCTTCCTGTTATCACCTTTGCAAAATAACTGTTGAGTGGAAGCAAATTCCAAAGCCAACATTTCAAAGCAGAAATATTATCAACATAAGTGTGGTGGGAGTGGGTTGATTCTCTTCTTCTGATAGCACACCTGACTACTCTTACCTATATCACCTTTGCAAAATAGCTGTTGGGTTGAAGCAAATTTCTTCCTTGCATGAAATATCATAAACATACGTGTGGTGGGAGTGGATTGATTCTCTTCTTCTGATAGCACACCTGACTACTACCTAACCTGAGTATTCACATTTGGCAAGGTTTTTTGATGATATGGGGTGGGGTTTCATCAATTTTGTGGGATTCAGAGGACAGAGGTTTGATCTGCTTATTCCTCTTGGTGATCCTTGCTGACGTTGCTGTCCCTTGCCAATTTAAGGGTGATTTTTGCCTTTGAGTGATTTTTGGAGGTTCAAAAATGTTCCAGAGGTTCGATCTGCTCATTCTTCTTGGTGACACTTGGTGATATTACAGATTTGTGTGTGTGTGTGTGTGTGTGTGTGTGTGTGTGTGATTTTTTTCTTTATTTTTAGGTCTTTTTGCGGTCGTGGTTCCCCTAACCCCCTTTTTCCCATAGACTTCAATGCCTCTCCAACTGTGAATTTGCCAACGGCAAGGTTTTGCCAAAACGGAACCCTAGTGGTTGGCGAGGGAAGACTGTACTCTTACCTATATCACCTTTGCAAAATAGCTGTTTGGTGGAAGCAAATTCCTTCCCTGTATGAGGGAGAAAAATGCTAAGCATGATATAGCTGAAGAAGGATAGATTTGGTTACATGCAGTGGCACACCTAGGTAATTTTGGTGCCTGGACCACCCCCACTGCAAGCCCTCCCCCCGAGGCCCCCCTCATAAAAAAAGAAACCTGTATTTGGGGAGGGGGCCTCTGCTGCTCCACAGCACCAAACTGGTGACCTTTACCATAATCTTTACCACATGTGCGTTTTGGGGGGCTGGGGTGAGCTGAGCAGGACTCCCCCCATGGCAGTGGTGGTGGACAGAGTGGCCTCTGGGCCTGTCCTTCTGACCCAGAAGCCTTTGAGAACTCTGAGGAGCTCCAGTGCGCCTTCACAGTTGGAATAGATCATTGCAAGACTTGCAATGATCAAACTGTTATTTCTTCTCCATACATAAAACACTGCTGAGTTTCTTGGTAAATATTCTTTTCATGGATGCTTCCTATCCAGTCAAATATTATGTGGCTTCATTTATAACACTACGGATTGTTCATACAGGATTATTTATAGTAATACGGCAGTAACTAAATCACAATAATACTTCCATCTGAGTGTTTGCATTGGGGATTGTGAATAGCAACCATTCTGTAGAAAGAGATTCATTAAAATCAATGGGATTTAATTCTGATGGTTTCCTGATATTTATCTTTGTTAGCCCAAAGATTTCAGCAGGAAGAAATGACCTAAGATACATCTGTGGTTTTTGATCATTTTGAATTCAGGATGCACCTTCTAAATGTACTTACCGTTTGGGCCCCCCTCCTAGAGTGAATCTAAGAAGGTGCAAAAGGAACAGCAGCTGGAAAGGGACATAGAAACCTGCCTAATACTGATCAACATCCAGACTAGCACTGTGAAGGTACTGCAGTGCCAGTTCCACACTACCACTGTGCTGTCACTTGATCAGAAGGAGGTCCAATTTTTGACAGTCTCCTCTTCCCTCTGAACCCAACGCTCACTTCTGAAAATATGTCCCTGAGGGCTGCACAACCTTCAGAGACATATTTTTGTGATGCACAGTGGGATTAAGAGGGAAGGGAAGAAAGTGAAAATTGCCCCTCCCCATACTTTTCCAATAGCACAGTGGTAGTCTTGAACTCAGCACTTTTGCATTCATGCAGTCCTGGCTGGATATTGGCCACTGAGTCAAATGATTAGTCCATCAAGTTCAGTACTGTCAGTACTGATTGGCAGGTGCCAAGGACATTCTGTATGCAAAAGATGTGCTTTGCCACTGAGCTATAGCTCTTCCCCAGTGAAATCTGACAAGTCCCATCCATAAGCATTTAGGTGAGCATCTGGATACATTAGACCCTACCTCTCAGTTTTTCAAACGTTCAGCTTATGAGAAGCTCATAATTAATTTTTTTAAAAAAACACCAGGAAGCAAATAGGATACTAAATGTAAACCAAAATTCCACAACTGACAAAGAATACCAGAATCTTTGTTTTGTTTTGCAGATTTGTCAAATACCCCAAGGGTAGTAATGGGGTAGCTGAATTCACACGATGAAGTAACTTCCTGTTTAGCCAATGCTACAAGAGTGGTAGGGTTACTGGCTCTGGCTGCTGAATAAATTCCCACTGACCCATGACACTCTGGGCTCTTACACATGACCAGAAAGAAGGCGGAGGTTTGGGGCTGGGAAGAGTTCTTACCCTATTTAAGGCAGACCAGCAGAGCCTCCAGTTGGCTCTGCAAGCCTCTCTCCCAGATGAGCTCCAAAGCTGCATCCTCCACTGCTGCAATCAAGAGGAGGAGCCTGGTGGACACGCCCCATTCAAACTATTTTGAGCAAGTGATCATAAAGTGGGCTGTGCAGAGTGGCACATTCACAGATCACAGCCCCTCCAGTCACAGCGCTCTCTAACAAACATTGCAGCTGGCTGCTGGGACCTACAAAACTTAGAAAAAGCAGGCACACAATCAACAACCCCAGGTACTGGGGTCCCCCTGTACTAACCTAGAATAAGACTAAGGGGTGAAACATCGGGCTGTAGTGAGTTTCACTGCTCCTACCTGTGGTTTGCAGCCAGCTGTAGTCCATCTGAATGCTAAAGTTCAGGCTGCATTTGCTGTAACCAGAGTTGAGGGAGGGAAGTCCTCCCTCTCTGGTTGTAATTGGCTGTTGGGGCTGTCCTTCTGTTTCTTCAGAATGCAGACAGGTTAGTGCATGGGATGGGAGGCTGGAACTGTTGGTCCACTGGACCCTCAGTTCCACTTTACATGCAAATGGTTCACACGAGCATACAACCCTGGGTTAGAGGCAGATAACCCAGGTTTAGATGCTCATGAGAAGAGGATCTCTGTCTTGAACTAGAGCTGCAAAGCAAGGGAGGCAGCATCCAAGAAAGGCTTGGGATATGCAGGACATTTTGTTTTCTTCCTGATACTACCCATTCAGAAGAGCTAGGAAGTTACCACCTGCTTATCAACCATATAGCGGATGGAAATTGCAATCACTCATTCACTAATAGCCAAGTGCCAACACTTCAAGCCCCCCTTAGGGTATTTTGGGCCTCAAAGGGGAGGGGCAACATAAACTTAAAACATTGATTTAGTGGATCAAGCTGAGTTACATAATTTTGATGAGATACAGTTTCCTAGCTTTGCAGGATACTGCACAGAAAAACATGTGCCTTGCATCAAACAACAAACCTTCAGCAGTTACATGTCACCTCCGTATCTTACCTCTAATGGAATTCTGCTATCTATGCCAATGCACTGAGACTCTTAACTGAATAAGAGTTATAATCCAAATGAGACTACGGCTGACGTATTCTCTGAAACAAAGTTAAGCAAGTGTTTAAGGATTTCTGTGTATCAGGGCCATCATTGGGCAAATGCCAGAGGTCTCAAGAGGGTGCACCTGAGGAGACTGAACCTTTATAATGTTTTTCCATCCTTCCTGCAGGTGCCCCACCCAGCATTGGCATGGCTTATGCAGCTGGAGATGCCACTTTAATTCCCCAACAGTGCCCCGATATATTGTGAATCTGGAGTAAAGCTGCCTTGGGAGATTGGGGGTTGGGAAATTGAAATTCTAGTTGTAGCCACCCATGACAGAAAGAAGCAGCACTGCTGCTGCTTACCATCACCTCCCTCCACTGCTGCTGTTGCCATCTCTTACCCACCCATGGCCCTGAGATGAATGCCTCTGTCTATCACCACTCCTGCCACCCAGTAATTGTGACAGGACCCTTTAATACAGGGGGACCCACCAGAGGGCACTTTGCCCCCAAAGCCAGCTCTGACCTGAATCAGTCTAAAGTGTGCAATATAGTTCAATATGACTCATTGATCCAACATGCATTAAAAGTAAGGTCAATCCGTTTAAACAGAACTTAGGGTAAGTCCAAACATGCATATTCACCGCTTGATTATTTGCATATATGAAACCTGGTCTCAGGGAGGAGAGTTGGTCTTGTGGTAGCAAGCATGACTAGTCCCCTTAGCTAAGCAGGATCCACCCTGGTTGTATATGAATGGGAGACTACATGTGAGCACTGTAAGAAATTCCCCTTAGGGGATGGAGCCGCTCTGGGAAGAGCAGAAGGTTCTAAGTTCCCTCCCTGGCATTTCCAAGACAGGGCTGAGAGAGACACCTGCCTGCAGCCTTGGAGAAGCTGCTGCCAGTCTGTGTAGACAATACTGAGCTAGATGGACCAATGGTCTGAGTCGGTATATGGCAGCTTCCTATGTTCCTATGAAATTATGAACACTGATCAAATACTGCAGGCAGGGCTTTCTGAAACACTATTTCAGACACAACACTGTTCAAGGAGTCAGTCCACACAATGAGTCAACAAATTATAATACACCGAGTGATGAGACATCGAGTGATATAACGGCATGTCTAATCAGCCCTTCGTTTTTAGTATCTGCACTTACCGGTAAGATGGAATCTGATGGCTTCAGGCTTCTCTTTTCTTCTTTTGGCAATGCTCATTTAATGATGTCATTGCACTTTAAACACACTCACATGCAAGTCACTGACACGGGCACTTTTATAGATGTTTGGTGTCATCCATAAGACATCTGTACCCTAACTAGAATGCACCCTCCCCACCCCCACCGCCTACTTTAGCTTTGCAGGTTCATAAGCTCAATCACTCTGAGTTTCTTCATTCTGTTCATTCATCATCACCACCAGCAACAACCATCTCCAGAGAGTAGGAAACACATTGAGAGTCTGAAATTAGTTCTCCTGGTGATGATATATGATGCAGGGAAATGACAGCTTGATTGCCATAATAATGAGGCTGCTGGATTTTTGTTCATCCATTTTTTTACCACCTCAATCTAAATTCCAGTGGTGTTCTTGTTGTGCATTAATTCTGCACACCCTCTCTTTAGACCAAGCAAATATTTATTTTTTAAAGCCTTATTGATGCAAAAATGACACCTTGGGGATGTACTTATCTCATCTCCCACAAATTCCCTTGTACCGTATATGCATGTTTTACTACCATAACTTTATTATTCTTTGAGTCTTTACTTTCACCTTTAAAGAAGCTTCCTCTTCTAAACTAATTGGCTTCCCCACCACAAATAATATTACATTCAAATGCGATGCTTTAATGTGAACCAATAAGAATTAAAAGAACTTTGGAAGGAGATTGTCTAGGAATATTCTTTGAAGGAATCTTACAGTTGAGGGCCATGTTTATTATTGTTATCAAGAGACGTAACAATGATGGATGACTACACTTAAAGCTGATACCTTTCAACGAGAGCATCTTATATAGAAATCCTTTCACTTCTCATTGAAACACACCACTAACTATTCCATAGAGTAGGAGGGAACATGAAAAATAGCTTAAATTAAAATGGAATTACTGAGAACATTGCTGCTGCACATTCTGCAACATGAAAACTTCAATGTGGTTAGGTCCAGGGTGTTGTTGTTGTTGTTTTTGTATGTTTACTTGTTTATGTAAAGTATTTATATCCTTCTTGTTTGTTCATGAAGGGTCCCCAAGGTGAGTTCCCAGTGGGAGAGGTGGACCTCATTAAAATGTCTCCCTAAAAATAATGAGTTCCTCCAATCCTATGGGTTCCCTCCAATTCTATAAGGCTTTTCACACAAGCAGCCCAACCCAGGCTAGGGCAGTGCCAGCTCCCAATCCTGGTGGTCTGCCCCCACTAGCCCAACTTTTAACCCTGACCTTTAACCACTGTTAGAGGGTGTGGGCATGGCCTCAGCCCCAGATCCAGGAATGTGTGTGAGCTCGGGCTGCATGCAGCCCGTGTGCACACAGAGTCAGGTGCCTAGAGTGATTGGCTCATGGAGGAATCCACCAAGTTAATTGTCGTGCACATCATTATGGGATACCTGGAGGCTGGGACTCATTTTCCAGGAGCAGCATGGATCATGGGGGCACACAATGGGGTGCCAAAGAGGAGCTCCTTGCTCATCTGGGGGGAAGATAGGTTCAACCATGCCTCCCATCCACCTGCACTCCCTGCCCCGTTATGCTTGTGAGAACGACCTTAATGTTTCTCTGAGTATATTATTATTATTACTTGTTTACACAGTCAGACAGGTGTTATTGACTGGTTTGTTTTATTCAGACATTGAGTCCTTCCCAAGGACCTGGGATGGCTGAATTTTATTGTCAGTTGTTATATATATCATCACAGAATATAGGCTGTTCCCAGTAAGCTGCTTTTTGTAATTGGCTGATGGTGATTTCTGTGGCCCCTGTGGTGCTCTTCAAGGTCTTTTGGAACTGCACCCAGGGCATTATTAAATATTATTATTTATTATTATTATTATTATTATTAATAATAATTTGATTTCTATACTGCCCTTCCAAAAATGACTCAGGGCGTTTTACCCAGAGAAATAATAAATAAATAAGATAGATCCCTGTCCCCAAAGGGCTCACAGTCTAAAAGAAACATGATAGACATCAGCAACAGTCACTGGAGGTACTGTGCTGGGGGTGAATAGGGACAGTTACTCTCCCCCTGCTAAATAAAGAGAATCACCACGGTAAAAGGTGCCTCTTTGCCAAATTAGCAGTTCTCTAATTGTGTGTGTCTGTGTGTGTGTGAGTGTGTGTGTCTGTGTGTTTGTGAACACACACATCTCAGGCCTTGACAAATGTTCTTTGAATCTAGGAGCTGGTCCCAAAATGTAGAAGCCACAGAATGGGCACTTGACAAAATTACCAGACTTAGTGATGCACATTGCATGATGGGGGTAAATGGTCTCTTTACCATTTTACAAGTAACATACTTAGAATAGGAAAAGGGCTGTTTTTTTTTGGGGGGGGGGGCGGATTAAATAACTCTACCTCTGAATATCCTAGCTTAGGTGTCATGGTTAAATTACTAGGCACCATAGCACCCTGGGACCTGGGTTTGTCAAGCTGAGATATAGATGTAGATGTATAATCTGCATTAATATTAAAACAACCCATATCTTAATCGTTTGAATAATTCTAAAAAGGAAGCCTGAATTAACTTGCTTGGGCTTTCAATAGCTGAAGGAATCAGTCAATATCCACTGACAGGATTATCAGCAAGTTGTCAATGCGGACACTGATAGAGTTTTCTCCATTAAAAAGGTTCAGAGTTTGCCAGCCAGGAAATCATAGAGAGAAGATGACAGAGATAGATGGCGAGTGATTATACCTGTGAGAAAAACTAGGAGAGAGGGGGGAAATAACCTCAAACCTCATGCTGACTACAAAGAAGATTTGTTTGGTCACAGCAAGATATTGACAGTTAGATCAATATGATATAATGTAACTTTTGTTCTCCGTCCTCTCCCTTTCATGCCAATGGGTGTGTTGATATTTATTTCAAAAGCTGTGTCACTGGTTTCCCTTTTTTGTTTGCTTGTTATGTCTTTTGTAGAGGCCAAAATTCCAAAATATGGAAGCTAGATAAAGATTGATCTTTCTAGCTTCATTGCATGGAACTGTACATTTGGGAAACTATGGGGATGAAGCTTGTATATCAATAATGGATGGTCCATTGTTGTTGCTGCTGCATAGCACTGATGCACCAAGTGGTTTGCAATCTATATTTTGCTTGTTTGCACAATCTGAGCTACAATTTAGCTTCATCATCATAATATGATTTCTGCCCTGGGGCCCTCTAGACTAGGTAAAGGTGTCCCCTTCCATCTTCATGCTTGGGCTTGGCCCGTGTCTTGCTTGGGCCTGGAAGACTTGGCTCTATATTATTGGTCATCAGTGGACAACCTGGGCAGCCTTGTGTTAATCTGATGTCCTTTCTTTGTGAAAATATCCTGGTGTATTAAGCACCTAAAGAATCATTTTGCAGGTAAGTAAAGCATATGCCAACGTTTAGCTCAAGGCCATCCAGGTTACCCACTGATGAGCAATAATATGAAGCAAAGTCTTTGAGGCACAAACAAGACTCCACCAGGACCCAAGCATGAGACCAGGAAGGGGGAGCCTTATCGAAGCCCAGAGGTCTAGAGGATGCCTGGACTATAATCCCATTATAGGTAAAGGTAAAGTGTGCCATTGAGTCAGTTTTGACTCCTGGTGACCACAGAGCCCTATGGTTGTCTTTGGTAGAATACAGGAGGGGTTTACCATTGACTCCTCCTGCGCAGTAGGAGATGATGCCTTTCAGCAGCATCTTCCTATATCGCTGCTGCCCAATATAGGTGTTTCCCATAGTCTGGGAGACATAGCAGTGAGGGATTTGAACCGGTAACCTCTGGCATGATAATCAAGTTATTTCCCCGCTGCGCCATTAGGTGCAGTTTACCCATTATGATGAGGGTAAATTGTAGCTCATACTTGAAGATATTTGTATAAGTTTATTTATCTGTATCTACTTCATTCAGGGTATCCTAATATTGTAAGAACAAGATTGGTTGGTGCCAATTAAAAGCAGCAATATGACAGAACACGTGAGCTGCTGAACAGTGGACTGCTAGCCCAGGGCCTTCTCAGCTTGAGAGAGAAGGACTTGTGCTTCCCTTTGTGACACATTCTTCCAAGAACCACTGCCCCAAGTTCCTATTGGTATCTCCTATGCACAGTAGGGGAAACCAACAGAGTGTGCGATCTGACTGTCAGCAGAAGGGAGGTATAGTTTTTTTGTTGTAGGTGTAATTTGGTAGTGTATGAGGATAATCCAGGAGCTTTCCCACACAGGGGCTTTACCATAAATCTTCTACGGAAGGGAGGGAGTGCATTTGAACTACAGCTGGATTCCTGCCAGGTCATTTCAATGTCTGTGGAAGCACCCCACACCCAAATTGGGCTTTTCCTACTGGATTTCACCTCTCAATTTATGTCTGAATTTTTAAAATCCTGTATTTTGCCACAGGTTTATTGGGGATAAACCGCAGCAAGGCGCTGACATTAAGTTTTCACATTAACATGATAAGAGCAACTCACGTCTATGGAATGCAAATACTGTAGAAATCTGCCCAGAGGCAAAGAGTAGAAAAGCCAGTTTTCAGGCTTTCTGCTCTGAAAGCTTTTGGAGGGGGAGATCCGGGTAGGAGAGAGGGTTTGCAGTCTGCAGAGGGCTTTCCTTGCAGAAAAGGAGCATGCATTTCAAGCTAGGAAGGGGGCTGCAAAAGCAGAGGCAACACTGCAGGAGGGCTGACACATGCCGGAGGCGTGTGTGTGTGTGTGTGTGTGTGTGTTGAGTTCGGGGCGGTGCGGGGCGGGGGGGGATAGGATGTTAAGCTGATGGCCTATTAAGCAGAAGTGTGTGCCTGTGTGTATGTACTACAACAGAGCCAGATCACAGAAAGTGTTTTAATTACAGTACTAAACCCTTAGAAAAAAGGGAAGCATGGTATCCTCTAGGAATGGGCACAAGCAAAACACAGAGGTGTACTATGTGTGAACCTACACAAAAGAAAACTTAGAGTAGAAAGCAGAGGGGCTGCTTCCCTAATGCTGCAAGTCTAATTCAAAGTGGCTTTGCTGGCCAGATACTTCGAGACCTGCAAGCCCTGTCTGTAAAGGCTCCAGGCCAGGTTTTGCAGAGGATCCTGAGGAAAAGGATTCTGTAGCCTGGCTTGTGTGAGTCCAAATAAACACTGCTTCTTCAAACTCTTCTTTTGTATTGTCTTCAGACACCAAGAAAAGCTTAATATCTCATAGAAGGTATGCGCACCAGCCAGTTTGGTGTAGTGGTTAGAGTTCAAATCACCATTCAGCCATGATACTTGCTTGGTAACTCTGGGCCAGTCACTTCTCTCTCAGCCTAACCTACTTCACAGGGTTGTTGTGAGGAGAAACTTAAGTATGTAGTACACATCTCTGGGCTCCTTGGAGGAAGAGGAGAATATAAATGTAAAATACATACATACATACATACATACATACCTGTACATACATACATACATACCACCAGGGTCATTGAGATAAGAAGAGCAGCCAAAACAGTGCAGATGACACAATTTAATGCCCAGAAATCACACATATTTGTGTTGAGCCCAGTGTTCCATTTAACAGGGATTCCCAGATGTTGTTGACTACAGCTTCCAGAATCCCCAGTAGGGATGGGCCCGGACCGGTCCGGAGGCCATTGAAAAGGCCGGTCCGGACCTGGGTGGTTCGGATTGGGGGTGGGGGGTCACTTTAAGAGTGGCGGGAGGGTTTACTTACCCCTCCCGCCGCTTTCCGATGTGGCACCATAATCTGTAGAGTAATCGGGGTGGCAGGATACCTCCCTGATGCCCCTTCCCCGCTGCTGCTCTGCAAAAACTCCCAGTAATGCTTTCATGCACACGCTTCACGTCACTGACATGCGCGCACGCAAAGCATTTCTGGGAGTTTTTGCAGAGCAGCAGCGGGGAAGGGGCGGCAGGGAGGTATCCTGCCGCCCCGATTACTCTATAGATTACGGTGCCACATCAGAAAGCGGCAGGAGGGGTAAGTAAACCCTCCCGCCGCTCTTAAAGCGACCCCCCACCCCAGTGCCGGACCGCAGTGTGGCAGTTCCATGCACACCCCTAATCCCCAGCTGCAATGTCTTTTGCATGGGGATTCTGGGAGTTATAGTCAACAACATCTGGGAATTCCTGTTAGAAGGAACACTGGTTGGGCCCCAGTCTCTTGAATGCATGGGGGCGGGGTAGTGTTATACTAGAATAATGTCTACAGACATCAGTATACTCATATATAATTTATAGATACAGACATATTTCTGCTGTCATGTCCAGTTACAAATATAAATCAGCTATCCAGAACAGTAAAGAGCCTAAACAAAGTACTTAAAGATGCTAAAGGAAACAAGCAACCCTCCCATATTTCAAAGACCTTTCATGGCGGAAGGCAGAGGGGGGCATGAAGGTTGTACTGGCCCCAGAGAAATTATTTCTGAGGACCAGAAACAAGTCCAACAGAACAGCCACACTTGCTAAAATGCTTGCTGTAACTGTCTTTTTGTCATGTATACTACATATATATTTAAAATAATGCTGTTATGATGTTACCATATATCAGGGTTAAGAATACGCACCAATTTTCAGGGCATAGTAACTTGAAATCTTACCATGGTGAGAGCAATGCTTTCAAAACAACATTTTACTATTATCACCAGTTAGTTGATGTACTCTCTTGAGCAATCTTATCATGCCTCTTCTCCCTTTTCTCTCCTCTTGCCACCACTGTATCTCCTCTGTCTCCATTCTCTCCTCTTCCAGAAGACAACATGGAAGAGAGGAATGGGTGGATGATTCTGTAAGCCCATCATTATCCTCTCCTCCACTTCATCTTCCAGAAGAAGGAGGAGAGTGTAAATGAAGCAGCCATGTGGTTGAGTGCGGGCAGGGCAGAGGAAAGAGAAGGGACATGCCAAAGATGGCAACCAGGAAGTGTTCTTACATCTGCAGCCCAACAGAGGAGATGCATGGTACCTGCTACTAGCCACATTTGTGCGTAAAATGAAACTGGAGGTCCCTTCACTTCCAGTTTTTCAAACCATATGTCCGAAAGTGGGCAACCACAGTTAAACAAAAAAAAAATGGACCTGTGGTTTTCCTATCCAAACCTTCAGTTTTCTCTTGGTTTTGCTGCCTCTACCTCTGGTTTGGCGGTGCCAGCGTTACATCTAAACACTGGCACCACTGTTAGTCTTCTCCCAAGCCAGATTTGAGGGAGGAAGCTTCTCCCTCACTCCAGCTGCTATAGGCTGTATGGGCTGTCCACAAAAGAAGGAAGCCCACATAGCCAGTTCCTCCACCTCTCTGCAGTCTCTCTTATTGCAGAGAAGGCACTCTCCAGTTTGTCCAAATACAGACAGGAGTGTAGGGAGAGGGGGTGCAGAACCATGGGCCCATTGGACCCATGGTTCTGCATTACGTCTGAAGTTGGCCACTGTCACATATTTGTTCACCCAGGCTTTTAATTAGACTTATAGAATCTATCATTATTTTAAATTATTTTAATGTTTTAACTTTCTTTTTAATCTATGTTGTTTTATTGTAAACTGCCCAGAAACATGAGCTTTGGGTGGCATATAAACAAACAAATAAATCTGCTGTTGGGTAGGAATTTTCTTGTAGGAAACATCAGTAGCCACAGACAGAAACTTAAACATTTTGTTTTTCCTTAATTATATGTAAACTGTTTTAAAAGCTTTGGCTTGACTGATGGCATATATATAATAAAAATAAGTATAAATAATTATAAATAATATTATAAATAAACTTATCAGAGAGTTGGTACATTGAATTCAGTGGAGACTTGCAAATAAACCTCGCAGAATCACATTATAAATGTTATTTTAGAAGAGAAATGAAGAAGAGAAGATAGGTATTTGTGTACACTTATACCGTGCTATCCTCCAGCCTTAAAGAGGAGAACATTAATTTCTGTTAAGTTGCTTCAACTCTTTTCAGTGCTGAAATTCATCTGGTCCTTCTCTACCGAAAAGTACTCATATGACAGCCATACTCTCTGAGTACATGAGCTTTTGATTTTGAGACACATACCATCTGACCAAAGCAATCTGAACAAAGCAATCAAATCAAATAGGGCTTTCTTTCATGCTGTGAATGGTCTTCACAAAACTACAGCAACTAAAAGCAGATATTTTTCAAAAGCAGAGTGAATGCAATGCCATAGTTCTCAAAAGAATAAGTTATGGTTTGTTTGGCTTTGAGTAAAGGACTTCATAGAGACCAGCAGGAACTGCAACTCCTCCGAGATTACTGTTTGTTCCAGTTCAATTGCCATTGTCATTTTGCAATCTGTGACTTGCTTCGTTTTTCTTTAGACACATCTCTCATAAAGGCCAAAACTACTGTGTTCTGAACTCCATGAATGCCACCATAAAGAACATTACTCTTTAGGTTCATCTCAAAAGTCTGGTCCCATTTGAGGTCAGTTGTATACAGCTCCGCTTATGGCAATACTCAGATGTTTGTCTGGAGGAGAAACCATTTTAAGGGTTTCAGTAACAGATTTTTCAACACAGAAGAAACCGTCTCATATGAACACTTTCATCTTCACTTCTTTAATGTATGTATGTATGTATTTGTTTATTTCGGCCCAAGGCCAGCATACACTTCTTTAAAGGAATCTCTTTGGAACCCACCTATAGCTTATGTTTGTATTATATTATATTATATTATATTATATTATATTATATTATATTATATTAGTTTTACCCAATGGAGGAATTCTCAGCTATTGAGAAATCAATGCTTCAGGAGTGAAATGCTGCATGTGGGTGGGGGGCGGGTGGGGGAAGGAAAATAGGGCATGTAGAAAGAGTGAACTTCTCCCTCTCCCTCTCAACCCTGTCCCCAGCCACTATGGATATTTTTGTGGATACCCTGGTTTGCACCAGAATGGGGTGGGGCAGCAAGCGCCTTCCAGATCCCCTTCCTCCTCCCAAGTGACTGCACTGGCCTCTCGCCTCTCTGCTTAGCAGCCATGTGGCGGACGGTTGGAAACAGTCTGCTCAGCAGAGAAGTGAGAGGCCATGCAGTCACTTAGGAGGAGGGAGGGGAGCTGGAAGGAGCTCGCTGCTCCCCATCCTGGTAAAGGGGGAACTCTCCCCTCCTCACCCCCTCCACCCTGCAGCCACCACAGCCATGGCCCATCCCACCACCCCTCCCTGGGTAAAGGTAAATAGTTGGGTAAAGTGGAACTCTCCCCTCCTTACCCCCGCACCATTCCTGCAGCTTTTACCGCTGCTGCACAGTGGCATTTTTTAAAAAAATGAAAAAGAGGGGACTTTCTCCTCCCCCTGCCCCACTGCAGCCACCACAGCTCCCAGAGAGGGGTGGAAAAATTTGAGGAGCGGCAAAATTTGCCACTCCTCAAATTTTGCCGCCATAGGTAAGTGCCTATTCTGCCACTCTGTTAATCTGCCACTTAAACTCAGTGTTGAATACAGTCATCCCTCACCAACCACTAGGGTTCCATTCTGGCAAGACCTCACCATTGGCAAATTCGCAGTTGGCAAGGCATTAAAGTTTATGGGAAACAGGGGGTTAGGTGAACAATGACTGCAAAAAGTCCTAAAAATAAAGGAAAAAATACAAAATAAAATGCTAAAAAACGACACACAAAATCCTGTAATATCTCCAAGAGTAAAGAATGAGCAGATCTAACCTCTGGAAAATGTTTGAACCCCCCACCCTGAAACCACTCAAAGGCATTTTAAATTGGCAAGGGACAGCAATGTCATCAAGGACCACCAAAAGGAATGAGCAGATCGAACCGCTAACCCCCCCCCCCACTGCTGGAAACCCACCCACCCCTTCACTAAAAAAACCTTGCCAACCATGGATACTTGGGTCACAGTTGGCAAGACCTGTCACAATTTCCTATTCGCATATACTCAAAACTGTCGTTGGTAAAACCGTGGTTGGCAAGGGATGACTGTAATATCCTTTAGGCAATGGATATTATGTATGGGAAAGAAGGAGAGGGCAGCTTCAGTTCAGACCCCGTTCCTCCTTAAAGTTATTTTCATCCATGCTATGATGATGAACATCTATTGGGATGTTGGATATATGCAGAAATGCTTTCATACCAGCACATGGACAGACCACTGCTGCATACATGCATATCTGGAGTGTATGTTTTACCAAATGCCCCCTCCTATATATTACCCCCTTTAGAAATTTCTAGAAGCAATTTTTACTTCTTAATAAACAAGAAGACTTCAAAATTAAACATCTGTGTGAAAGGTGGTTGCCTAAGGGATATTTTTAAATGAACCTTTTAACGTACTAACACAGCCAGGAAGAGAAGCTGACGTGATTGGTCATATATTATACATTATCTCATAAAGTGACTGACCTTATCTCCACAGGAGGTAGCTCCCTCCAGACCTATGCTTTCACTTAGTCACATCTAATAAGTACAGTCAGAGTAGAGGTGAATTCTATTCTTTGATTTCACATCCTGTTTCATCAGTGTAAATCAAATTATAGTGGCACAAATCCAAGGTTTAAAACCAGGTATAAAAGAAATGGTTATGGCTTGCTACTGACTGAAGTTTTTAGATGGTTTTTAGTAGATTCCCAAGTCCAGAATTTGGGAAAATGCCAGTACTAGAAATACTTATGTCACTGGTGTTGACTGATACTACACAGTGAGGTCTTTTATACAACCAAAATCCCTGGTGGCTAGGGGGAAAGTAAGAATATATCTGCCTTCCCCCACATGATCATAGTGCCTCTAGTGCTTAGCCCACACAATCAGCACAGTGGAGCTTACTGCATTTGGGATCTAGAGGAGGAAGTCCTCCTGTTTCCCATGATGCATTGTGTGGGCAGCGGAGAGGCTGGCTGTGGCAGTGCTGCATCTCCTGACTTCCTGGATGCTCTTTAAGTGGAATTCTGTGATATCAAGGAAGCTGGGCTGCCAGGCTTCCAGTCACTCAACCCCAATCGTGCAAATGATCGGGGCTAATATGGTAAGATGGGGCTTTACATATCTATCTTTGCCTAGGTTAAAGGGTAGGTTAAATTGCAGGATAGCCCTGCTCCAGATCAGCGGGATGGGAACATCCCAAGGCTCCACACAAGAAACCAGTGACACATCTTCCAGCACCCGCCCTGCTGCAGCTGGTCATGTGAACAACCTGACTATTTATTTAATAAATGTTGATGTTGCATCTGTTCATGCCCTGCACTACATATCATCATTTCTTCCCCATTAGTAGCTGCCTGAAGATAGATTTCATGACCTGAACTCAACTCAATTCAAGATACAGCAACAAATCTGGGGAGGAGAAATTAGGAGGAATGGCCTTTGGCCATCAAGAGACCAGAGGCTAGTATACCTGTTACCAGATCAGAGAGAGATTCTCTAGCTGTTATAAATGTCTGCAGAGACTGAGGTAAGAATTATTCCTACAGACACCCCTTATGTGTACATTGCATACAATACATGGTGGCCCGCAGGATTGTAAGTGGCTTATGGACATACAAATCAGTCCTGCTCTCCCTCCTGTTGTGTTCACTGAACAAACTGGGAGGAGAGGCCTGAATATCTAAGCAGCCCTAGAGTTCTAGAACCTTCCCTGGAATTTTGCTGCATTTGGCATAAGAGCAAAGCCCCCTCTCTGACAAGACAAGGCATACTCATTTTTCAGCCTCCAATTGTTACACACTTCCTACCCAATAATTAACATTAGTTGCTTTGAAATCTTTAATCAATTAACTAATCAAATACAATACAGTATCTGTGTACAACTCATATTTGTAGGATATTTAATCAATGTAATACCTTCTCTGAACCAGCACAGGCAAACCATTTATTGAATCAAAAGAAAAGCTTTATTTACAACCATGCATTTAATTCTCAGCACTTTTTCACAGGTGACAACTACAATGAAAGTCAATTAAAATCTATTTTTTTAAAGAACTGCAGCTAATTAATTGATTGATCAACCAGAGTGTTATGTTAGTAAGCTAATAAAGCAACAAATTACTTTTCAGAACTACAGCTGGAGAATCGTATAGAAGATAATGGCCAGAGTCCTTTATTCGCAAAAGTACACTTTTTTTAAAAAAAGGTATCTGCTGCCCACATAAATTTTGCTTTGAAAGAGTTTTGTTTTGGATACTTTTTGTGTACTATTGTTCACTGGGCAAAAACACCCAACAAGTGCAGCTCAAGCTCATCTCTATCAAAGCTCAGCTTCGTGAGGGCTGTAGGTCATTGTCACTCATTTCCATAATCTGAGACTTCAGGACAGGCAGACAATATTAATGAAGCCCAAGGACCAGCCTTGGAGCACCAGCTATTGTGTAGCCATTGAGGTCAAGTCATTGTAGAGCTGGTAAGAATAAAAGTGGGATAGAAGTAGAAATAATAAATGCGATCATTCCGAATCATAAGTTTATCATGTCCTTAGAGACACTTTAATGATATTGCTGAGCCAATGAAAGAAGAGAAACAGCTAACAAAACTGCCAGTATAAACTTCTTCCAGGTATCTTCATCCTGAGGTGCTCACATGCAACTGAAAGAGCTTTTTTAAAACTACATTAAAAATTCCCTTGCCTCCTAAGGCTAGAAGCAACAGAATGGTTCCCCTAGTGCTGCCAGTTCTGAAGCACTCCTGAGGTATGCAAATTGGAACTGTTGGAATCAGCGGTGCAACTTAGGGATGTGTGGACCAGTCCAGAGGTTCGGAGGTTCAGGAGTTTGGTCTGGAGGTTTGAGGGTTTGGGATCGAACTGAACCCCCCTGGTTCCGTTTGGACCAGAACCAAACCTCCGGAGAAGTCGGTGAATTTTTTTTAAATATGGGCTGCCCTGGGCTGCTTGAGAACAGGGGCCACTGAGAGCTTCTCACCTGTTGCCCCCCACTCACCTTCCACAGTCCTCATTCACCTTCCATGGGCAGTCTGGCTTGTTTGCTAGCCTCGCCGCTCTTCTCCTCTTCATGCTGCTGCCGCCACCATCCGTTGCGATTTCCCAGCCAGCATGCATGGTGGTAAGCAGCTGAATAGGCCCTTTCCTCTCTTGAGTCAACGATATTGACCTCAGGATTAACACAGCAGGTTGCTGAGATTCTATTATCAAAAGACAGAGTTATACTGTTAGTTTCACTTGCAATGTATAGGTGTTGGGCCTTCCCGCTGGCTGCGGGCAGGCCCGAATACTCATCCAGTCGGGGGGCCAAGAAGACAGAGGCAATACAGTCTCTGGGTACAGGCAAAGTCAGCTGGGGCTCTATACAGTTGCCAGGGAGAGCCAGGACACACAAGAACCCATAGACCGTGGATGGGCCAGCATGGCCCAACAGGTTGCCTCCTGGTGGCAAAGAGGAGAAAGCAAGATCTCAACAGCTGGCAAGACAGGCAACAGCTGAAGGTAGGAGGATGCAGGCAGCTACAGTGGAGAGGGCAGAGTCAGGAGATGGTGGTTGGGATTGCCCTGATTGGAGGGCTTTATTTAAGGCTTGGATGGCAAGAGATAGGAGTGAATTGGACCTAGAGTCTCCTGATGAGGAGTAGCTTTAATGCTCTCCCTGACAGCTGGTAGAGGAAAAGCGTGACAATTAACCCCCTTACCAGCACCAATGAGGCCACTTCCACAGCCTAAGAACAGGATCAAAGGAAGGGAGGCGGTTGGATACTGTGATCCCAAGCTAGTGTGTGACAATAGGACTTCCCTTTTTGATGTTTCATAAACTAATATAAACTAACACAAAATTTAGGCATAGACAATGCATTTTTTACTGGCTTACCATCATGTCAGATGCAGGCAGAAGTTCATTTACATCAAGCCTACATTCTATCCTTCATCTTTCTTTTTACTGTGCTGTGTGAGGAAGAGTCACATAGAAAGCTTGCATATTGTTTCATGACTTTTTGGTAGATCCCAGTAAAGGTATTGTGCCATTTTTGTCTTTATTCAAGTTACTTGAAAAGTTGTATCTTATTTTTCCTACTTTTCTTGGCATCAAATTCAAATAGGGGATGATTGAAAGACATTTCTCTTAGATGATCCCATTCTGCAGAAAGAACAGATAATGATGGCAGTTTTGATTGCAGCATTGTTGACCATAATTTATTTTTAACGAGGGATAGTTTGGTGGAAGCTCTTTCTCCTTCACAATTTGAAATAGGCAGAATTAGATACAGGTGGCCCTTGTTATTCGCAGGGGTTCCATTCTCGCCTATAGGCACAAATATGGAAATTGCAAATAACAAAACCTTACCCCTATGGGAATCCAGGGGTTAGGTTCCCACACACAAAAGGGGCTTAAAAAAAGCAGGGAGGAGGCAGAAATAAGATAAACAAAGTATTCTACCTCCAGGTCCCCAGCAATGCCCCCCCAAATCCCCAATAATTTTTTGCAAAGAATCATGGGAATCTTTTTAAAAGAGCCACCAAATGTCTCTGCACTGTAAAACAGCAGCCAATAATGTCATCAGAAGTAATTTCCAGGTCATTTCCAGTCACTCAAAACTGTGAATAGGAGAATTGTGCCTATATTTTAGACCATTGATAAAGAAAATGGATCTCTATGTGAATACGTGAAATCGCGGCTGAACCATAGATAATGAAAACCGCCTGTAGTAACTTTTGGGAAAGCTTCAAAAAGCTCCTTATTATAAATTGTCTTTAAAATATAATGTGTGGTCTTCAATCTATCCCATTGTTTAATAATTTTTGAACACTGAGTTTGTGAGATTGTGAAAGGGGATGGTGGTAGTATTACCTACTAAGAATTTCATCTTAGAGAGTAAGTGCTCCTTGCTGGTAGAGGATGGGAAGTTGATTCAGTTGCTACACCCTCCAGCCAGGCTATCAGTCAAGCTTAGAGAAGACTTAATGGTTCATATATTGATTAAATCTGCAGGTGAAACAACAGGACAACTATTGTCCACTGAAGTCAATATAGCCCAGTAAGTGGAGGGTGTGAGGAAATCCAAAATAGGTCTTGATCCTGGGATTATATTTTGACTGATTAGTTTACTGTGTTGAATGAAGAAGACCAATCTGGTCATTTCAAATACTGAACCATACTTTAGATTCCACACCCATCTACCTTGCCACCACCATATGTGGGGCCTGGAACAATTGTCCCCTTGCCCCACCCACAAAAGAGGCCCTGCTAATGTGGGCAATTCACACATTTTGGGAAAACTTTTTTTGTTGCTTTCAAATATACTAAAACACTCTACACACTGATAATCAGATGAGCACAAAATATTTTTTTCCTGAAGCAGATTTTAATGACAATATTTAACTGTTAAAAAGAGAAACAGATATAGTCACTTGAAATTAAGTTGCATGAATGTTATGATTCATTCAGCTTTAATTGCAGGATACACACCTAGCACTAGCTGTGTTAGACGGGTGAATTGTATATCAAAAAACTGTAATGACAATGTCTTGCAAAGTGTACTTTCATCATTGGATTTTGTGTGATTTTGGTAAGTGGTTTTCTCTTTTACCTGGCACAGCCCAGCCAATGTTGAGCCCATTTAACTTAAGCCCATTGTTTACAATAGGAGGGATGTAATGACATGCTTAACTCTCCCATTGAAATCAATGGGGCATAAAAGCTCTTAACTTGGCTGAATTGAATGCCTAGCGTTTACATTATACACACAATAACACCCTTTTCAAAGTTTACCTTTCAAAGCACAACTTGGGGGTTCTCCTTTTGAACCACTATATTGCAGAGATTCCAACACCTTAGCTAGTTAAATTGTCTAATTCTATCTTCAGTTATTTCTCCTCCACAATGCACTGCAGCAAGTGTTGGCAGAAAAACCCATGGGAATAATAAGCCAATTTCTGATCAGGATTCTCCCTGCTTGCCTTTCACAGTTACTACATAACCAATGTAACACACACACTCAAAAGGTGTTATTGGTTGCTTTTGATCATCAAAAGTACTCATAGTTTCAGCCTAAACTCTTCTCTTTAAGTGGAACGTGTTGAACTGTCTGCCCTGAGAAGTGATATCACCACTTCTTAAAAAGGTTAAAAAAATAAATTAAATAAAAATAAATTGTTCCCTAAGAATAATATCCCTGCCATGATATACCACCGCATTGTAACTAACTGAAAGAAGTAGCAGTTCACTCTTCTCTTGTTTATAGCAATGCCCATGGAGTTCTTACAAAATATCTTCTCCAAAATGTAATGCATAGACCTAGTGATACATGTTGGAGCCAGAACCCTGGCAGCAGCAGTTCTCAGCTGCAATATCTCATAGTGATTAGGGTCATGGATAAAATTGCTGGACTCCTCCCCTCTTTGTTCTTCCAGTGTTAGTCTCATTTTGTCTCTCCAGCAATGGCTGTTTGTTTTGGTCTCTCTCTTCAGCCATGAGCTACAGCTGAAATTAAGCTGCAGGCTTTTTCACATTCATTTGTAACCCTTTATTTAAATAAATCCTTGTAGTTCTTCAGTATGAAAGAACTATCTCAAGATCTCTTGCTTTCCTACTTTCTCACCAAACCTTTCTCACTAAACTTTGCTACTTTCAGTTCTCACTGAACTGCCATTGTTCCCCTGCAATACAGAGCTACCTTAACTGCTCAGAAAGAAAGAAAATTGCCAAGTAAGAACACTTATTTGTTAGAAATGCAACCAACACCAATGAAAAGTCAGTTTTCAAAAGAATGTTATGATCTCTGCAATTACTGTGCTATACTAGTTCTCTAGATCAATAAGGAAGGCTATTTTCATTCTTTATCTTTTCTTAGAATAAAGAGAAGAATTATTTAGTTTTATTTTACTGCTATGCATAGATACAGCATTTCTATTTTTATTTAGATTTGAATCTTTAAAATAGATTTAGATTAGAATCTTGAATACATTTAAACTGTGTTTAAATATGTTGTGTTTTATGCTGGTCAAAGACTGAAATAAAACCATGATGATTTGGATCTTTAAAATCATGTTTTTGATTTGGCTGCATATGTGCGGTTTATGCCAGAATCCAACACAGTGTGGCTGTGCAAGTTTAATATATGGAAAAAGAAAACCACAGCTGACAGAGATGCTTCTTCTGGTCTGGTACAAACTCTAAAATGTTATCTAGCTGAGATCCATGTTAGGTATTTGAATAAACCAACACCCAAACAACACTATGGGCAAAATTCTGAACTATCAGTTTGTACAAAGGCTTCTACTCTCCAGCTATGTCAGTCACAAATATGGGGTTCCCTCTTCTATTAGCAGCAATGGAGAAACCTATCCAGTCTTTTCATTTGGTGACAAAATGCATCCGGCCCTGTTCATCAAGCTCCCTGCTCATCTGTGGAGAGAGAAGGTCAAGCCCGCTCTCCCCGCAGAACCTTCTTAGGCTCTCCACACTGCTCATGTGGAAAGCCTTAATCTTTTGCTATGTTCTGAGTTACCCTGGTTTTAGATAGGATAGGGAAGATTTAAAAGTGATTTTTCTCTCATGCAAGACATGGTGGCAATTCTGCTGATGATTTTAATGAAGTTGGGAGAGACCCAGGAGCCTTAGTTGAAGGCAGGAAACCTCCTCCTCAGTTTGCCACAGTGGTAGAAACTTAAGTGGGGCAAGCTGGCAGTCATTTGGGCGGCCCATCCGGCCACGCAGGGCTGCCTTCCGATCATCTGCAGGGAGAGCAGGCTAACCCTGATCTTCCCTAAACCCCCTTCCGATTGTGAGGCTCGCCTCAAGGAATACACAGAGAAAAGCAAAGCCAGGTCAAAATGACTTTTACTACTGAGGGAAGTTTTGCCATAAAACTTAAAGGATTCTTTGGGCTGGCCTATTTCATGACAACCACCAACTGTTCCCAGGCAGGGTGGCCGCCAGAGCACCTCCCTGCACCTACAAAACAAGGTAGGGTGTGTTCACTTATGTAAGCAGGATATTTCCTGGAGTCTAAGAGAAAGCCACAAAATCCTAGAATCTTAATATAGTGTGCATAGAGTGAGCATTGTACGAAACCAAACACAGTCCAAAATTACAGCAAAAAAGTAAAAACCTTAATTTATTTCAACAAAAAGGAACAGTACAGGCAAAAGTCATGATAAAAGTAGAGAAAACAGTACAAAGGTCACTGGGCATTTTTACTTCCTGCATGATCTAGGTGTCATTGGCTCAGAAGGCAATGATCTGAGTCTCTCCAACAGGAAGGCAACTCCCTGAAACAGAACAGAGGAATAGCAACAATTGGACAAAGGGAGACAAATGTTTCTGGGGAGGGAGAGGGAACTGTCAGCTGGATGACTGCTTGCTCTTTGTTCTCCCTCTCATGGCTCTCTGGAGGGGATGAGCAGGGGTCCTTCATTTTTTGTCCCAGAGCCCACTACAATCTTGCTACTCCTCCGATTTTGACTATGGTTAGAAACGTCTGAGAGAAGTTGCTGCTGCTGCTGCTGCTTCTTTGAGTCTCTTACCCTTACCTTGTTTTTCCTGTTCACTGACTTAGTACAGGCTGTAGACAGGAACTACTGACTACAGTAAGAAGTAACAGTGCAAAGAAGGGATGGAATTCTAGAAACCCGATTACTGTTTGTATCTGCTGTGTTAATGTTTTTCATTCCTTTTTATTTGGTTTTTGTAGTGTAATTATTAGCCACCATGAGAAAGTGATATATCCCCTATTAAATAATTAACTGGTCAGCCACAAGGGAGGGCAGTCATAAGGCTTTGGGGAGAATATATTGCTTTATCAGATAATATTCCTGAAACAATTCCTTGGAGTGTGCTTTTAGTGAAGAGGGATTTGATTGGATTGGATTAGATTACACTGTGGATTACACTGTTCTTTTGCTGCCTTGCTGGTAAGAGATAGATTGGGGCTAGATGCTTAGCAGCAAACATAACATAGCCAACCCCATCTTTGCTTCTGACATATATAGTATGAATGGGATATTTGTAGGAAACATGCAGTAGCTGATTGGGGGTGCTTAACCCCTTCCCTACCTGCTGATTTTCTTCCAATCCCTTCCACACTCTTTCCCCTATTTGGCCAGGAAACTCTGAGGCTGTTCTCACGCACAACTTAACTCAGGCTAGGGATGCCCAGCTTGGGTTAGGCTTTGTGTGAGAACTGCCGAGATCAGGCCCTATCCCTTGGGGGAATCCCTTGGGGGAATCCCTCAATGCATTGCACATGTTACATGATTCATTGTGGGATTCACGGGGACCAGGACAAGTCTGGCCTTAGATTGAGCCATCCTGCTCCTCAGCAGGCTTAATTGTTTGGGAGTGTGATCTGTGCTCCCACCAAGCACTGAACGATTGTCTGGGAGGAAGGCAAGGTTTAGGAAGCCTTCCCTTGCTGCCTACCTACCCGCCTTCCCAGTAGGTCATGTGAATGGTCCCTCAGTCTTGTAATCAGACCTGTGGGAGGGAGGTGATTGCAAAGGAAAAGCAGTTGGCAGGGAAGCATTAAGAAAGGCTAAGCTGCTCCTGGCTTTACATACCTGAAGAAAATGAAACTGAGAATCCCATGTTTGCCCCTAATATCTAATTTCACCCATAATTAAAAGCAACCTTCTTTGGTCCAGTCTTTTATAATGCTGTCTGGTGCATTTGGAGATATGAGTTGTAGGTTAATGTTTGTCATTTTGTCTGCTTTGTCTCAGCTGTGCTTCATGGCAAAATCTTCAAAATGCCAAAGACACATCAGGATGTTAAAAAACTAAACTCAATGAGACTTGGGCATAAATGAGGCCTCAATACAGTTTCTGTGAAACTTATCCCTGCTTGAGACTCTTGCATTAGGAGAAACTGTGAACTGTCTCACTGGAAGCCTCTTTGAAACAGGAGCTCATACATTTACAAGATGTTATGCCTGGACAGTTCATGGACAACAGTGCATTCAGAAGAAAAGATTGGATCTTAATTGTATTTATATAAAGGAATTCACACCAACATTTTGTTTTAGGCAAAATTGGAAGCTGCTGTGCTCATCCCCAAAAACCTGCAATGACAAGTATTGGAAGATTCGCCTGGGAAATTCTTAAAGGTAATTTTAGCATAAGAAACAGCAGTTCATTTTTCACTTTCCTCCTCAGCATCTCTTGATGGATGCCACTCAAAAGCGTATCAGTGTTTGGATTGGATTCAGTCTACATTTCATGTTTTCATTTGAATTTAGGTCTGTCACAACTGATAAAGAGTGATAAATGTGACATTACTGCGTCTAAAGATCATTAAATGTCAGCTCAGGCACTGGCAGCAAAATGGCTGGCAGAAAGTCAATGATGCAAGAACTGTATGGAGTGTGAGGAGCAGAGATGGATCTAGGGCAGCAGGGAGTCAAGCAAGCTGTGAGCAATCAATCAATCATTTTGTACTGAGGAAGAATAAAGCCAGACGTAAAGGTAGTTGCAGTGTGTATAGGTACAGGGGGGAACATATTACGTGTAAAGTCTCTTTGATTTATGTCTGCATGCACCTTACAACCATGATTAAAAATAATATACCAGGGGAAGTACACAATGAGGTCATTCACACAATCAAAAACTGTGTTTTACCCAGGTTTGGGAGTTCTGTGTGCTCCCAGTTTTCAACTGTATGGAAGCAAGGTAGGAGGAAACCTGGGTAGCTTTTCAATCCTATCAGAAAAGAGGCAAAGAGATCTTAAGGGTGGCTAAATTTTTCTATATTGCCATTAGGTTGAGGTCCCTATTAAGTGCCTAACTGCGAGAGCTGTCTGTTGTTTTTAAATAATTTATTATTATTGATTGTAATATGTCATATTGTGTTTTAACATTGTTTTATTGATGTATTGTGTATATTTGTTACTACCATTTTTGCTGGTCAATGGCCGTAATAAAACTGATGATGATGATGATGGGTAGGACTCATGCACTATGGAAATACAGAGTGCTCAAGGTTTATATGCTCAGAAAATAGCAACAAAACAGCTGAGGCACTGTTGGGAAAGTATGGTTTATTGTTGGGAAAATTGGGAAGTATGGTTTATTGTTGGGAAACTATGGTTTATAGTTTATAGTTTTAGTTTAGTGTGGTTTATAGTTTAAAGTATGGTTTATAGTAAAGTATGGTTTATAGGAATGCACAATAACCAAGCAGGTAATGCAAATGGGAAGAGAGACAGCACCAACATAGTTAATTTTAAAAATAATTTATTTTTATACCAAACAAGTTCTAGTTATTTTCACTTTACTTAAAGGAAAATTGTATCAGTTTTGCTCAGTTTAGCCATCTGAGAGTCTCAAAGAACACATGCATTTCCCAGCATGCATAAAATGTGAAATATATTAGTAAAATAAAGGTTTCAATGCCAATTATCATTAAAAACCTGATTTTCAAATGCGCTTCACAGTTTCATGCTGGGAATTGCTTCTTATCTTTGAAAGTTTCAGGCTGATGGGGACAATTTTATTTTAATTTAGTTTGGAGCACCATGTGCGAGAGAACATGATAGAAGGAAAATTGCTCACGCAAAAATGTAATGTAAAAGGGAAAGAAAGGTTGCAACATTATCTCAGGGTAACACGTTGTCTTTGCAACTACATTGTGCTATGGATCCAGAAACTAGCTTTTGAGAGATCTTCTTTGAAGTGGCTTTTTGAGGAGGAGTCCCATACCAGTCTAGCTCTATTCAGACATTTTGTTGCACATGTCTACAGGTGTCTGTACAGTTTTTATGTGAATAACTGTACATTTGTTCAACATAATGTGTGAACTGTATATGTGTACACTGTACAAAAATGTACATGTATTGAACATAATGTGTACATTGAACATGACTTTCATCATGTTGAAACCTGAGAAATACTTAGCAATTTGATTTGTAATTTTCTGATGCTCTCTCTCACTGTACTGTTTTGAAAGTGAATCTACATCGGAGTTTCCCATGTTCTTGGTTCTTAATGAAGTACACACCAGGGCTGAAGCAACAGCACAAAATCCCTTGAATGGCTTCTTAGGTTTTTTCATGGTCCCCACCCAGACTATGAGAAAACCCAAAGAGTCACTCACCCTAACTCTATGCAGATGAATGACAGGAAGAGAGCTGGTCTTGTTGTAGCAAGCATGAATTTTCCCCTTTGCCAAGCAGGTCCACCTTGGCTTGTATCTGTATGGGGGAATTAAGGGATGGGACCATCGCTCAGTGGAAGAGCATCTGCATGCTTGCATTCAGAAGGTCCCAGGTTCACTTCCTAGCATCTCTAGGTAGAGTTGGGAGAGACTCCTGCCTATAACCTTGGAGAACCGGTGCCAGTCAGCATAGAAAATACTGAGCTAGATGGTCTGGCAGCTATGTTGATGAAGGATCAGTTCTGGTGGGACTGATCCTGCCAGAACCATTAAATGACAGGTGGTTTGTATGGATCTGGCCTGTTAAATCATGTTTTATACTGTTTCAGCTGAGGCCTGCAAATGTGTTAGTGAGTCACAGGGCAGGAAAACTGACAATAGGTCTCTGGAAAGAGAGAACAGGTAATAATAGATCACTGAGAGTGTTGAACAGATACCAGGGACCCAGGGCAGCATGTGAAGCACCCACAAAATTATTTTCCCATGCCTTGGGCAGGTTATGAAATATGCTGTCTCTGATGCAGGCAAATCTGTCTCAACTGCTGTGTGATGAACCACAGCATGTGATTTTAATTTAGTCAACTGCATGGGACTCAAATGCCTGGGTTGATAACCAAGGACTGTCTGAAGAAAGGCAGTTCTCTGTGCAGCACATAATCAACATGCATGTATGTATTAAAAGAGGCTATTTTCATGACCAGCTGAACCCAGCCTGGGGCAGTCCAGTGGGAGTTAGGTTGGTCGTGCGTAGTGGGATGCTCGTGGATCCCTCCGCTCCCTGGCTGCCTAACCCTCTTAAGAAACCCAGCTGTTAGCCGAAGCTAAGGGTGCACTTGCACCCTTACCCTGGGTACCAGCTATTGAGGCTCTTCACACGATCTGTTTGTATATCTATATACTTCCTTTTAAAAGAATCATTTTCCTGAGGTAGTGAACTATGAAACAAAAAGCTTACAAAAGTTATGGAATTCATTGCCATGTGATTAGATAAATTCATTATGGAGCATAGGTCTTTCAGTGTCTATCAACCATATGAGTTGAAACTGAAAAGCTCTATACCTCTGAATACTGCATGCTGGGTCAGACCAACCAGCTACTGGGGTAGGGTGGGGATCAGGGAATGATTATCTCTATCATGCCCTGCTTGTGAGATCCCCAGAGATTTCTGGCTCATTGTAACTGAAGAGGGAATGTTCAGCTTTATGGACTTTAGTCAGAATGAGCACAGTAGTTCTTAGCTCACCTTATCTCACTCTTATTGTCTCACCTGAACATCAACAGGTAAAATGAGTCAGAACTTGAAGTAATATTGGATTGGATGGAAGCAATAATGGCTTTGAAATTTGATGTGTCATATAACTGCAGTATATGCAGCAAGTCCGTTCATGTGGTCAAATCCATGTGTTCCATTCTCTCCCCTCTTTTTGCCTCCTTGGATACTATGCAGAGCCACAACATGTTCATCCTGGCTTGTTAAACCATGGCTGCATAGCTTGTATGAAGCTGGGAACTGTGGCTTAACTCTGGTGTACAAGCCAGGATTTGAAAGCACAATCTGAAGTTTGCAAGACAGGGTTAAACCACAGTGTCTGGCTTTGCACAAGCTGTGGAACCACGCTTAAATAAGCCAGTCTTCAGCAAAGTAAAGCAGAAAGGTGGGGGAGGAGGGAGTGCACAGACTCAGCCTACATTCCCAATCAATAAACCATGGTTTATTGATCATGTGACCTTTCTCGACACGATGACTCAAGAAGAGGAAGCAGTTATAATTTTTCTCTGTTATGACTTGTGCATAGCAATTTGTAACTGTATTCATGTCAAATTCTGTCTCATGCAATGGGATTATGATGGAGATGGTTCTGTGCCAATTCAGAGTTAATGGTGAATCTTATGCAGTCTGGCTGACCAAAGTACCACTTCACTTAGGAATGTAAGCCATCCAGTGCAGCACAGATCCAAGAAGTGCAATCTCAGTATCATTTCAAAGTGGGTTTTGCACCCCTGTCAAGTGAGTTCTGGAATTTGCAATACTGTGCAGACATGTTTGGATTTGAGTGTAACTATCTACTAAACTAACAAAAGGTTTTCAATTGGATTCAAAATAGAAATCCCTTAGGGTGATTTGACATTGCATTATTCTTAAGTTCTTTTCTGCAAATGTTCCAGAGTTGAGTTAATATGTGACAATCACAATGTGCTCTTGACATCATCAGAGAAGTTTCAATGTTTTTGCAAACATATTTTTAATTACACATTACCCTTTCTCGTCATCTTTTTCTCACATTGCCACAGATGGGGTATTTCAAAATAGCTTTTTATTTGCATTTACATAGAAAGATGTTTATCTTCAGAGGGACCTGATTCTGTCAAGTGCCAAAAAGTTTCAGCTCGGATTGCCGTCAAATAAAATTAATTCAAGTTGCCCCAAGAGCCTTGTGACCAGTTTTCCAAGATACAATTTATCCCAGTTCTTATGGTTGTGTACTGAGCATATCTTATGGGTAGCATATAGAGTGTACTGATGTCAAACATGTGCTATCACAGGCTTGCCCAACTTAGGCCCTCCCCAGCTGTTTTTGGACTACAATTCCCATGATTTATTTATTTTATTTATTTAAAATATTTCTATACAGTGGTGTATAGCCAGGGATTATAGGAGTTGTTGGCCAAATCCCATAATCCAGCGGTGAATAGCTTCTGCCTTTTAGGATCGACCATCAACAGTAAAGGATCCAGCAGTCAAGAAATACGCTGCAGACAAGCGCTTGGTAGGTTGCAATGAAGGCCTTGGAAAGGATATTTAGATGCTGTGACGTGTCTATACCTACAAGGTTAAAATCGTTCGGACAATGGTTTTTCCCGTGACACTCTATGGATGCACTCTTTCCCGTGACACTCTATGGATGCAAAAGCTGGACTTTGAAGAAGCAAGATAGAAAAAGCATTGACACTTTTGAACTCTGGTGATGGAGAAGACTTTTGAGGATACCATGGACAGCCAGAAAAACAAACAAATGGATCATGTAAGAAAACAATCCAGAACTTTCACTCAAGGCACAAATGTCCAGGCTCAAACTATCATATTTCGGGCACATTATACAAAAACCCAGCTCCCTTGAGAAGTCCATAATGCTGGGGAAAGTTAAAGGAAAGAAAAGAAAAGGATGACCAGCAACAAGGTGAATGAACTTGATTACGACAGCAATGAATGCACCACTGAGAGACCTTAAAGGCTAAGTTGAAGAGAGTATCTATGTGGTCAATAAGAGTTGACACCGACTTGATGGCAATCAATCAATCAATCAATCAATCAGGCTAACATCTGCAGGAGGGCCGAAGCTGAGCAGCCCTGTGCAACAGAAGACACCTTCCCCTACTTTGCCTTTCTGACTGAAGCTCCTGAGCCCCTCAAAAAGCCAATTGCTGAGGGTCAAGAACTTTCAGCAATAAGGATACAGGGAGGATATCTTGAAACTGCAAGCAGCTGTGCCTCTGCTAGTCATCATTCCCTTCATGACTTCCAATTGTCTCCCACCCTCTTGCGGTCTCTCATATCATGAGGGAGTCATGAAGGTGCCTTGAGGTGGTAAAAGTACTGGCTGCTTCCGTATGTGTCATCACAAGCCTCCTTTCTTGTTCAGCACAGATTTTCTACATGATGCAGACAATGGCTATTTTAACTGGAGAATTACTGGTCCAGCAATCTGATTCCACAGAGGTATAGTTACTGAGAAAGATAGGGGAATTGATCTGAATTTCCTCTGGATTTTCTCAAATATAGCATTCTTTATTCTGTGGCTATTATTTGTTTGTTTGTTACATTTTTATACCGCCCCATCCAAAAGGTTCTGGGTGGTGCACAGGGACAAAACAAAAAACGCTACTTGATAATTTAAAAACAATCAGTACAAAACCAAATAAACAGTTTAAAACCACTAAACAATTAAAAACAATTTTAAAAGCCTGAAAGGCCAGACTAAACAAATAGGTTTTAAAGGCTCTCTTGAAGGCAAGTAATGAACCCAAGCTATGGATTTTGCAGACATATATCTTTCTGCTTTGTACCAACAGACATGACACCTCAGAAAAGCAGCAGTAAGAAGTACCTTTGGGAAACTCTTAGTTGTGTAGCATTGGGTCTGATGCTCCAGTGGCCCATTGTGTTTTCTGGCACATGCTCTGTATGTATACATGTTATCCTGAGACTGCTACAGAAGAATAACTAAGGCACAGTCTACAGTAATTGTATATTATATTATATCATTTGTTTTTAATTTCCACTGGCTGACAGCTTAACAGTGCACTTACATAACCAGTAAAGTTGCACTAGCTCAAGAAAATCACGTAGATGCACTAAGGCACAGGGTTTGGGAACTGTGTGTGCTCCCATTTTTTGGTTGTGTGGAAACAACGTAAGAGGAAAAGCTAGCTAGAAGTGATTGTGTGGAAGCAAGGTAGGAGGAAAAGCCGCACTCTTGAGCTATTGCACAAAAGTTCCTTTTAAAACATATGAGATTCAGAGCCAAACCTTCTCTATAATCACCCCAGGGTTGTGGAACACACTTCTGGTTAAAATTAGAGCAGCTCCATCCCTGATTACTTTTAGGAAACTATTGGAGACACACACCTGTTCAGCCAAGTTTTTTCATTGAATTTTATTGATTTGTTGCTTCAAATTAAATTTTATGTATGTTCGAAATGTTTGGTTTTTAAATTTTCAGTTTTTTGATGGTAAATTGACTTGAGACTACTATTATAGGGTAACATATACTTTTGACTGTGAACTGCCTTGAGATTACTGTTATGTTGAAACTACTGTTAAGTTATAAGTGTATTAAATAAAATCTGAGACATGCGACAGGTTGCACACCTGTTGTGCAAGTGGAAACATGCTTGTGCTACTGTCTGCAACCCTAGCCTAGCCTGTTAGTGTCAGATTTAGTGCAATTAGGAAGCCCCGCAGCAGCGGTGTAGCTAGGGGAGAGGGGGCCCATGTTCACCCCTCTCCCCATTATCCCTCAGAGTGAAGGAGATAATGAAGAAAATAAGGAGGGGTGGAGCTGGGGGACACTCAGGAGCTGTGGGGCCCGGGTTCCTTGAACCCATCCTCTCAATTATAGCTACCCCTGCCCAGCAGCCTTGTGCTGCACAACCTTCTTCGGGAAATGCACTGACAATTTGTCAGCCAATGAAGCTATTCTCACGACCTCTGAAAACGGGCCTAGGGGAGTCCAGCCCTTTTTTTCGGAGGTCATGTGCTGCAACGGGAGCCACACAGCTCCCAGCAGCAAACCTCTATTTATCCACAGAGTGCCAGAGGGGGAAGCATGTGGGGGGCGGCGGCGGGGGGGGGGTGGTTAAGTGTTTAGACTCTTTGGTGTCTAATTACCTTTCTTCATAAGTGGATATGTCGGTGATGCAGTGCACATATGGACTCCAAACTTTCAACAAAAAGACCTTTTACTGTGCAAAGAAAAACTAAAAGTTAGCAAACATAAAAGCATATGATGTTTCGGTGTGAAACACCATCCTCAGTTAAGTATAAACAAATGAGCCCACTAAAATATCTTTTTTGGGATTGAAAGGAACCTACAAAGAAGGAAAATCAAAGAAACATTATTTATAGAGAAACAGAGACCGGGCATTAATGTCTGGGAGGCGCCTCTGAGAAGAATTAGGTGTTCCCCCTTCTCTCTCTCCCCTCACTCATTATCTCTCTGCCAGTCAGGGAACTGTTTGTTATCACATCTAAGGAATTTATCAGCTGGGGAACTGGGGTTTTCATTTGTGCTTATTTGTTTTTACTTAACTGAGGATGGTGTGTCACACCAAAACGTCTCATGGTTTTATATTTACCAACTTTTAGTGTTTCTTTGTGCAATAAAAGGTCTTTTTGTTGAGACTTTCCTCATAATCAATCCCTATGAGGATTCATTACACAAAAAAGAGTCTAAACACCTCAAAAATTCCTAAAAATATAAACTGAGTACCCCAGTGGCTTGCGGGTTGGGGGATATTTGGCACATGGGATGCCACTAATTCCCCCCCACCCATAAAGCAGTGGGGTCAAAATGAACAGAAGAAATGAAGGTGAAATGAAGGTGTATAATGAAGACACCAAAGAATCCAAACATTTCAAAAATTCCTAAAAAATAAACTGAATACCCCAGTGTGTGGGGGGGGGGGAGTAGTTGACACATGGCACTTGACAGTTGGTACTGTCCAATGACAGTCAAAATGAACAGAAGGAATGAAGGTGTGCAAAGAATCCTCATAGGGATTCATTATGAGGAAAGGTAATGCACCAAAGAATCCAAACACTTGAAAAATAGTGACCTCACATTTTGCTCCATAACTCCACTTCTACAAGAGCTAGAGCTTAGTTTGGGTGGTAGGTGGCACCCATAGGGACCTACCCACCACCCAAATTTTATGCCCGTAGGACCTTTAAAAGTGGGCTGAATTGATCCAAATCTGAATTGAATCCAACTCAAATTGAATCTGATCAGATTCGAATTTGCAGATTTGAGTTTGAATCTAATCTGGCTGATTTGATTCAACCTTGAATCAAATTACAAAAAAATTGATTTGTGCACATCCTTAAATATTACTATAATAGGGAATGATCTCAAACTGTGATCACGGATGTAACCAAACTGGAGTCAATGAGACTGCAACAGGGAAGCATTGTGCTTATTAAATCACCTTTCAGGAATGAAGCAAGTCTCCAGTGTTCTGTAAATTAAATCAAACAATACACATTGACAGCTGGCTTAATACCAAGTTCGAAGGCTTGATGAGTGTACTGAAACAAATGTGCTTTGTTTCACTTTTTCAAATGCTTCCTTCTGTCACTTTATGGTCAAATTGACAGCTTTGGGACAATGAATATTCCAATACCTCATTAATTTTTGGACAAGAAAAGTACACCTAAGGAAGTCAAGGAATGTGTGCAGTTTATTACCACAACCTTTAAAAAGTGTACTGTGTGATTAGCAAACTCTTAGTTTTAGGTAACTACCAAGTTACTTCATCTTCAAGCTTTTTTACATTTGTAGGAATTTTTACAGCACAGTCAGACATTTTTAGGTAACAGTATAACAAAAAAGGTTTTTTTCACATCACAGACTCCACATCTATTTAAAAGTAACCTTAATTCCTTGATAGAGATGGAGAAGATTTTTATATTTCTAATATGTAGTAAGGGTGATTTAAGAAAGGAACATTGTTTGTTTGTCATTACAAGCTGTCTGAAGAATATGGAATGAAACTCTCAGATTTTTTGAGAAGAAGGATGATGTGCAAATAAAATTGAAATACCATATTCAAAGCCCTTTGTTGGAGATACTACTACTACTACTACTACTATGAATATTTATATACCGCTCTTCAACAAAGTTCACAAAGCAGTTTACAAAGAAAAATAAATAATACATAAATAAAATGGTTCCCTGTCTCCAAAGGGATCACAATCTAAAAGAAACACAAGACAGATACCAGCAACAGCCATTGGAGGAATGGAGCCACTGGAGATACACTTCAGTGAATGGAGTTTGCACTCACTTAGTGCCTTGAGGACTGGAATAACAATGTGCCTGTACCATGGTTCAAAGCCCAGTTTGAGCACTCTTCAAGAAATTGGAAAGAGAACTTTAAGAAAAAGGAGAGGACGTGCTTAGCAGCTCTCTGCCACCCCTTCCAGCTTCCTGCTGAGGTAGTGTGTGTCCCAAAAAGCCCTGCAAATGGCACCCACATTTGCAAATGGCACTCTGTGCATGCTGATGGTGCACGTGGCTTTTCAGGAGACGCGCCACCCCAGCCAGAAGCTGGAAAGGGTGCCAGAGAGCAGATAAACACCTGCTCTCCTTTTTCTTAATGTTCCCTTTCCAATTTCCTAAAAAGTGTTCAAACTGTATTTCGAACTGCAGTTCAGGCACATGCCTAGATTGGAACTTTATTCTAGGCTCTGGTTTCATTTCATTGAAAAGTTATAGTGTATGATTGGTGAGCTGAGCAATGAACAGTACTATGGAAAAGATATTAAATGAAGCAGATTAAGCATAGCTGAATTCTAATCCAAAATGTTTTAGTAGATACAATTTCAATGGCTCACTTGTCAGTAAGCAGTGGATCTCATGTTGGCAGCTGCCTCCTAGAGGCCAGGCTTCCCCTGCCAGCCCGAATACCTGCCTGGACACTGTGTTGCTCTTGAGCATTCTGAGAAACAAATTATGATTGCAACAGAAAAGTATCAGGTCCCACTGGTGCTAGATGTTCTAGAACATTTCCCCCAGAATGCTCTGGAACAACGCAATGACTAAAATATTGTGCCCCCAAGAGGCAGCTTCATTCAGCTCTGCTGCAGCTACCAGAAGTAGCAAGAACAAAAGAACAGCTAAATGAATTACTTAATAACAAATGCATGAGGTTTGTAATAACAAAACACAAATGGAATAACATGAGAACAATTCCTTCACAACTCTATCAACTACTGGTGGTATATTCCCATTTCCATTTTAAAATGGAACGAATTCTATGGAGGTGGGATAATAAAAATGGGTAGAACATTGGACCTTATCCCACAGAATTATGGAATTATGTCTTCTTTGTGGTCTCCAGTCTATTTTGCTATATTTTGTGTTGAGGGCAAGAGATGTTGCTCATCTCATATTGTTATACAGTGAATAGTTTTGTGAGATGTTATCCATGCACCTGACTCCTCCCACAGATGTGTGAACTAATAGAGCTGCTCCTAGGTCTCAGAATTCATAGATCTCCTGTGAGCCAGAAGCAAGAGCATAATGCATTTTCATAATAGACTTTCATAAAGATACAGACATGGGATTGTGTAACTATTCTATGTCTATAAAATGTAATGAAACAGAACTGGTAAAGAGACCCTTGATTTGATTCTGGCTAGCTATTTTCAGTGCATGTAGCTATAAATGGTTAATTAAAACTTTTCTTGTGTGCAGCAGGCCTGAGCAATATCTGCACCTCAACTACACAGGGCTAGATGGATCGGAATGAACATTATTCTCATTTGCGGCTATCCAGAAGTGAATACCACGAATGAATGCCATGGCTTTTCATTGCTGCTCAGGGAACAGCTAGTGTTCATGGTTCTTTGTCTTCCATAGCTAGTAATGGGATGCAGCTGCAAGCATGATTCTCTAGATCTCAACAATTAAATTTAATTCAGCTTATTAATTAAAGAAATATGTATCTGGGACATTTTTTAAAATCTATGCAATACTGTTTGCTCATGAAAAATGTCTAAAGCATAATCCTAGCCCTCCTCTTTCTGAAGACAAGAACAAAATGTGTAATGTTCCTGTGTCAATGAAAGAAGAGTAAAGGGTGGGGGGTCTCACTTTGAGAACAAACAGAACCGTATACACATTCTGTATATTTCAGACTCTGCCATTCAATAGAGATGTGCAATTCAATTGGATCTCAAATTGATTCAGATTGAATCGGGGGTGATTCAGGAATTCAGCCTTAAATCAAATTGCCCTCAAAATAAAGACCCTGATATGGGGTCGAAGAGAATCACTCCCGAATAGACCCCAATGGATTTGAGGGGATATGAGCAGCATTTTGAGGCCAATTTTTCCGGGAGAGCTGGTCTTCCAATTTGATAGACCAGCCCTCTGCTCTGTACTCAGCATGTCTACTGGGTAGACCAGTCCTCTGAGGCAGGCTGACACACAAAGTTCAGAGTGGAGAGCTGGTCTACCCACAGACCCCAATTGGTAGACCTGCTCTCCGCAGAAAAATGCCATTTTCAGGCTCATTTTGCAAGGAGAGCTGGTCTACCCATTGGGTTTGGTGGGTAGACCAGCCATCCTCTCTGGACTTCGTGGATCAGCACGCCTTGGAGGATTAATGTACCCAGAAAAATGGTCCTCAAAATTGTGCTTAAATATGATTTGAGCAATTTGAGGTTGATTTGGCAAAAGAGCTGACCAAGCTGGCTGTTTTCGACAAATTAATTTGAGCCAGGGGTGTATCTAGGGTGGGGCAGGCAAGGCACGTGCCCTGGGCGCCACTTGAAGTGAGGCACCATTTTGTAAAATTAAAACAAAATTTAAATGGCTGCTGAAAATAAAATGGCCACTGTGCATGCTCAAACGGCCTCTGTGAGGCCCTGGGCCATGCCAGGCCTTGCAGCGGCCATTTGAGCATGTGCGGTGGCCATTTTGTTTTCAACGGCCATTTTTTTAAAAGATTATTTTTTAAAATGGCCACCGCACATGCTCAAATAGTCCCTGCAAGGCCCTAGAGGGCAGTGGAGGGAGAGCGAACCTTCGCAGACCCCCCTGGGGCCTTTAGAAAGCCCCCTGAAGGGGCTACGGGTAATTTTTTTTTAAAAAAATTAATATAATCTAAGACACTGTACACATATTCAGATTGGCATTATGTACAGAGAATCAGGGCTTGTGAATACTGAGCTGAAGCTTATGAGCTAGGATTGTATTCATTTGCTCTTACTTTGCTCTTGTGATAAGTGAGTTAAATGTGATGGCTTAATAATATGGCTATTAATGGTGAGTTTGTCTTTGAATCAGTGTGAAATCCTTAGTATTAAGACCCACTGGGAGTTTCTTGCTCTCTTTCTCTCATTTTAACTGTCTTTCTGAAATACTAGAATATATTCCAAGCTGTGACACAGTTTACTCTGCATATCCTTTAACTATTTTCAGAATATCTGAGGAAAGTCCAATTCTCCATTTCATTTTAAAACTTATGTAATAGTGATGCTACAATGCACAGTAGAGAGTTAGACAGGGACTTCTGTTTAGTTTTCCAAGTACACCTCCGCATAGTATTTGGGTATTTCATGAGCCCCAGCATACTGAAATTTGTAGTTTTCCAGCATATTTTGGTCTGGCTATGTCCACTGCTAAATAGTTTTTGAAATATTCAAAGATTAACAAGCTTGACTTGTATTTTTGAGCTGATAATATGGTAAAGTTATCTGAAAGATGGGTGTCAGATGTCTGGACAGGGGGCGCAATTTCAGTGTTTGCCCTAGGTGCTATTTTCCCTAGATACGCCTCTGATTTGAGCTTTTGCAATTTGATTCAAGCTCAAATCGAATTGCAAAATTTGATTTTTGCACACCTCTACTGTTTAAACAGGGAGAAGACAAAGCCCATAGGTTTTAAGAAATAATACTAATCATCAATAAGCAGTAGAAGGAACAGAACTCTTCTCTTGTTAAACATTAGGGAAACGAGTTGTATATGTATGTGTGTTGCAAGGGTTAGCTGATATTAATTTTTATTTATAATTGAATGTTGACTGAATGATTAGTATTGATCAGTTTGGCGCTCAGTGTCTGTAATGTGCAGCTTGATGGTTTCTTTTGCCTGATGAGAGCCATGCTGAGAAAACCCAACCTTAAAAGTATTAAAACTATAAATCTAATTAAAAGCCTGCTTGAACAAATATGTCTTCAGTGCCTTTTTAAAAGTAGCCAGAGACAGGGAGGCTCTTATTTCAACAGATTATATAAATGTTGTTGAAAACCCTCCCCATTGTTTATTCTCTTTAAATTTTCCTTATTTGTTATGATGAAGTGCCCAATTACCTAATCCTATTAAATGCTACTGTCAAAGTCATATCTGAAGGGGAAAGCTGAAAAAATCAGCTATATAATCTGTTACCTTTCTTGTGTTTAATAGGCATCCCAGTGGGGCCATTCACATGACCTACTGGGCAGGTGGGCAGGGGGAAGGCTTCCAAAACCTTGCTTCCCCCTCAGACTATAGTTGGTTGCTGGGTGGGAGTGCAGAGCATGCTCCCACACAACCAGCCTTACTCCATGCCCTGCTCCATGATTAGGGTGAATTGATCTGAGTCCAGAACTCATTGCCATGGCCTCCGTGAAACCCACAATGCACCAAGTGCTGCTTGTGCTGCATTGGAGGATTCCCTCAAGAGACAGGAACTCATGTGCTTGCACATGAGCAGATAGTCGGGGGTAAGGGAGTGCTTACTCCCTTAACGTCAGTTAACAGCCAGGCTTAAAAGCTGGGCTAAGCGGTGCTGCCCAGAGGCGTAACTAGGGAAAACAGCACCTGGGGCAAGCACTGAAATTGCGCCCCCCCATGCCGCGCCCCCCACGCCACCACCCCAACATACATGGCCGCTTTCTCGCCATCCTCCCTCAGGTTTCTGTCGATCATCTTACTCCTTTCCACCTCCGCCTTGTCCTCTGTGCTCAGGGTGCAGCCCAGCCCATCCTGGGGGCTTTTGATGATGGATGGAGGTTTTTTTAATATCAGAACTGTAGAGAGGAGGACTGCGCTTATCGTTTCCTCAAAATATTTCACTACAGTTGTTAAAAGAGTGTGTGTATGGGGACTGGGGGAGGATAACCCACCCCACCAAAAAGGAGGGATGCGTGTGTATGCGTTAAAAGTGCCTAGTTGTCAGCAGTCAAGGGCTTAAGGGAGGGTAAATATGCCCCTCAGCAGATACACTAAGGCAAGCTAGTCCTCAAAAAGAGATAAGCGCTTGCTCGCCCGCCCACCCTGCACGCGCTTCCCTGCTCCTCCTCCTCCTCGGCTTCTATGCCTCAGTTTCCTCCAGGCAGGGACAATGCTGATGCTGTTTGTACAGCTAAAAAGGCTCCACAGGCATTGCCTCGGTCCCCGCACACAGCAGCAGCGCCTCACTCGTGCGCGCCCGCACGCTGCCTCGAAGCCAACAACACCTCCTTAACTGAAGAACTGTTGAGTCTTGCTCGGCGGCTCGCACGCACCCGCGCTCTCTCTGTCATGTGCAACGGTTCTCACTCGGTCTCTGAAAGAAAGGGGAGGGGGTGCACTTGAAGCGCATGTGCAAAAAGAAGAAGGCAGAAGCCGGCGGGGGGATGGTTAGCATTTGGAACGATAGTAGAAAGTGAGGGGAGGGGGGAAGAGAAGGGAGAAGAACCCTGGATGAAAATGTTTAAAGGCGGTTACTATTACGCCCACTGACTGGCTTGATTCCATCCTGCCTTCATCAGAAATTACGCCAGCGTGACATCAGCGCGCGCATTATTTGAACCTATAAATAAATAAACGGGTGGGGGAGGAGAGGAGAGAGCGAAACCTTGGGGGGGGGATTGAAATGTAAATGGTTGTCTCCTACTGGGTAGCGGGAGGAGGCAGTGAGATAAACGGGTACGAGGCGAGTCAAAGAATGTTGGCAGTGAACGGGCGTGGAAGGGACCGCTTGTGGGGGAGGGGGCGCCGACGCGCTCCCTTGACTGCTGCTGCTGAGCCGGAGAAATTTTTATTTAAATTTTTTTAAAAAAATGGGATCGGCGGGGGTCATGGCAGCGCCCCCCACGTGACCTGCAAAGATGGCGCCCTGGACACGTGCCCCCACGCCCCCTATTGTTACGCCTCTGGTGCTGCCTGCTGGGATCAGGCCCAATCCCGGTGATTCTTACACACCGCCTAGCCCGGGCTGGGCATCCCTAACCTGGGTTAAGCTGTGGGTGAGAACAGCACTCTGTGTGTTATTCCATTGCAAAGAATTATTATGGGGACTAAGTCTCATACATTTAACATTCTGGCAAAGTGCATATTACATACATTATAATGTGTTTTGTTTGTACATGATTAATCTAAATGCGATTCCAATTCCCATGGAATTATCCAGTGACAGGTTAAAAAGCGGGGTGGGCTCTAACTTTGTTAATTTACCATTAAATTCTGATCAAGAGCCAGAGCCTGCCATCCATTATGCTGAAAAAATGGTTTTGATTCCAGAAGGATCGTTGCCCAGTTTGCAATAATAAGGTGCCAAACATAGCACACAAGGCAAGAACAGTACTTTTAATGCTTGTTTTGAAAGGAGTGTGAGTCTGGGTGGCTGGATGGATGGACATAATCTGTCTATTTTTTAACATTTCTAACCCTCTTCCCAAAGATTGCAGGGAACAATTCTGAGAGAGGTAGCATACCTTCATTTCCTGTTTCCAGCTTCCGAGAGGCTTCTTGTGGGTCACTGTTGGAAACAGGATGCTGGACTCTAGGCTTGGCCTGATCCAGCAGGGTTCTTCTTATGTTCCGATATTCTTATACAGGACATGCCACAGTTAGAAATATATAGTCAAAAACACACAAAACTTGAAATCGGTGTTTGAAAATTCCCAAAGTTTGCTACTCAAAGGAAGCTTCAAATTTTCATTTTGAATGTGAATTTATGAACTCAAAATGCAAATGCTTTAAACTGGTTGCAATAGATCTACCGATTTCTTTTTAATCACATACAGGATTATAAGCTGTCAACTGTCAGATGTTGAATACTGCTGCATGTTAGCTATCAAATACTGTAAGATGATATACCGTATTACCTGCCAACTGACAAATACTCTTAACAGTGGCTGACATCCTGATTAAGGCTGCATACATGCAGCAGAAAAAAAGCACTCATGCTGTGGAAGGCTTCCTAACTATAACATCAGGGGCACTCATGTGGGATGGGGGAAAGCAATTTTTGCTGATCTCCCCTTCCCCTGGAAGTACCCTGCACCATCTCAAACTGTGTCATTGATAAATACTACCTAACAATGGCCAACATCCTGACTAAAGCTGTACACGTAGTGGAAAAAGCTGTCCATGCTGCAGAAGGTTTCACAGATACCACAGCATTTGCATTTGTGTGGAGAGGGGATGATGCATGGCCCTCAGGGACATATTGTCAGGTGGTGTGGGCACTCCCGAAGGAAGGGGAGCAGGGGCATAGCTAGGGAAGAGGGGGCCTTTGTTCATCCCTTTCTCTGGCGGGCCCTCAGAGTGAGGGAGATAATGAAGAAGATAGGAAGGGGTGGAGCTGAAGGCCCCTCAGGAGCTGGGGCCCGTGTTCTTTGGACCCTTTCGCTCAATTATAGCTACGCCCCTGAAGGGGAGAATTGCAAAAATCCTCCTTTTATGATTACAGTAGCTGTGTTAGTATTAGTAGAAACGTTCTGCTGCCCAGGCACATATGTATCACCTATTATGCATACGATTTTAGTCAGGGTGAACACCATTAAATACTATCAAATATTGTCAAATATTGCAAACTAGATGCTGGTAGAGATAGAAATGTTTCTGCACTTCCATCATGTCCTGCCTATGGGCTTTCCAGAGGCATCTGGGAAGTATATAGAATGTTTGACTTTGGACTTATCCAGCAGGGCTCTTCTTATCTTCTTATGACTGAATCCAGTACCTGCCATTGCTAACAGTTTGGAGACTGCTCTGGAGATAAATTAAATCTACTTCTGAGTGGTCTCTCCCTCCCTGGATGGCTTGAGGCATACAAGAAAGGGAATGAGGACGTCCCAGGAATGTCCCCAGCCTAGTGCCCTGCCTCACATGACCCAAGGCCTTCCATCAATGATACAGTGTTTGTATGCACTCCTTCCATTGTATTGAACCATTTAGCTTCAGGAATGGACTGCTCTGATTCTGAATGAAAAATGATGTGGTCTAGTGTTACTAGATCATGGCCAACACATGCAGGCCTTTTTTTTGGTAGAATGGACACTACAGCATCACTGGGGGTCAGGCCCATGCTAGGGGTCAATGCCCATAAAAAGGTCCACACACACAACCAATCCTTGAAGCCCTGGACAGTCTACTGTTTGCACTGCTGCCCAGCATAATTCAGTAAGCCAGAGCCCAATAGACAGTCTTACCAGGCAAGGTGGGAGGCAGCAGCCACAGACTGTTCTCATCCCATCAGAGTCATTCCACAGATCCAAGGGAACAAGAGAATGCCTGCTTTTGCATTATCCCCACCAGCTACTGATGTCATCTGGGTAGGTCTGCCTGCATTTGCCTCCAGCTCGCCTGGTGGCAACAAGGGGTTGGGCCTTCTTTGTAGCTTCCCCTGGGCTTGGGAATATGAAGGTTTGTGGCCTTTAAGAATGCCTTGAAAACACATTTCTTCTGTCAGGCCTTTAGCTGATATTCTATAGTTATTGTAACTGGTTTTAATGGTTCCAATTGTTTTTATCTTTTGTAAACAGCCTTGGGTTATAGTAGGAGCATAGGAAGCTGCCATATACTGAGTCAGAACATTGGTCTATTCAGCCCAGTATTGTCTTCACAGACTGGCAGTGGCTTCTCCAAGGTTGCAGGCAAGAATCTCTCTCAGCCCTATCTTGGAGAGGCCATGGAGGGAATTTGAAACCTTCCCAGAGCGGTTCCATCCCGAGGGGAATGCCAGTTCCCACAGCCATGTTCATGAGATGAGGCGGGGGACAGGGTTGTGCCTCTGGCACTGAAGTAGGCATGGCAGCCACCATGTTGATTCCCCTTCCACATGTCCAGGACCAGCCAGTCAGGGGAAGGAGGTGGGCTGATCGGGCCTGGCCACCTACATTTAGGGCAGGAAGTTTGAAGATGGGATATTCAGTTCTGGTGCGACAACATGACGACAGTGCACATGATCAACTCAGGGACTCCCAGGTTGATGCGCTTGGTTTCACACCAGGTTTCAGTGTTTCACACTTCACTGCTTGCAGCACAACATTTAGTTTGCTGCATGACATGTGCCCAGGCTGGATAATAGCATCGCGGATGTGCTGTCTTGGATGCAGGAGGAGCATGTTCAAACCATCGCACCAGCAGCCAGGGAGCTCCCTGAAGTCTTTCCCACACACCTATGGAGCCTTGGAGACTAGAGGTTAAGGAGACCATATGCTTATCCTTGGCACCTAGCACAATGACACTGTATTCAGCAGCAGTCTGTGAGTTTCACATGTTCAGGGGAGCGTCTGGGTTGGGCTATCCATGGCTTCACCTGGTGGGACATGTACTGCGCTATTGCATCCACCTGCACAGCTGGGGCTTAGCACCAGGGTCCATTGGCGGCCGGCTAACTGCCCTTGCCTTCCAGGCTAAGAGCCACAGCCAACTTTCGCGTATGCAGATGCTGGAGGGATGGGTGTGGAATTCCCCTCCGCATCCAGATCTGTGGGCCTCCTTTTCTTCTGCAATCCTGCAGCAGCTGATGCCACATTGTAATGATATCTGTTTTTCCAACTTTGAGGTCCGGCTGCTTAAGGCCTCCTCCCTGTTGGCCTTCTTCGGGGCATTGCAGATTACCGAGCTGGTCACCACTTTCAGATTTGACATGTTTGCCCTGGTCCTGTAATACGAGGACATCCACCTAGAGGGGGACAGGGTGGCGTTTCATTTGCGCCAAGCTAAAACAGACCAACAGGGCAGGAGGGCAATGATCACCCTGGAAGCGGGGTCCACTGCAGACTTGTGACCAGTGCAGGTGATGCACGCTTACCTTGAAGTTTGGGGGGAGGGTGACAGCCCACTATTCCTCCACACGGACACATCACCACTTACCAGGAACCACTTACCAGGGACCAAAACTGGAAGCGGGTAATAGAGGCCTTGTGAAGAGTGAGCCTTGACCCAACAGAGTATGGCACCCACTCTTTCCAGATTGGGGCTGCCTCTTCGGCAGCAGCTGTTGGGCTGCCCAAGGGTCGTATCCAGGAGCTGGGAAGGTGGCAATCATCTGCCTGCTGCCATTACATACATCCTTTGCTGCAATGAGTGGACAGAAGTGCTAACCTGCCTTTTTTTTTTACAGTCTGCCATCGTCTCCCTTCCACTCTGCATGTACTCATCTATGGGCACAGCTATGTATTCTGGGCCAGCCTGAGAGTGCGGCGGACCAGCGCGTGCACCCAGTTGGGCCTTGCTGGAGAGGCAGAGGCTCATTACTGCCTCCAAGCAGGCATTTAGAGAAGATACACCATTTCCTGATGAGGTTGACATAGAGAAATAGATCTGGGCATCATCAGAGTATTGTTAACACCCAGCACCAATCCTCCTGATAATCAATCCCAGCAGTTTCATGTAGATGTTAAAAAGCATTTTAAATCTAGTATAGCATGGTATACCTTAACTACTGAATGACAGCCAACTACTTATTAATATTACGTACAGCTCGTACTTTGTTAAAATATATATTTTATAAAATAGAATGTAACTTCCTTGTTAACACATTCTGATGCCTCTGGTGCATACAGAAGCCCTTTTTGACACATCAAATATTAATGCTTAACAAGAAAATGGAATATTGAAAGTTATAAAGTTTAATTTTAAAAAATGAATGTTAAAGAATTGTTACTATTAAATATTCATGGTTAAATTATTAAAAAAATACATATATTCACAGCCAAATGTCCAAGTCATTGGACATTTGCAGCATAAATAGATGTTTATGAATCTTAAACTTTCCCTGTGAGGCTCATAGGCAGTTTTAAGGACCTGCAAAACGTGTCATTGTGATGGCTCATGTTTCTGACTCAGGTTCTACTCTTATGCTGTCTCTCATCTGGTGCATTGTATTGCATCTGGTATTAAAAAGAGATGATGCTCAATTGATTCCCATGTATTCATTGCACCATCTCACCCCAGATGATTGAGCTGAAGATACTGACAAATCCACACTAACACCGTGCTTACAGTGTGCTGTGCACTGTTTAGAATACACTCAAGAGGCATAGCTATTGTGATGTTGTCATCAGGGGCAGAGGGAGGCCAGCTGTGGCCCAGATCCAGCCCGCTGCCACAGCCCCCTAGCCCTGCCCCCTGCGTCTGCTGGCAGGTGATGTGCCATGCACCCTGCATAGGACATCAGACACAGGGGGCATAGCTTTGCTTGCAAATGGGGCTGCGTGGCCGCGTTTGCAAGCAAAATCCCCAGCCAGCGTCGCATTTGCAGCACGACTGGCATGGGTCTCCCTGCCATGCTGTGAATGTGGCGCTGTTTTAGCTCACAAATGGAGCCATGGGGCCCCGTTTGTGAGCACAATCTCCTGACCGTGCTGCATTCGCAGTGTGGCCAGAGTGGCTCTCCCTGAGAGGCGCTCCTGGCCATGCTGCAAACATGGCACTGGTTTAGGGTCCTGTTTGTGAGCACAATTCTCGGCCAGTGTCACATTCGCAGCATGGCCAGGAGCAACTCTCCCTGCCTTTTAGACAGGGAGAGCCATGCCGGCCGTGCTGCGAACGTGGCACTAGTCAGGGATTTTTCCTGTTGTGACCCCATTTGCAAACAAAGCTATGCCCCCTGCGTCCGGTGTCAGATGCAGTGGGGCGGGGTGTGGGGCGCACAAGGTGTGGCAGTGGCCTGAGTTCTTTGAATCTGTTTCTAAATTGTGGTGCTGACCCTGGTTGTCATAAATCGCATCCCTATGAGGAGTTCTCCTCTCCTGCACCACAATAATTTCTGGGAATACTTGCCATATGACATTGTGTGCTTCTTTCTTCACATTATTGGTTGTTTTCGCAAAAACCGAAAACAACAACATCAACACACATAATCAGAAAAACTAAAAACACGACAACACTGCGGTTGGATTGGTAGGGTTGCAGTTCTGTGGTTATTACAGAAAAGAGAATTTGTCATGAAAATGCATTTTGGCAGCACCTGTAACATTGTATTTATTCATTCATCTATCTATTCATACAGATGTTTCTATCCCACTCTTCCTCCAAGGGGCCCAGAGCAGTGAACACGGTTATGTTTAACTTCACAACAACACTGTGAAATAGGTTAGGCTGGAATAGGTATTACTAGGCCAAGGGCCCTGTGCCCTTGCAAGGGTCCACTGATGACCTCTGCGCACACAGCCTTCATGTGGGTAGGAAGAAACAGCCTGTAAAGGGCCCTTAGAACCTGAAGTGGGCCTTGACCCCAACTCTAAGACACATAAGATAAAAGTGAAATGTGGGGAAAGGGCTTGTTAATGGAAGCAGCAAGTATGTGTTGGGAAAGAGAAAGAAATAACAGTGAAAATAAACCTACTGGTAGGAAGACACTCCCTGCTGATATCAGTAGCTTGCATTGTTGCCTTTCTGTTCAACAGCTGTGTGCCTGTATGGTGCTGGTGGCTACAACACTCCTTGCCTCCACAGTTGCCTTCCTAGCACTTAAAAGGTATGGGCAGTTCATAGCTTGCCTCTGCCATGAGCTCACTAGGTGGCCCCAGGCAAGCCACTCCCTCATAGCACCAGTTCTCCAGCTGCAGCATCGGAATAATGACCCCTTATTCATCTTACAGAGTAAGTAATGATAACAAGGCAATTTATGTGACGTACTCTGGACACTCAGAAGCACTATGCAAGTATCAAGTATTTCCCCTAGCCCTATACATTTCTCTGTGACTGCCCTGTTTTAACGATTGCCTTGTTTGTATGATTGTGTACAGCCCAAGCACATACATGGCTGCGTACCTGGAGTAAAGGGTAGGGATGTGCAAAAAATTTCGGGCACAGAACGATCTGTGCCTGAAACAAGCAATTTCGGGTGATTCGGGGCCGAACCGAATCACCCCCAATGTCCCCCGATATTTTTCAGGGCTGAGCCGAATCACCCGAATTTCGGGCATGAAAAATTCAGATGATTCGGTTCATGGTTGATTTGGGGTGATTTTTTGAAGTTTTATTGACTTTGGGGCAGTTCGGGGGCATAGCATGGGATCTGGGCAAAGTGATTTCAGAGTGATTGGGCAGAGGGGTGAATTTTGGTGAATTCTGAGGTTTGTCTTCATAAGGTGAAGTGTGCTAAATTGATTACTTCCTCATGTTCATAGTAAGTGTGAAAAAGTGAAAGTGGGGTCATGAGAGTTGTCTAATTGAAAAAAATCTCATTTGCTATGATAGAATGAGAATTCACACCTCAGAAGTTTTTTCTGAGGTGTGAATTCTCATTCTATCATAGCAAATGAGATTTTTTTCAATTAGACAACTCTCATGACCCCACTTTCACTTTTTCACACTCTCAATTACTATGAATATGAGGAAGTAATCAATTTAGCACACTTCACCTTATGAAGACAAACCTCAGAATTCACCAAAATTCACCCCTCTGCCCAATCACTCTGAAATTGGGGACGGGTGGTAGTCTCCACCCATTAGGCACTATCTACCAGCCCACCCCACTCCTTTGGGGCAGATCCACTTTCTGCCCCCAATCTGCCCCAAGACACCAAAACTTCAAATATTCCCAAAATATCAGGCCTCTGCCCAATCCCCCTGAAATTGGGGTGGTAGCCTCCACCCATTAGGCACTACCATGCCGCCCCACTCTTTTTGCCCAGATCCCATGCTATGCCCCCGAACTGCCCCAAAGTCACTAAAATTTCAAAAATTCCCCAAAAATCAGCCCTTTGCCCAATTCCCCTGAAATTGGGGTGGTAGACTCCACCCATTGGGCACTACCACCCCACCCCAAAATTTTGCCCCTGGGCCCCTTTTTTACCCCCGAATCGATTCAGATTCAGATTAAATCCAAATCCGAACCGAATCAAGGGTGATTTGGGTGGCCCATATTCAGGCACAAAACAGAACGGGGTGATTCGGTTCGGGTCCCAAACCGAATCACCGAATTCCCGAATTGCACACCCCTAGTAAAGGGTGTTCTCTTGCCTTTTTACCCAGGTACAATCCCAGGTACAAAACCCAGGCTTGCGAAGAAGGCAGCAGGATCAGGCTTGATTCCAGTGCTGCAGATGAGCAGACCAGGTAGGGATTCTCTAACCTGGGTGGGCTGCTCGTGTGCATAGCCTTCTTATTTCATATAACCATTAAGCAAGGTGCTAATTGCTACTTAGCACCACCGCATATTCAGCATTGCTGATGCCAATAGTATCATCAGGTGATTATTCTTGGCTACCAAAGAAAGTATAATTTACAATATCACACAAAGGCAAAGGGCACAAAGTTATTAAAATCAAAAGAGACTCAAGGAAGTGGGTATATTTGCTTTCTATATAAAGTGGATCTATATGACAATCAGTACCCTACAGGAAGTGGCTACTGATTACATTTAAATTCTAGCATTTCTGTTGTAGGGAAAGCAAATTTTCTCTTCGTTAGGAAAGCTTTAGCACAACCAACTCCATCTGCTCATTCAAATGTCATTAGACAACTTCCCAAATTAAAAGCAATTACTTCTGACTATTTTCCAAATACCTCAGCAATTAGCAAAAACAGGACCAAAATAAAAAATGTTTCTATATCTTATTTCTCCATTTATTTAGATTCATAATCACTCTGGTAGCAAATGAGAGTAGATTCTCTGGTAGCAAATGAATCCACTCTCATTTGCTACCAGAGAATCTACTCTCAGAATACCTTAGAAACAACAAAACCTAGTGCCCCATGGGCTTGTGGGGGTTTGGGGGTGGTTGGCACCCTATGTGCACTACACCACCACTTGCTCTGGGGCACCCTGGTGCCCCCCAAGTTGAGTTATGGGGCTGTTGAAATTCCCATTATTCCCTATGGGGGAAAGCTTAAAGACACACAAAATTCAGAAATTCTTTTAAAATCACCCATTTCACCAATTTATTTGAAATCTGGATGGTAGCAGGCACCCATTGAGGCACTTCCACTTGACCCACTCTTCGGCTGCCGAAACCCCCTTTCAGCCCCAAATCTGCCCCAAAGACATGCCAAATTCAAAACTCCTTTAAAAATCACCCCTTTGCCCAAATCCTTTGAAATCTGGGTGGTAGCTTCGTTGCATCCTTTGGGCACTACCACCCAACACATCCCATCCTGGGCCACCCTGATGCCATCCCCATAGGGAGTTATAACTAAGGCTGCTGAAATTATCCGCTATGGGGAAAAGCTTAAAGACACATAAACTTAAAAAATTCTTTAAAAATCACCCCTCTGCCCAATTTCTTTGAAAACTGGGTGGTAGCTTCCTTGCACCCATTGGGGACTACCACCCACCAGAACCCACTCTGGGCTACCCTGGTGCCCCCCACATAGAACTACAAGATTTCTGAAATCCCCATTATTCCCTATGGGGAAAAGCTTAAAGACGCATAAACTTCAACAATTCTTTAAATATCACCCCTTTGCCCAATTTCTTTGAAATTTGGTGGTAGCTTCCACCCATTGGGTACTACCTCCCACCCCACTCTTTTGGCCCCAGGACCCCTTTTTATCAAAGTCAAGTCAGATTCACAAGATTTGGGTACAAATAGAATCTGGGGTGATTCAGAGGGTCAGATTTGGATTCAAAACAAATCGGGGGTCTTTTGATTTGGCTACAAATCAAAACCAAAACAATGATTTGTACACACCCCTAATATTGTACCATGAACATGATACATTTGCTGTGAAAAGGATATAGGGGGGATTTGTGACATTTTTTAACAGGAGTGGGAGGATGGATTGGTCCATACAGCACAGCACTATGCTGAGATTCTTTCCTGCCTGGCTTAGCAGACCAAAACCAGAGGCAAAACCACACCAGGGCAGCATACGTGGAGAGTGTTACATGTGTACTATAGAAAAAGAATGACTGACACAATCTTGTACCTCATCATGACATTTGCCAAAAAGGTTGGCCACCAATATTCAGGTTTCTAAATTAGTGTTTCATGTGTAGTTAATTAATCCAGTCCTATACTCTTTCAAAACATCCTGAAGAAGGCATAGCTTGGGCACAGTTCCGTCTGCATCAAATCTCAGAGCCCAACTAGAAACTGAGATCAGGGTTGTCTTCAGTGATCGCAAGAACCAGAGCAAGTACATTTATTAATTTTGCATGTATTAATTCTTATTAAAATGTTCCACATTCTTTTCAGGACAGGAATAGCAAGAGATATAAATCAAGCATGAGCTACCTCTGTTCAAACACCATTCAAATTAATGGATCTGTGTGGGAGCAATTCTTAGAGCAGTGAACATAAATAGCATATTCTGTACTTTGAAAATATCACCTCACTTGCCTCATAAATCATATCATGTTATATTATGTTTTGAAAGAAGACAAAATACATTTTTTATTGGTTAGTAACCAACATGTAGTACCACCTCTTTATAATTCTGAAAAAAAGCTTCATTGGTATCAGTTATTATCTGTTTAGACAACATCTAAATTCTGAATTTACTACTTTACATCTTATGCATGTTTAGCACAGTACTATTTATGTAGTAGAATACTCTAGGTCACAATTATTTTAACAAAGTGTTTCATAAATATCTATGATCAGATATCTTGAAAAAGCCATCAATTTGGAAACTATTTAATCTTGCCTCTTAAAAAACAAAGTGTTCAGTTCTGCTATTGATTATTTAATGCTCTGCGAAATACTGAGTGCATCTATTCAGAAACAAGAACAATAAATTTATCCTTCTTTTATTTGTATTCTACTTATACATCTGACAACATGTTAAATAGATACTTCGTAAAATTTCCAGGAACATTTAATCTTCATTCAATGGTGCTTACATTTTGTATCTAGTTGTACAACAATACTCCCATTTTAAAAAATGATTTGAAGGCACACTAACTATGAGGGTAGTTTCAGTTTCCTTTAGCTACAACCTTCTAAATTCCATTCAGCGAACTGTAACACTGATGTGGACTCTGGTTTCTGTTTCACATCATGCTTTGGCTAGTACAAGCTATTCAAGAGAGAAATGAATTTTTCTCCAATAGCATGCTTCAAAGGGGTAGCAAAGGTTTCTTTTCAGACTTGTACCTCATCTGATGCAGCAGGATCTGACATAATGTTCCCTTGCTCTGGAGCCCAGTCTGTTCCTTTCACTGGCAAAAGAGAAGCTATTACAATATTCCATTCAACCCACTGAGAAAGGAAGCTGTATCACACAAAAAGATTTGAGAAGTTGATTGTGATGGGGAACAGATGTGAAGAAACCAGCAGAGCAAATCCCCTGTAATTTTTCCTTGACTCGGAAATTCAGAGATAATTTCAGTTTCTCCTTGATGGAATCTTGAAAACTCTGAAATTTGGAGAGAATTTCCACTTTAGAGACATTTCTCCACATGTCCAGAAGGGAATGGGGAGAGAAAGAGAGACAACATCTTCTATCAATAGAATTGTAAGAGGTCTTGCGACAGCATTATATAGGGGCTTTGGGTAAGTGTAATGGAAGGTGGGGAATAGCTACAGCTGTCTCTAATGGGCAAATTGCACCACAAATGGAAGCACTTTCCCTTCCCTACACCACTTAGAGGGATGTACTTCTGGCATTCAGAGTATTTCTAATTCTATATGGATCAAGGAAGGATTAGGCAACAGGAAAGGGGTCCCACGAGAGGAGAATCGGGATAGATGGAGTTTCCTGGTCATAAAACAGGTATGTGTGAGTGAATGAGTGGGGGGGAAAGTTGATTAGGATTAGAGGTAGATGGGGAACCTAAACAAGGGTTGAAGAATGTCCTGTTGGTGTCACTGGAATAAGGAAGGTTAGCAGACATATGCTCCAGGCATCCTTTAGAAATATAGGGGAGTTGCTGTGTACCTAATTAATAGAAATGACAACACTTTCTAAATACCCTTATTAGGACCAGTCAAAATTAAACAAAATCTTAAAGCAAGATTTCAAATTCTTCAGACCCAGGGGTGTAGCTAGGGGAGAAGGGGCCCATGTTCACCCCTCTCCCCATCAACACCCTGGAGTGAAGGAGGTAATGAAGAAAATAGGGGAAAGTGGAGCTGGAGCTGGGGGTGCGCCCTCATGAGCTCGGGGACCCAGGTTCTTTGAACCCGTGCACTCAATTGTAGCTACGCCCCTGCTCAGAACCCTTTCTTCAGCTGGATGTTAAGCAAAGCCAAAAAGTAGGGTGTAGCTGAGCATGTTGTGATAGTTCTAAAGATGTGCAATTCTACCAGTCCTTAAAATGGAGTATAGGAAGCTTTGCACTCATGTTAATTCATCTCACTCAGTCTTTGACATTGCTCTCAGGCTGCTCCTAAGGTTTCTGGGGGGAAGAAGAGACAATAATGGATGTTGTCCCATATTCAAATAAATAAAATTTGAATAAATAAAATTCAGATATAAAATCTAGGGCAAGGAATATACATATGAAAAGCTACTGTGCCTATCACAAAACATGTTGATCCAGACTATAAAAATAGCATCTATAGTACACATAAATAAAACCTTAAATAGAGAAATAAAAATATTTTGTAAATATTTTCTTGATCTAGTTAGTTAAAAAAAATCAATCCACTTCAAACGATTTGAAGAGTAATGGAGACAAGAGAGTAAAGAATAAAGTTATAAAGGTCCAAAGTTCTATTTGCCACTTAAAATGCATAACAGGAACCAGAAGTGTATTTCATACAAATGCCCTTCTCCTGCTCCACATCTTATGAAAACCATTCAAAATGTAGATTCCAATTAAGTCAGGGAATGATATCTGCAAATCTGGCAAAAGCAGCGTTACATAAAGCTTCTCTTGTCAAGCTTTGAACGGAAGTCTCTGCAGTGAAAAGATTCAGCATGCTCTGTCGACATCAACACCACATTGCATGCGGTTAGAAAAAGGTACAGCATGCTGGTAAATCACAAATTGACAGAGCTCTGTTCTTAGAAGTAGAAAGGAAGAAATGGATATGAAGAATCAGCAGGCTAGCTGTTGTGCAACAACAGTAGTTTTGAGGAGACATTTTGAGAAACCGAATCAGATGCTCACATTTTAAAGAGATCTGTGACAAGCATTCAGTTTGCTCTTCATGTGATGGAAATAGAACTGGGAATTAGTCAGGGCAAGCAAATGCTGGCTGTAAGACATCTGTTTCTTTTGATGTAGATTGATTATGGTTTGGGGCTGCACACACCAAAGGGCTCTAGATGGCTTAGAACATATAGCATACATCAATATCATAATAGCAAAATCAATGTGTTCTCAAAGCAATAAAAATAGCTAGTGATTCTTTCATAAATTGAGTATCTTCCTATAACAGGAGAGTCCACTCCGGACAATTACAATAAAACCACAAACCAATGTGCCATGTACTTTTCTAAACAGAAAGGCTTTACAATGCCCAGGAAAGGGGTACTTCTGAATTTTTCCTCATCTTCACTTTCCCTGATGTCTAAATTAAATGGCTTTTGTTTTCCAAACTCAAAATTATGCCTTAGGAATCCTCAGTTTCATATTTTCTTTCAAAATATTGTACAAGGTGTTGAACATGGAGAGATTCCCAAAGCTTTCAGTTCTTTCTGTTGATCTCTCTCTCACACACACCCAATGCACACTGAAGCAGTGTTGATCCAGCTGTATGTACAATGATACACACAGTGGTTCTGCCTTGTATAGGGTTTCACCAAGGCAGAGGAATACATGTGTCCATCAGGAGCACACTGCACAAAATAACCTTGATGAAATCCTATGTCTGATCACATCCAGACTACTGTTTTCCATGCATATATGCTCACTGCTAGTGGAGAAAGATGAAAGAGAGTAAAGGAATGGATGAAATGAAAAACTGTGGCAACTTGCACATGCTAATTAATTTTAGAACTTCTTCTTGAGCTGGTTTGGATTATATAGCCACTCCCCATCCTAAACTTGTGGGAGAAGAACATTGGGCAGGCTCATCTTTCCCCCTACCCAGCACATCACTATGCCTTCTCTTAATCAGGTGTGGGAGGGCAGTTCATCTAAACTGCCCCTAAATTGCCCTTCTCTTAGAGAACGCCTTCTTCTACATGATCCCCACTGGACGTTAAGGTCATCTGAGGAAGTCCTTATCCAGTTACCACTGGTTCATTTGGTGGCGACTCAGAGGCAGGCCTTCTCTGTAGCTGCTCCTGGGCTGTGGAATGCACTCCTGGCAGAAATCCACAATCTGAATTCTTTATTGACCTTCAGGAGAGCCTTTAAAACCTATCTGTTTGGCTTGGCCTTCCAGGGTTTTTAATTAGTTTTAATTATTTTAATGCTGTAATCTGCTTTTCAGGGTTTTTTTTAATTGTTCTGATTGTTTAATTGTTTATTTTATGATGTTTTAATTGTTAATTGATGTTTTATATCGTGTATCTTTTTGTTTTAACTGTTAGTGGTTTTAATGGTTTTGTTTTTAATTGTAAACCGCCCTGAGCCATTTTGGAAGGGCGGTATAAAAATCGAATAAATAATAGTGTGAATCAAATCATGTAGTGATTAATTAGTATGTTTGGGCTGGTTTGGATATACTGCACAGTTAGGAGTGGTGTACCAGTGCACTGGGTGGGGAAAATATGTGTGCCTGTGCTCCTGCATGTCATGCTTAGGATGGACAATTCAGAGTCTCACCCAAATCCCCCTAGTTGAACTGGTATTTAGGAGTGGAATTACTAGAATGAAGAGCAAAGTAAACCCACGGAACAATAAGGAGGTAGAATGTGGGAAATGTGCTCTTCCATAGTGTAGAAAAAAATTTAGAGGCTGCACAGCTGCTGCATTCTAGAAAAAAAGCTGAGTTTCAGAAGCCAGGGCCCCACCTGTGACCAGGTGGAACTGCTGTATTCACTGACTGTTTTCCCCTCTTAAACAATAGGATTTTTTTTAAAAAAAAGCAGGGTTGATACCCAGGGTCAGAGTAATCCAGGACTAACCATGAATATGGAAGAATAGATACTGCTGGACCTTTAACAATATGGCTGGTGCTGATTTTCCCAGTGCTGTAGTAAAGGTAAAGTGTGCCATCAAGTCGATTTCAACTCCGGGTGTCCACAGAGCCTTGTGGTTTTCTTTGGTAGAATACAGGAGGGGTTTACCATTGAATCCTCCCACGCAGTATGAGATGATGCCTTTCAGCATCTTCTTATATCGCTGCTGTCCGATATAGTACCAGTGGGGATTCAAACCGGCAACCTTCTGCTTGTTAGTCAAGCATTTCCCCGCTGCGCCAATAATGAGAAAGCCTGGTGTTGTTGAACATGCTGCTGCCACACAACTGTTAAAGGCACAGAAGATCTTTTAAGATCATGAGATAGGAGCTCCACATATCTCTGCAGAAAGGTGAGAACCTCCACATAAATCCACATTTTTAAAAAAGAAACCAAGCAGCCAAATAACAATTACTTATCACAGGACTACAATTCAAGATGCTGGCTTTAATCTAGAAGGCCTTAAATAGGCTGGGCCCTGTTGAAATTAGAGGTGCTTCTTCCACTAGGCCATATTAGAATTCTAAGGGCAATGTGTAGACAGACACTGTGCCAATGGCTCTCTCACGATGATGAAATTCTCTATTCTAAGGACTTTTCTCTTTCAGAGGTGTTGCCAAGGCATTCTAATTAGACTGGCCTTCGTTGGCCAGAATTAAGCTTTTATCTGAGGTTTGAATTTACATTATATCTGCTTTGGATTTCGATTTAAGAGCTTGTATATTTGGAGCCCATCAACTGGAAGCCTGGACTGGGATGGGTGCTGGATGGCTAACTAACTAAAGGAGTAGTAATGTTGATATTCAAGGCAAAGGGCACATATGATTAAGCTTCTTGCTGCTTTATGCTCAGAAGTTAGGGAGTATTCTTTCCACAGTCACAGGACTCTGCTCTTCTACAAGTTTCAATCAATAAACTATTCATTGGGTCCTAAGTTGTTCTGAACCCAATGAACAACTTGAATGGGCTGTGGGCGGGGCGGAGCCACCATTGTGCAAATGGATTCAAGGAACCTGGACTGCCGCTGAAAAGGGCCACTAAAGCCTGCAGGGGGAACGTGGCTCAGGCTCTGGAGAGCTCTGAGCAAGCTCTCTCCCGTCCTTTTCAGGCAGCGCTTGCTGAAAATACAGCATGTATTTCCCTTTCTCTCCTTCGCTGGAGAGGGAGGGCTTGCTCAGGGCTCTCTGGAGCCCAAGCATGGAGAGTTCGCTCAGGGCTCTTCTGGAGCCCAAGCCATGTCCCTCCCCATGCACGTGACGTCATACACACGGAGCATAACTAGAGGGGCAACTGAGTGGGGTTGGTCACAGGCCACCATTTGGCTAGCTTCACACATGGGAGGAAAGCTGTTCTGGCATTAGCGAGCATGAATTGTTCCATTTGCTAAGCAGGGTCTTCCCTGGTTTACATTTGGATTGGTGACTGCATGGGAGCACTATATGCTGTAAGATATGATGGGCTTGTAGCTCAGTCATAGAGCATCTGTTTCCATGCATTCAAAAATGCATAATAAAACAATTACAATCAGAAAACACTTAAGCCAGATTAAAATTAAAACGAAAACTAGATATCATTAAAAGCCAGGCTAAAAAGATGAGTTTTTAAGGCTCTCTCAAGGCCTCCAAGGAAGATATTCCTCTTACATCAACTTGGAGCACAGGGCTGACAACTGAGAAGGCCCAATCCCAGGTCACCACAAGAGGAACTGGTGGCACCCAAAGATGGACCCAAAGATGAACAGATGGCACCCACCAACTCCAAAGATGGAGTTAGATGGGACAATGGACAGACCTGGTATAAGGCAACTTCCTTTGTTCCCACTTTTGATAGGGTGCTTATTGAGGTAGCTATTACACTAAAAAGAGCTGTTTGCAGCATGTTGCTTTAATTAATAGTTGTTGTTGTTGTTGTTGTTTACACAGTCAGACCGGTGTTATTGACTGGTTTGTTTTATCCAGACATCGAGACCTTCCCAAGGACCTGGGATGGCTGGATTTTATTATCAATGTTGTTGCTCTTATTATTATCGATATTGTAGCAGAATATAGGCTGCTCCCAGTAATGTTGCTTTTTGTAATTGGCTGATGGTGATTTCTGTGGTTCCTATGGTGTTGAGGTGCTCTTCAAGATCTTTTGGAATTGCACCTAGGGTGCCAATGACCACTGGGATTATTTTGGTCTTCTTCTGCCACAGCCTTTCAATTTCAATTTGTAGATCTTTGTATTTTGTGATTTTTTTCTATTTCTTTTTCTTCTATTCTGCTATCCCCTGGTATTGCTATGTCGATTATTTTAACTTGTTTTTCTTTCTTCTCGACTACAGTTATATCTGGTGTAATATTATCACTATTATCAGTATTTATTGGTTGAGATAATATTAGAGTGAATTCATGGAGGCAAACACTACATGAGTTGTATCTCCAAAGCAAATTCCATTAAAAATTGTCTACCACACTGTCCCTCCAACACATTCATTTTCTTCACAAGATAATACAAAACCTTAATTAGACCATCAAAAGGTTATGCAGCATTTGTGGGATATGGCAAGCTGTCATAATTAAGATTTCATGTTATACTACCAGATTAATATATGGGACATACCTTACCAGGTTTTCATATCAGTTGGAGGCCAAGGGAAGTTCATTATGATTCTTTAGAGATGAAAGTTCTTTACTAGTTAAGGCAATAACATTGTATAATGTGCAGGCTTTTATGGCATAATTAAAGAGTTCCATAACTTACACATTTACTGAACACCTTGAAATGGTCGGATTTTGATGGTTGATTTGAGCCATTACTTAAAGTGAGCCTGCACATCCAGTTCCAGTTCCTTAGCCCCAAACAATAGGTTTCTGTGGAAAATGTGTAGGAATATTAATATTTCATCCAGTTCTGTTTGTGTTGCCATTGCTTTAGAGCAGTGTTTCTCAACATTTCTGGAGTCATTCTTTGTGTGCAGTTTCCTGGACCAGCAGTTAGTATAGGGGTCACCCCCGATCCCAACCCCAGGCCCCGAAAAACAATTTTGGGCCAGTAGGGGTCATCAACGGGAGCTCTCTGGAGCTCATTTCAAAGCAGCCCTCATTGCTGGATAATGTTCATCTCAGGAAGTTAAGCACGCTCTTCCTCACTAACCCTCCCTAGGCTTTTCTCACTAATCATGAGAAGAGCCTCAATGAATTCTATGCTTAGCAGGATTCTTCTTTCCTTGCTCTTCCCTTCAACATATCAACATGGTCCCAACCTCATGCTCGGGATAGTGGACTTTCCCCACCAAGCCTTTTGAAAACCACAAGACTTTGGGTCAGGCAGAGCCAAGGCTTGGTTAGCCATTATGCACACCTCCCTATTGAATGTGTCATTTGGCTTCTTTCTCTGCTCCCTTCCACCTCATAGCTCAGAATGGGTTGTGCTGGTCATCCTGTTGGGGGCCAAGAAGGAATTATACTTCATAGGCCATAGTCAGGTAAGTTTCCCACCTACTCCTACTCCATTCTGTCCTCTTAAATTAGATTATTCTTGATCACAAAAGGCAGGTTCAGTTTCTTGCACATAAGCAGGGGATAAAAGTAAATTAATTAAATCCTGGGCACACTTGGGCATGTCTTTGCAAGGGAGACTAGTGTTCAATTAGGGGTGTACACAGAACCACTCTGGCCATTCTAACAAACCAGTCAGTGGTTCAGTTCATGCACAGAATTGGGGTCAAACTGGTTCTTCACACACTGTGGAGGTGACGCGGCTCTTTGGGGGTGGTGGCAGACCAGGAGCGGCTCCTTTAGGCCCTGCTGGTGCACCCCCCCCCCTTAGTTCAGGCCAGAGGGGGCCCACTTCTGGAGCTGTACCACTATGATGCATAAGATAACCTCCCACTTGCCCTCCCACCTTTTTCAACTTCGTAGGGTTCCCTTGATGCTTTTACAGGGGAATCCTTACTGGATTTCCCTTTGCAAGCACTAGAACTGGTTGAACCAGGCCAAACCAGTTCGATCCAAACCAGGCCTAGTTGGGTTTGAGCTCAGACTGGCTCCCCATTTTTGAGGGTTGGTCTAGTTTGAGCTTGAACTGGTTGAACTGGGCCAGTTCAACTCATACCTTGTTCGAGCTTGAACTGGTTTGCACACCCATATTAGGCCTTCAAGGACTGTGAGGACTATGATTGGGACTCCTCCCTACTTCAAGGGCATCTCCAGCCTCAAAAGCTGAGTAGATGTGGAAGGTGAGTACAGCACCTGAAATTCCCTTATCTCACTTAGGGGTTGGCAAGGAAGTACAGTAATCCCTTGCCAACCACAGATTCTCCAAATGTGGTTTTGAGTATCTGTGACTGGGAGTTTGTGACCGGTCTTGTCTAATGCACCCAACTATCTGTAGGTTACTGTGTGATTTTGGTGGCAAAAAGCAGGAAGGAGAGGTGAGAGAGAACTGGAGGCTAGAGAGAGACAGCCTGTCAATCATGGGCAAGAGAGCCCTCAGGAGGGGAGATGGGGCTGGCTTTGCTGCAGACAGGTGCTGACTTGAATGACAGGAGTGGGGTGGGCAGGAGCCAAGGGGAGGAGGTGGCTATCTGTCAATGGATAACCTTATGCAGAAGGCAAACTGCAAAGCTCCGGAGCTATCCACTGGCTGGAAGGGTATGTGTCTTTCATTGATCTATCTTTTAATTCATGCTTGCTTTAATTTGCCTGTAGAAAGGATGAGAAGGCGAGAGAGCTGGGATGGAACAGGGGGCAAAGACGAGCTGTGTGGAGGGATTGTTTGCATCGATTTTTGCAAGTTGCAAAAGTTCTTGTGGATCAGCCTGCAGTGTATTCTTTTATGTTGTGCCTGTCAGCAGACTTACAAAAAACAAAAACAAAAATCCACCCCCAAGCCCTTCAGCAAGCAAAACCAGTTGCTTGGGCAGATGGCAACTTGGTTCCTGCTTTGCCTTCTCCATTCTACCATCTGTGGGTCACATGTGCTCTTTGCAAAGCATCGATCCCCTCTTTTGCAATGCAAGGTGCAGAGAGGGTCTGCTGCCACCAACACTGCAGCTACTGCTGGGTTTTTGTTCTTCCATGCTTGATTAAGTGCCATCAAATCGACTCTTAACGACCACACACCTTATTTTAAACATGATCAGAAGTTTGGGAAGAGTTTGGCAGGAGAGGAAGCACCCTTCCCACATACATTCCAACTTGTGTGCTGCCTAGGACATGCTGGGAGTGGTGCATGAGCTTATACTTGTATCTCCATCCTCACACACCACAGCAAAACTCTCTGTTTGCTGCGAGGTTCACCTTGCAGCAAAACCCTCAATTTCTCCTCTCAACGAGGCAGCCACAGGAGGGGCACACTGGGTCATAATGGCAGGCTCCTCGGAGGAAGTGAAGAATATGAACAGAGGGAGGGAGGAGAGAGACGGAGAGCAGAAGAGCGGGGGGGGGGAGACAGAAAGAGAGGACAGAAGTGTGAGTAGAAGAGCAAAGAAAGTGAGTAAGCACCCGCCATTCTGGTCCATGGGGTGGTGAGTGAGTGGCTCAGCCAGCGGGCAAGCGAGCATGGAAAGTTGGTCCTCCGCTACCTTGCTTGGGCCAGGACAAAGCAAGAGTGGATTTTTAGTGCTTTTCAACTAGTTTCCCTTTGTTTTTGAGCAGATTTTGGTGCGCTTCTCCATGTTTTTGAACTGCTTTTCCAACTGCGATCCCCCTAACCCCCTGTTTACTGTTGCTTTCAATTGCTTGCCAACCACGAATTTGCCAATTGCAAGGTTTTCCAGGAATGGAATTCTTGAGATTGGCGAGTGCTGACTGTACAGGAATCCAAATTTTTCAGATCTGAGCCAGGATGTGTTCACCCAACAGGTTTGGGAAAGGATGTTATTGTCTGACCTACAGCTTGAGTGTAGTGCCAGTACAGTTTGGGATGGGGTCTGGTGGGCAGAGAGTTAGACTTGCTGCAATTACTTTAAGTTTATGTTGATTAATAAAGTCATGGCCCTTTTATCCATATGAAATACCTTGTATGTTTATGTCTTTCTTAGTGTGGGGGCAATCACCTTGTTAGAGACTGAATTTGTTAGACATTGTTAGACTTGCTTTTTTAGTCCCTTGCTTTTTTAGGCACTCCCTTTTTTGAGTCTTTAGTGTCATAGACTTTCATGGTAAAAATGATGCTTAGTCAAAGCATTATAGCAAAACTGTCAGCTTCAGAGTGATATGCCTTCCATAACACTGACCATCAGGCTAGTATCATGCAGCTTGTCCAGCACATATGGACTTTTTATGAAGTGGGACAGGCTGTTAATGATCTCTGTGTCCACAATATATAAACTTGTCAAGGTTTACCTGCTTAACTACAAGATTTTCAGATTTAAAAGCTATTGAAACAAACTTATTTCTATGACCAGGGGCAGTGGCAGAACACTGAAATATACAGAGCCCTTTCTCTCAATCCACGAGAAGGGTTTGAAGTGGTGAGGGAGGAAGCCTTGAAAAGCTTACCTCCCCTGTTGGGGTTTGTGATTATTATTTTGCAAAGCACCAAAGAAGCTATCACTCCAGTTACAGAGTGCAGAGTTTAGTTGTTTCAGCTATTTAAGTAACACACATGGAGATCACAGTAGAGCAGGGATTCTCAACATTGGGTCCTCAGATGTTATTGGACTTCAACTCCCATAATCCCCAACCAAAGGCCACTGGGACTGAGGATTATGGGAGTTGAAATCCAACAACATCTGAGGCCCCAACGTTGAGAATCCCTGCTGTAGAGTCTAAACTAAATTGATTTATTGGTGAAGTACACTTGGGATAGGAAATACCTATCCTATCTATCAGCTACATAATGAATAGGTAGGGAGAGAGAGATGTTTCCATTTTCTCTCTAGGAGGAAAGGAAGAGGACTGACTCATTACAGGACGTACCTGAGTAGTCAAGGCAGGGGTCATAGAGTAGAGGCAAGCAGGGACAGGTAAGGAGACCCTCACTAGCTACCTCATCTCCCAATGCCACTAGTGGTAATTAGGATAGTTGGTGCAAAAGGTCGATGCACTAGAATTCCATCTCCAACATCCCCTCCAGACAATCCTCTCGTTGCCAGGTGGGTGGATTGCCTACCCAGATGATTGCTGGCTTCTGCCAGTTGCAGGAAGGTTTGGGGGCTGGGAGGCCCTCCAAATACCCATAATGCACCATGTGAGTGTGCAGTGCATTATGGAGAGTATGTCGATGCCAGCTGGAAGGCTGATGGTTTGTGGGTGCCACGCGGAGCCTCATGGCACTGAAACACAATCAGTTAGCCCAGGCTTATGGTGCACTGGTGCCCTAAAATGGGGCTAACAGCTGGGGCTCCCTTCCAGGTTTGCTACCGTGACACCAGCAGGAGCTGCAAGGCTCCCAGTGGTTCTTTTGTGCAGGCAAAACCAGGCAGGGCTTCCTGCACAAGAGAACAGCCTCACAGTGTGTTAGGTCATGGGTTGACAAATTCCAAGCACCAGAGCTCCTAGAAATTTATCCCTCACACCTCAACTAAGATATTCATAGGTAGTGTTATTTAATAAAATATTTATTTGTCCCAGGCATTCCTGTTTCTGTTCTATAGAAGATAGCTTTGTATTCAAGATGACCCCCTTAAAAAAACAGAGGCTAAATATAAGTTATACCTGTATTTACCCAAATGGAAGAGGACTTTGAATACAAGATGATCTCCCAGTTTCTAACATCAAAGAACCTGGGGGTGGGGACATAATATTGGATTCAGGTCAATATAGTAAGGCTCTCCATACTAGCAGTGTGGACAGCCATAAGAGGTTTGGCGGGGAGAGTGGGCTTGACCCATTCTCCCCACACATGCTCACTCAGCTCACCCTTGGCAGCTGGATCAGCCACCCACATGATTACCGGCTCTGTCACAGTGCTGGTAGAGGCGATGAGGATTGGGGGCCACCCAACCCCCGGACGTCCCAGCATGCCCCACATGAGTGTGTGGGGCATGCTGGGGAGCCCCCCGATGCTGGGAGGCTTGTTGGACCCTCCCAGTCGGGGGTCTCCTTGTGAGTCACTGTGACATGGAGCTGTGCTGCAGCGGCACACGATCCGGTATATGGGGTGCTAACCTTGTTTAAGGGGTGGGGCATTTTGGGAGGTTTGCTGCCGGTTGCTGTGTGGCTCCCATTGCAGCACACAACCAGGAGAAACCAGTTTCTTCTGGTTGTGAGAATAGCCTCAGTATGTTACTTGTAAAAGGGATAAAGAGAGAAGCCCATTTACCCTCACCCGCCACAATGCCCACCACTAAAGTCCAGTAGTTTTGTCAAGTGTCTGGCTCCTAATTTTTTGAATTACCATCTAGATCCAAATAAAACTTGTCATGGAAACATGATAGATTTCATCTGATAAGCTAAACCTGATATCATTTACTAATGAAGAAAATTCTCCACTGCAGCACACAGATTCTGCACAATCGCTTTATTATAAGAGAAATGCAGAAACGTGGCTATAGAAGCCCCCTGAATTTCAAACTGTTCTCAAAATATAGTGAAGCTATACAGAGAAAAGAATAAGATAATGCTATAATTATTGATTAAAGTATTTTCAAATCATTCTCTAGTAACAAGTCTTTCCAAAAACATCTTTATTAATATAATGAAATCCTAGAAGCCAATTTTTACATTGTAAAGATATGGTCACATTTTTAATTAGGAAAATGCAATTACTTTTGAATGAATTAACTGTGTATGTGTGTGTGAGGGGTTTCTTCTTCAGCTGAAAAATGTGCTTTGCTTTTGTGTATATTTGACACTGCAGGACAGCTGATGCTGGCCCCTAAAGGTCCCATCAGCCCCTTCCTAGCTACCTTTAAAACAGCTTAGGAGCAAGGCAGTGATGAGGATCAGAGCACACGGACAAAATAAAGGACCCTCCTGTCTCTGATGTCCTAGTACAGGTGGACCTTGATAATGTAGATCTGGCATCTGCAGTTTCACGTTAGGGATGTGCAAACAGGTTCAACGTCAAACATGTTTGATGTCGAACCGATTCTGTTTAACATTTGGGTTCAAACTGTACCACCCCCTGTTCAGTCCAATCCTGGACCGAAACCCCACCCCTCACCCCAGCCAGTTTGGAGGGTTTGCAGGCTTTTTCTTTTTAAAAAGATTTTTGTTTTCAAACTTACCCTTTCCAGGGCAGTTGTCCAAGGTGGCGTCGGGTGGGGAGGTCAAAAGAGGTCCCCCCCACCCCCAGCCTCCCTTAATCAAATTGACCTTCTTCAGCCAGTTTTTGGCCTCCCTCCCCGGTGCGGTGGCCATTTTGGAGGCTGCTGCACCTGCACAATGCGCCTCTGTATGGCCTGGATCATTCCAGGACATGCAGAGGCCCATTGCACAGGCGCGGTAGCAGGAAATGGTACATTTCCTGGTACAGGAAAGAAATGGCTGTGTACAGGAAGAAATGGCTGTGCCATATAGAAATAGAGCATAGCCACACACACACACCCAGTAATGCACCAGGTAAAGGATGCAACATGATGACATTGCTTCTTTTCTTGTTGCATTATAGGTGATGCCAGATAAGGAGGTTGGTGATTTTAAATGCCATTGAAGCAGGCAGCTGATTACACCCCCCCCCCCCCAGAGCCTGGATCTTGACTAAAAATAAGTCCGTCCCCCCCACTCCCAGCCAAGGCTACTCAATACAATAGTGCTAAGATGTGGTATTACACTGAATTATTTACCAATATTGGAGACATTTTTCATTGGAGTTGTTTCTGGCAAAAAAAAATCCTCCCATTGGGCTTGCATTGCCTCGGCCCTGTTTATCAGGCCAATCTGATATACAGCCCTGATATTCAATATAACATCTGAGCTGAAAACTCATAAAATATCACAACTGCAGCTTCTTCAATCAAGGTGACCTCAAAGTGTCCCTCTCTCATCCAAAATCTTGCTACTGTTGTATTCCATCAGTTGTTTACTCACAGTTCTTTGTATTGCTTGTGCAAGCCTTCTGCTTGAATGGGGGGAAATGTTGCCTGACATCCCACTGCACTGCACTGCACTGACATCCACACTAACACTGTTCCATTGCCTATAAGGGGTGGGGCAATATTCACCAACCTCCCCTTCCCTTTGAAGCTCACTGTGCCTCCTGAAAATGTCTCTGATGGCCATGCAGTCCTCTTGCACAGTGGTGCAGCATTAGTGTGGAAGTCGGCACTGCTGCACTAGTCCAGTGGTAGTCTGGTATTAGTCAATATGAGCAGACAATTGTAGCATTAGAATTATCCTTAGAAAGGCCTGAGTTGGGATAAATGGCTGTGATGAGTGCTGCAGCATGAATGTTTATTTCAAGGAAATTATATTTAATTCCTATTTTTTATATCCTTTCAGCTATCTTGTACAAGGGTTTGTGAATCCATCCGCCAATTTCCCTCCAACCCAGGTGGAAAGTGAATTGGATAAAATTGGGCTGAGGATATTTGTCTGTCTAGCAGGACTCCAATATTTGCACTGGAAATTAAATCTGCCAGAATATCATGGCATTTCTAATGTTATCCATGAGGCATCCGTGATGTCCATCATCCAGCTTTTCCATAGGAATGACTCATAGATAATGCTGTTAATCTTTGCCACAACTTGTCAGACCTAAAAAACAGCGGAAGTTGTGTGGAGAAAAGTTTTTACCTCTGAACATTTGCTGCTGTTCTTATCTACTCCTTTTGGAAACAAAGCAGCTGGAACTGTGTATGGTACTCAGGGTGCAAATGACCTAGTTATTTCTACAAGGCATTACAATATTGCATTCCTGTTATTCGGCTGTCAAACCGTTAAAGGATATTAATTGATTGATCACTTTCTACTTTCTTTCTTACTTAATTCAACATATTGCCAAAGACCTTCGTACTATGAAAAAACTTACATATCAGAAAACTTACTTACTACCAAAATTACAACAGATGGCTTTATAACATATTGGAGGAAGTGTGAGGTAATGTGCATGATGACCTTTCTTTTAAAGTGAAGGTATAACTCATTGTTATGTGGAAAAGGACATCTTTTGAACTCCCTATTGCAGAACCAAAACAGCCTAGAAAACAAATATGCCCTCTAATCATAGACCCATCAGTCAAATTAACCTCATTAAGTAATCAACTGAACATTTACTGATCTACTGATTAAACTGCTAAAGCATACAGACCTAATGTTCATATGGGCAAAAAAGAAGAATCCTAAAATGCCTCCAAAGTGGACTTAATTGATGGCCCACATGTTTCAGCCATGCCTTTATCAAGGCATGGACAGCCAGTGTGGTGTAAGTGGTTAGAGTGCTAGACTAGGTCTGGGAAGACCCAAGTTCAAATCCCCATTCAGCCATGATACTTGCTGGGTGACTCTGGGCCAGTCACTTCTCTCTCAGCCTAACCTACTCCACAGGGTTGTTGTTAGGAGAAACGTAATTATGTACACCACTCCACTCTGGACTCCTTGGAGGAAGAGCGGAATATAAATGTAAAAAAAAAAAAGGGCTCTTATTCAAATAACTCTCATCAACCAAAAGAGGCTGTCCCTGTAGATAAAATGTCATGTTTCCTGTAGTTAAACTTCAGCTCAGTAGTAGAGCACATACTTTCCAGGCACAAAGTCCCAGGTTCAACTGTAGCATTTCCTTGGCCTGAAAAATTGCAAAGCTGGTGCCAGACATCCTGACTAATGCAGTGAGGGTGTAATGGGAGCTGCATCCTTGCAGCAAGAGGCTGCTCTTAACACACCCAGAGGCTTTCCCGCTGTTGCTGCACCTCTGTGTGCAGCAGGGGCAATTTTTGGCAATCTCAACTTTCTCTGTAACTGCTTTGTGCCTTCCAAAAATATGTCCTTGAGGGCTGTGTGACCCTTAGGGAAATATTATGGGGAGGGCACTTCTGGAGGCAAAGAAGATCTCCAGAACTTGCCTGATCCCCACACAAGCATAGTGGCAGTAGGGAATTTCTCAGCAGCATGGATACGTGTTCTTTCTTGTCCACACTGCCCTAGTCAGCCTATCAGCCAGTGTTAATAGTGCTGAACAAATGGTCAAACTCAGTATACGACAGATTCATATTTTATATGGTCATGTCTCTTTAATCAGTTTAAATGTACAGTGAAGGGCTTTTCTGCCAATTTAGCTCTATTTAACTTGCCCTGTCTAGGATTTTCTTCTTTTTACATAATACATTCTGCAGAATGAAATCCACAGCTTGTCAGTCAGTAGAAAAAGGAACCAAGCATTTTCAATCTGCAGTTGCATAAATTACTTTCTTGAAGAAAGAGCCTAAGGCACTACAAAATGTAAAGTAGTAGACACTATTATAATTTGTAAAGGGGAGATGTCCTCTTGTTTCTCTCTACACTATCCTAGTTTTAATATAAGAATTTGTCTGTAAGCTGAACCACAGAAAAACTGACTTTTAAAGCAAACACACACACATCTAATCTGCTTTCCACTAAAGCATGTGATGAGTTCAGCACCGATCTCAAAGACATTTAGGTCACCTTAAGTCTTCTTTATGAGGATGTAGGCGACTTTAGGCAAATCTGCTCTACACTTCCATTCTTTTCGTAGGGCTTTGTGCAGGAGACGTTCCCAACAGTCCTTGCTCAATACTTGCATGCTAACATTTACAACAAATAAACCAGCCTTTTGATAATGATTATTATTTCTTACACTTATTGGCTACTTTTCTACTACATGTATCCAAACGTAGCATTTAGCACTCCCCCCAGTCACAAATGTCAAGATCAGTTTGTTCAAACACTTCAGAATAATTTGCTGGAAGAACCTTGCATGGGGGGTGGGGGGGTGGAGACACGAATAGATAGTGAAGCCAGCAGCATGAGTTGGTAAAAAGTAATTATAGATGGTACCAATTAAAGATTTCTGTGCAATCCCAAAAGTTTGTGAATCTGACACCAGTTTAAGGACATAATAAATTTTGTAAATGACAAAAAAGGGGATAGCATGCACAGTCATCTTTAATCTAGAACAGGTGAACTCTGAAACAGAAGCCCTTACTTTAGATCAAGTACTCCTTATGAGTAAGCAGGCACTAGACTAAGGACTATTGATCCATACTAAAGGCAACTGTGGATGCTACCCAGGAACTTTGAAAAAGTACACATCTCAATAGAATTTAGATGAATAAGTTGTTGATGTTAATGATGGAATGCTTATCCTGGATGAGGTTACACTCCCCACTTAGGAAGCAGATTTTAGGGATGTGCCTCAACCATGGTCTGGAGTGTGGTTTGAGCACTTTTAGGGAAATTTGAAATGGAAATTTAAGAGAAAGGAGAGTAGGTTCTTATCTGTTCTCCGCTGCCCCATTCAGCTTCCAGCTCGGACAACGTGCATCTGGGATAACATTCAATCCCACCCACCCCCACCCCCCTGTGGCATCAGCACACATATGGTGTCCGTGCATGCATGGGTACCACTTATGTGGTCAGCAACACCCTGCTAAAAGTGCTCAAATAGCGCTTCAAACTGTGGTTCAGGCACATCTCTAGCAGATTTGCAGCTAGAGGTGTGCTCCTCAACCCAGCATGATGGTTATGGCCTGGAGTGCTTTTCACTAATTTTACTTGGTGCACCAGCTCTGCCTGCTCCTGGAAAACTGTTGTATTATTCTAGGTTAGCTTATGGGTACGCATTGAACATGGGGTTAATCATGAAAATGTTATGATCCTTCAGCTGGTATGTAATGCTCTCAGGTGCAGGCTGATGTGGACATATGATGCTTCTTTGAAACAACTGCTAATCAGGCCTGCACAACATGTGGCTGACAGCGGCTTTTTTTCCCTGGCCCTCAGGCAAGCCCACCCCTAAAGAGAAAAGGCGACCAGAAAAGTTGCTTTTCCTTTGTGATGTCTTGCCTCCACTCAGCACTGAATGAGGAGGATCTCCTCAGCAAAGTTTCTCTTCTTCTACTGCCAGGCATAGTTATTGATAATTGCATCATTCAATCCTCTTCATATGAGGAGAATGAAGCAGCGATCAACTGCTGATGCCTGGGGGGGTGGGGGGGGAGAGAGAGAGTTTTCTACAACAACCTTAACGCTGTGAAGTAAATATGTTATTGGAATGGCAATTTCTGAATGAATGCAGAAAAAAAGGAGAAGTGAGTCCGTTTTTAAACAGTAATAACATTAATGCAAAGGTGGTAAAATGTTTGTAAATAAATGTAAAAGTAGAATGTGGAGAGTTCTGTAGTGTGGTATAGTGGTTGAAGCAGCCATGCATAAGCAGTCCTACTCTTCCCTGTTTTTGTCATTCTTAAAATTGTATATATATTTTAATATTGCTTTATTAATAATTTTAGTGCAATATTTAATGCACTGAAAACTGACCTCATCCCCTGCACACCAAGTCATGGTTGGTTCTGGCCCACTGGGGCATATGAGTTGTGCACCACCTGTCCTAATTGGTGGGTCCTGAAAATAAAGCATCTGAGTTAACCCACAAATAGTCTGGGTCCCTATCTTGGGGAGCACCTTTACCCTAATTGTCCTCTGCTCCCCTGCTTTGTGCTCAGCCTTCCCCAAGGAGGATCATTTATCTTCCTTTTTATTTCATTTTAGAAAGAAGGGGGGGGAGTTTTTCTATTTCTCTGGGCTTCGTTTTCCTTCCTTGCATATACAGATTTGTAAACATCTGCCTAGACTTCAGTCTGTTTCATTATTTTAGTTAATAACACACCTAATATGACTCCTCATATGAATGAAGCTGTCTTGCCCACCTTGATAGGTGTGGCCTTCATTCTCCATGGTCGCAGCACCTGCAGTTTTGCATATCCACAGTCCGGCCATGTAACCTGACCTCATTTTTCACAGATACAAAAAGAGTTAAAATATGCCTATCCTGGGTGGCTGGAAAGGACCTCCAGCTACCATTTTGTGGCTCTTTCTCGAACCCCCACCCATTTTCACAGAAAAATGGTAAAATTGGGGGTGGGGGCATGGCTGGACAGCTGGAGTTCCTGCAGAGCATGGCACAGTATGTTATTTCTCTAATTTCTTCCATTTTAAAGCTGTTTTTGTCTCTTTTTTTCCAGCCCAGAGGAACCTAACCCCCCAATTCCCATTGCCTCAAGTTCTCATTATCTGCAGAAATTGGCAGGAATGGAATCCCTGCAGTTAACAAGAGCCACTTGTAGTCTACTATAGCTTGTCTATGATGCTACCTGTGCTGGTTGATTACTGTTTTATTTATCACTGTCATGCCCAATTGTTGTTTAATTAATTAAATGTTATATCTGTTGTATCTGTAAAAGAACTTTGAAAAAATCTTGGAAATAAAAACTTGAAGGAAACATCTTAGATTTTTTCTGTTGCCTTTAAAGAGCACTGATTTTTTTTTAATTGCTTTGACAATGAATTGCTTTGTGAATTGCTTTGACAATATAGTTGAAAGTCAGTACAAAAATATGAGTAGATAAACAAGGATTCACAGTTAATAGCGGCAGAGACACATATTAATAAATGTCTTCAGAAGATGTCATTAAGAGAGAGAATAAGAGGAGAGGGAGGAAAGTATCTTGTGTTTGTAACAGCAGCTAGCTAGCTGCTGCCTATGAGCAGTTTGTGGTAAAAAGAAAAATGAAATGATATTCAGAGCAAGGAACTGAAGATGCTTTTAAAAAAGCATTTGGAGGTCTGGCTTTAGGCAATCAAAGCTGGAAGGAAACACTCAACTGATGTACAGCCAAACTGCTCTAAAATACTAAAATACAAAGTGAGTCAATAAGTAAACTAATTTGCATGGTGTTGTGAGGACATATGCAACATCATTATTTAACAGCCTATGCTACATTAAGTAGTTTTGAACATTTAATGCCCATGCAGACATATGTGAAAGGAATCAAACAGATGGTCACTTCCTTGTTACACACACATTGGATTGAATTCCCAAATGCAGTGTTCTTCTCAGTCAAATTGAGCTTCTGAAATCTGGTGTTCCCTGCTTATTATTTTTCCACTTCAGTTGTGATAGAACAACTGGATGAAGCATGTCATGTGTGCGTGTGTGGAGCGCGGAGGAAATCCCCAAGGAATCATTATTATTACATTGTTAAGCTGCTAGTGAATCATAAAGCTCCATTAAGTTGCAATCTTTTAACTTGCTATTCAGCATATATTCTACTACAACATTTTTGAAACACTGTTTTTTGCTATGCTAGTTTTGGAAGACATCTAGAGATATGGGTGTGCACAGAACCAATTTCTGTGGTTCGGTCCAAATTCAAACCAAGCCGACCTGGCTTGTATAACTGAGATCTGGATGGGGGAGGCTAGTGGCCCAGTTTGGGCCCAGCTTCTTCCACCAGGCTACTCTGTTGTGGAGCAGGCTAGGGGATGTGGGGTGCGGGGGTGGGGTGGCTATGGTCCGTAAGGATACCATTTCCCTTACCAGGGCCCCTGTGCGACAGTTGACTTACATTGAGTGTGTCTTTCTAAGGCTGGCAACTAGGGATAGATTGGGGATTCTGTTGGTGTACCATCCACCCCCCTGCCCAACCGACTCCCTAACTGAGCTGACGGAGCTGGTCTCGGAGTTGGTGTTGGAGTCACCCAGACTTTTGGTTCTGGGTGACTTCAATATCCATTGTGAGGCTTACTTGTCTGGTACGGCTCAGGAGTTCATAGCAGCCATGACAACTATGGGCCTATCCCAACTAGTTTCAGGACCAACTCATGTTGCCAGCCACACACTCGATTTGGTCTTTTGTTTGGATCAGGGGGGTGCTCCGTGGGTGCGGGATCCTGTGGTTTCCCCACTGTCATGGACGGACCACTACCTGGTTAAGGTTGGCTTCACAGCCACAACCCAGCCCTGCAGGGGTGGAGGACCTATTAAGATGGTCTGCCTGAGAAGGCTGTTGGATCCAGTTGGATTCCAAAAGGCCTAGGAGGGTTTTGATGTTGGTCCTGCCAGCAATTCTGTTGATGCGCTGGTGGGAACCTGGAATAGGGAACTCACCAGGGCAGTAGACATGATCACTCCTAAGCGTCCCTTCCGATCTGCTTTAAGAGTGGCCCCTTGGTATACAGAGGAGTTATGGGGTCTGAAGCAGCAAGATAGGCAACTGGAGCACAAGTGGATTGAATGTGACAGGACACAGCATAGAGCCCATTTGAAGATTTATGCGGAGCCAGTGCGTGTGGTAAAAAACCAATTCTGGTCTATGTGCATTGCTTCTGCGGGTTCACGTCCAGCACAGCTGTCCAGGGTTGTGAGGAGTTTGATTCAGGCTCCTTCCAACTCAAACCAATCCCTGGGGACTTTGTTCTGCTGTGATGCTTTTAATGGGTTATTTGCAGACAAAATCTCCTTTATTCGGGCCGACTTGGACTCCACTGTTTCTGCAGAGTCTATTAAGGTGGTGTCCAGCAATCCCTCTTGCAGTATTAGATTGGATGAGTTTCAATCTGTGATGCCTGATGACGTGGACAAGCTGCTTGGGCCGGTGCGGCCTACCACTTGTTCTCTGGATCCTTGCCTGACTTGGCTGCTTTTATCTAGCAGGGAGATTGTTGGGGGTGGCTTAGTTAATATCATTAACTCATCGCTGAGGGAGGGTAGGATGCCTCCTTGTTTGATGGAGGCAATTATTAGACCACTTCTTAAGAAGCCTTCCCTAGATCCCTCAGTGATGGACAGTTATAGGTGGACAGTCTCCACCTATGGGCAATCTCCAATATCCCATGGTTGGGTAAGGTTATTGAGAGAGTGGTGGCTAACCAGCTCCAGGTGGTTTTGGAGGAAACCGATTATCTAGATCCATTTCAAACTGGCTTTAGAGCGGGCTATGGGGTTGAATCTGCCTTGGTTGGCCTGATGGATGACCTTTACCGGGGAATCGACAGAGGGAGTGTGACTCTGTTGGTTCTTTTGGATCTCTCAGTGGCATTCAATACCATCGAACATTTATTTGTTTATTTCGGCCCAAGGCCAGCATAAATACAAGAAAAAGAAACAACAACAATAAAATACATAAAATACATAGAACATTAATACCTTCAAATACCGTATACATGACTAATTTCATTCAAATGAAGCCGGTTAATCTGAAATGCACAGCCCAGCATCTCAAGCCTCAATCACTCTAAACCGAATCTTGCTTGCTATGAAAAAAATTTTTTGCTACCCTTCTGTAAATGGATACTATCGACCATGGTATCCTTCTGGATCGCATAGGGGAATTGGGGATAGGAGGCACTGCTTTGCAGTGGTTCCGCTCCTGTCTCTCAGGCAGATTCTAGATGGTGGAGCTTGGTGACAGTTCCTCCTTAAAATGGGAGCTATTATATGGAGTCCCTCAGGGCTGCATTTTGTCACCAATGCTTTTTAATATTTACATGAAATCACTGGGTGAGGTCATCAGGAGATTTTGTGCAGGGTCTTATCAGTATGTTGATGACACCCAAATCTATTTCTCCTTATCATCATCTTCATCATCAGGAAATGGCATTCACTCCCTAAATGCCTGCCTACAGGCAGTAATGGGCTGGATGAGGGATAACAAATTGAAGCTGAATCCAAGAGGTGCTCATTGGGGGTTGGTCGGAATTTAAGGGATGAGCTAGATCTTCCTGTGCTGGGTGGGGTTACACTCCCCCAGAAGGAACAGGTACACACCTTCAGAGTGTTCTTGGATCCAGACCTCACCATGGTATCTCAGGTGGAGGCCATGGCCAGGAGCGCTTTCTATCAGCTTTGGCTGATTCGACAGCTGCGTCCATTCCTTGAAATGAACGATCTCAAAACAGTGATGCATCAGTTGGTATCCTCCAGGCTCGACTACTGCAATGCACTCTTATGTGGGGCTGCCTTTGAATGTAGTTCGGAAACTTCAGTTAGTTCAAAATGCGGCAGCCAGATTGGTCTCTGGGGTAACCCGGTGAGACCATATTATGCCTGTCTTAAAACAGCTGCACTGGTGTCATGGCTCAGACTTCTGACTCAGAAGAGACAGAGCAGGAGGATTCACCTGCTAGTGAGGGCTCAGAGGCACAGCAACAGGATTTGGCAGGGAGACCAGACTCTGGAGCTGAGGATTTGCAACAGCTGCCAGACATGATTTCTGATGGGGAGGAGCCTGGGATTTTACCTGTCTTGAGAATGCGTCTCAAGAGGCAAGCTCAGTGGCAGGCACGCAGGGGCAGGAGAGCACAAGAGAGGAAGCTGAAGTGCTGACTCAGGGAAGCCTGATTGGCTGCTGATTCTCTTGAGCCATATATGTTTAGCAGTTTCTCACTTGCTCAGATGCTGTTTGCAACTTTTGCTGGTGGCAGACAGTGTGCTATTTAAATTCCAGAATTTTTCGAGTTCCAGTTTGCCTTATTTATGCTTTCCTGCTTTGTTCCATTAATTCCTTGTTCTGGTGTCTTTCGCTCATTTCATTCCTTGCTTTGTGTTTTCTTTCACTTATTACTTAGTTATTGTTAAAGTAGAGTACCTAGTTCAGTTCAGGGGACTTAATTCGTTTACTATTTTCTTTGTGAGCCTTTCTTTTCTTTTCCTTCTTGCAGTTTCACTACTGCTTTCTATTATTTCACAGGGGGAGTGCTGAAGGGGATTGTAAATCCTGTTGGGTTAGCCGAGCTAACAGATTTATGACAACTGGCTGTCAATATGTTTCCGGGCGAAATACAAAGTGCTGGTTATTACCTTTGAAGCTCTGAACGGCTTGGGTCTGGATTACCTGAGAGAGCGCCTTCTTCTGTATGATCCCCATCGCTCGTTGAGGTCATCTGGAGAGGTCCATCTCCAGTTGCCACCCATACGTCTGGTGGCAACTCGGAACAGGGCCTTTTCTGTAGTTGCTCCTGGTCTATGGAATGCACTCCCGGCAGATATGTGCAGTTTAGGTTCGCTGTCGGCCCTTAAGCTCTGCTATCCAGTCCTAGTACCCACATTTGTAAGCCCATTCCCCCCAACTGGGCCCTGTTTAAGAGAAAGAATTCAAAAGGGATTTTGTATGTGAGAGGGTGTCTTTCAGCATCTTCAGCTGGAGTCTGTCTGACCAGAAGCTCCAGGCAATCAGGCCAAGCATACACTGGCACTCAGCAGCTGGTGGGGTGGGGAAGGGCACCAGCAAGTGGGCACCCACCGACCCAAAAAACCATGAAATAACAGAAAAAGCTGGGAGGGAACCCACCAGCAGAAAGAGGAAAAACCGACAGCAACCAGTTGAAGTTGAAGGGCAGCAGCAGGTTCAGCAGGGGTCCAGCTGAAAGCAAGGTAGCAGGCAAGCATAGCAAGGCATAAAGGCAAGGCAGCAATGCAGAACAAGGCAGCCAGCTCTGCCTCCAGAGAGCCAGAGGTCTTTAAATACAGTTTGAGACTCCCTCCATTTTGCTCCCTCCCCCCTCATAACTCTGCCCCTCCCAGCAAATGGGGGCAGAGTTGCCCTGGCAACACTTGATTTGGAATGATAACAAGCCAGTGGGCAAGCTGATTGTAAGGCAGCGGCAGGACAACATTCAGCAAGGCAGCAAAACAAGTAAACAAGCTGACAAAATGGCAGCCATCATAGCCGATCAAAACTTCGAATTGCATTGAATCAGGTTAGATTCAGTTTGATCACGGACCAACAGCTTTTCCTGAGGGCCGGGCTAGTTCACAATTGAACCAGATGAACCAGCCCAATTTGTGGCTAACTGGTTCATTTCAAACCATCTGTGCACACCCCTACCTAGAGAGTCTGCTCCAGCCAACTTTATAAACAGACAACAATACTTTGAAATAAGATATTGCCGGTTGAATAGGTTTGTTAAATAGACACATTCCTATAGTTGTTGACTTGCCTAACGAGCAAGAGGTTGCCAGTTTGAATCCCCACTGGTATGTTTCCCAGAATATGAGAAACACCTATATCGGGCAGCGGCGATATAGGAAGGTGTGGGAGGAGGCAACCCCTCCTGTATTGTACCAAATAAAACCACATGGCTCTGTGGGGTTGCCAGGAGTGGAGAGGGCACAACTTTACAACAACAAGGACACAACTTTCCAACTTAGAACTCCAAATGCCCGAATTAGGGATTGCACAAAATTTGCACGAATCAATTTGAATTCAAATCAATTCAGTTTGGAACCAATGAACAGAGTGGAGATCCATTCAAATCAATTTGAATGACTCTCCACCCTGTTCCAAAATCTCCACACTTTTCCAAATTGAATCAATTCAAATTTGATTTGAATTTGATTTTATTTGTGCAAATTTAGTGCACAGCCAAAATTAATGCTTTGGTTGGTATATATTTACAAGGATGGTGAACTTGTCTCCTGAATATATATATATATACACACATACACACACACACACACACACACACACACACACACACACACATATATATATATATATATATATATAGAGAGAGAGAGAGAGAGAGAGAGAGAGTAAGTATACAGTTTCCAGAGATGAGAGGGGGCACTGTCTGGCAATAATATGATCTATCTTTCTCAGAATTTTGGGTTTTCAGGAAGAGTGGACATGATGATTTGTGGATTCTTGGGAACATTTCCTGATTATTTCACTCTGCATGTGATCAACTGTTTCCAGCAGCCCGGAATTGTAGGCCACCCCCCATCACATTTGAAGTGTGTCTTTTTCTCTCCTTCCCCTCCAGAGTCACTGTTGCTGTCTTTTCTCTAATTACAGTATTTCTAAGCCACTGGGGCAGCATCAATTTGCACAATAGGAAGAAGAGAACAAGTCAGGACACCAGATAGGAGAATTCTAACAGGTCAGAATATTGGAAATCTGTCATAATAAGATGTCAGGTCATGTGTGGGGGAAAGGAAAGTGACAGTCACTGGAAAGAACCTGTGCACTATCCATATCAAAATGGCTTATTTAGCCTCCTGGCAGAGTGTTTCATTTGCAAGCTAAAATGCTTACTTGGGAATACATGCTGAGCATTGATGCATTTTTAACTAAAGTTACAGAAGTTCTTAGGACAGCAGAATATACATAAGCAAAGCTACCAGCTAGATATAATTATGTCTATAGGCTCCACAAAACTCTTCTCAGCTCAGTCAGTCAGAATTGTATTAGCCCACTGACCATATATGCTCTCCGGTTAGTCAAAGGGCCTTACTTTCTGCCCTTCCTCACTTGCTGCACCTTGCCGTAAACAACATTTGCCTCAGAAGCCATTTCATACACCAAGTCCCTATCAGTTCAGTTTGCTCTGAGAGGTGTTGTTTGCACAGTACATTCTAGGGGGCTCTCAGAGTCTGAATTCCAAATGTTCTAGTTAGGAAACGGCTGCACTTCTTTTCATAGCTCATATCCATATCTACTTTAAATGGCAAAACTGACAGTCTGAATTAAGTGTTGGCTACTTAAGAAACACATTTCTCCAAAAGGGTGTGGGGAGCAGGAATAATTGGGCTTTGTGGGGAGAGTGGGCTTAGCTTGCTCTGCCCGCAGACAAGTGGGGAGCTCCCCCTGGGTGGCTGGATTGGCCACCCACTTGATTACCGGCTCCATCACAGAACAGGTATGGGTGGCAGGGGTCGGGGGCCACCCGGACCCAGGGAGTCCCAGGATGCCCCAATTTTAGGGAGACCCCTGAGGCCAGGAGGCTTGCTGAAGCCTCCCGGTCAGGGGTCCAATCGCAAGTTGCTGTGGCGCTGAGCTGTGCTGTGGCAACTGATGAACAGGAGGGGCTAGCGGAGTGCTCGCTCCACTAACCTCATTTAAGGGGAGGGGTATTTGGGGAGGTTTGCTGCCAGGAGCCACACAGCTCCTGTTGCAGCACACGCCCTCGCAAAAGTGGGCTGGGCTCCCTTAGACCGCTTTTGGGAGGTCATGAAAATAGCCTTGGAATGTTTCAATGTTACTGTTTTAATCTGAAAGTTCAAATTAAAATTGCCTTTGTTCACTTTAAGAAAACATGGCAAAATCAGGCTGTCATCTCCTGAATAAACTAAAGGTTGCTACAGAAAATCATTCAGGACATAGGCTTCTCAGTCTAATTCCACAATTCTCTCGGAATAGCCATAACTATTGATGGAGAAATCTCCACAGTTCTTTTAATGAATGGAGGCCTTACCGTCCATCAGGTTCAAGCTTTTATTCACAACATGCTGGGTGGCTTACTTCCAAAAGACAAGCTCACCCTCAAACACTGGCAAGGCACTTTTGTACAGTTACAGATAATATATGCGAGAACATAGGATTGTTTAGCGCCCCAATCAGGAACTTTCAGTTCAACTAGTTTTATAGTTTATAGTAGTAACACATGCAACATTTATTTTCATAACATTTATTTTCTGATTGCCTTATCTATTATACTGTATTACTGTATTATATATAACCTGTGCTGGTCTTTGACCATAATGAAGATGAGTGATTGATTGATTGAACTCAACTAGTAACCCAATCACTGTAAAGGTCAAACATCAGAGTATGCAAATAATAAGATTGAGAAAATGCACCAATCACCAGATAGTTTTCTCTGAAAGCACCAATTAATTCCTAACTCCAGTTTCCCCCAATCACCTTCTATCAACATAATGATTCAAGGAATCTGTCTAGGCTGACTATGTGACTCTGCACTTAGGCCCAAACAAAGTTTTTCTTCATCATTCTCCCCTTTGAGGCTTTATGTCGATACATTAAGCCTCACCTATATGCTTTAATTCCTGCAGGTAGGCTTCCTGCCTGCGCCGTTTAGTATGCATCATGTGTAGCTCAGAACGGGTGAGTTGGGCATAAGTAATATCTGGTTTCATCAGGTGGTACACACAACATTTCACTAACATTATTCCAACATATAATATTACAATACAAATCAAGATCCTAAAACAAACTGCCAATATTCTTTTCCCCCAGGCTCCCAAATCAAGCAGCCAAGAGGTTAAGCAAGACCAGGTCTCTCTTGAGTGATCTAGAGGTACATAGGCTACCTGTTGAATCATTTGAACATGGTCAAAAGTCTCATCAAAATTATCAGGAATATACACACAGCATTCCTGGCCAATAAGGTCACACAGACACCCCATTTAGAAGCTAAAACATAATCCAAGGCCAGCCTAATTTGGAGGGTCATTTGCCTGATCTTTCTTTGTTCTCTTGCCAGAGAAAAGAAGGCCTTTCCTGTCTCATTGGCTAGAATCTCCATTACTGCCTGAAGCCTAATGACAACACCTCCAAATCTGGCCACTCCTACAGGTCGGAGGAAAGATCAACCTATAACATCAGTCACTGTTAAGGGGGTTCTGCTGTCCACTATATCTTGGGTGACTCTTAAATCCTGCTTATTCCAAATTCTTCCTTTGGAACAGTGTTGGGTAATTCTAACAGCAAGCCACGTTGGGAGCAAAGGCCTATAGGCTCTATTTCCACACACAAAATAATTTCCTGCTAGTGCCATATATCCTGTGTTGCATGTTCTGATGTACCAGGATACCTGTTCATAATAGCCTTGGATGGATTAATTGGAGGGAATTACATCTGGTTTATAAAAGCCATCTATGTTAGCCCCATTCTTTTAAAAGGTGACTTTACAGGAGCTATTAACCACTGGATAGCCTGTGCCATTACACTGGAAACAAAACTCTCCTCCCTTTGGCTGCACATATAGGAAAGAATGAGTTTCATCCTGTACATCTGCCCAGGCGGTATTTGGCTTAGTTCCCCATGCAGCACAATCATGGTTGGACAACTCAGTATATTTAGAGGGATGGGAACCATGGGCAACCCTCCTTTGGCATGGGTAGACATATGATGGCATACCCAACAATCAGTCTTATTTACAGCTTGGCTACCCCATAAGACAATTTAACAATTAAATCATCTCTGTACATTGGAAAAGCAAAGAATAGAAAATTAAACAGTCCCAATTTTATCAGAGCCATTTTCATTTTGATGGTTAATCTGGCCGTACAGTTGCCAGTCCTCCTTCGATCTGAACTCTCCTGTATTGGTGGGAGTACCTTTCTACAATGAGAAGCATGGATCCAGGTGGATTTTCCCTCACACTTGATGGCCATTTGGGTGACCAATGGGACCTGAAAAGGACCAGTCCACCTAGGTGCCAGGCAATGCTTGCGCTTGAAATCTTTCACCACATTCCAGTCTCCAGGCTGTAGTGAAAGGCAAGCTTCTGCACTCAGTGGGGTATAAGCTTCTTTTACCTGCAAGAGGAAAGACTTAAACACTTTATTCAAACTTACACAATACTGCACAATTTTATGGTCTGATTGGTCCAACCTATCCTGTACTGGTTTCACCCTGGGTTCAATTCCTACTCTTAAAGGCCTTTCCATCACAATCTCATGAGGTGTCAACCCATGTTTTCTATTGGGAGTATTTCTGATAGGACAATCCCGTGTCCTTGACTGTCTTTGCTGGCTTGGTCTTGAGATCCATGTTCCTTCTTACCACATAGACAGAGCTCTGAGGATGATAAGGGGTATGAAATTGCAATTTCACCCCAACAGCTTTACAAACCAGCTGGATGACTGACCTTACTAGTGAAATATGTCCCCATATCGCAGTCCCATGAGAGAGGCAGACCAAATCTTGGAATAAGGTCAGTAAGCAGTTTCTTCACTACTGTGGTGGCACCAGCTTTCCTGCAGGGGTAGGCTTCTGTCCACCCTGAGTACACACAAATTACAACCAACAGGTGCTTAAATCCTTTTGAGGAAAGTAGATTGGCAAAGTCCATATGCAAATTCTGGAAGGGGCCCTTGGTCCAGGGCCTAGACGATGGCTTGGTTTTAGCCACTTTGGCAGGACTATAGGCTTGGCAGGTGGCAAAGGATTGGCAGATATGCCGAGCCTCTATGCTAGCATAGGGGGCAACCCAAAATTTCTTTAGATTACACACAACACCCCCCCCCCTTTGTTCATGTGGCACCCCTGGTGTGCCACATGAACAAGATGCCAGACTAAAGCACATAAGACTACAGGCTGGCCATCGGGGTGATACCGTACTGTGTCCTCCTCGCACTGTTCTTTGGTCTCTGAAGCCATGAGCAAGTCATCCATATACAAAACAAGTGTAGAACCCTGAGACAGGTGGAGGGGCTCCAGATCCTCCCCAAACAGCTGACCGAACAATGAAAGCAAATGGGTACTGGGAGGAGGGGTCAACAGGAATTGAGAAAAATGCAGAGCTTAAATCAACTTCAATTTTAAATCAAAGTTAAATCAACAACTTTGGAGAAGCAGGGATACAAGTTAATACAGTTGCAAGATGAGGAACCACAGGATGCAAGAGAATAACTAAGCATGTAAATCCTGAACAATCCTATATTCTTGTTTCCCAGCTGGAGTGAACCTCCCCTCTTTTGGGACAGGTAAAATAGGTGTATTACATGGTGAGATGCAGGGGACAAGGACCCTGCACGGTGAGATGCAGGGGAGCAAGAAGGCAGCTGGTAACTGGTTGGCTCCCCACCTCAGCTTCAACCAAGAGGGGATATTGAGCAATGGAGGGGAAGGGCTTATCCGTTTTTACCACAATCATTACAGGTATGGCAGTTAGCAGCTTCCCAACCCCAAAGGGGTGAGAAGATGACAAAGAGTTTGGAACATGTCACAGCACCTCTTTTTGACCACCCGGAGGTTCAGCAATAGGTTCCTCTGTTGCTAGTGCCATAATAAGCTGAGGGCCTGAATCAGAGGGTATATCTGCATATACTCCAACTGGAGTGCAATAGATAGTTGCTCTTAATTTATATAGCAAGTCCCTTCCCATAAGATTAACCGGCATGTTATCACTCAACAAAAAGACATTATCAAAAAGACATTATCCTGGTGGCGCAGTGGTAAAACTGCCGCCCTGTAACCAGAAGGTTACAAGTTCGATCCTGACCAGGGGCTCAAGGTTGACTCAGCCTTCCATCCTTCTGAGGTCGGTAAAATGAGTACCCAGAATGTTGGGGGCAATATGCTAAATCATTGTAAACTGCTTAGAGAGCTTCGGCTATAGAGCGGTATATAAATGTAAGTGCTATTGCTATTGCTATTGCTATCACAAGTAAGGGGTCCCACTTGCACAGAAGTGGGATGTGAGACTGGATGGGGTAATGTTACTCCACCTATTCCCATGGCTTAAGAAGGGCAGCTGTTTTGTTGCCAAGATGGATTGGTTGCTAGGTAAGAATGAGACACTGGGAATTCTGCCTTCCAGTGTCCTGATTGTTTGCAGTAGTGGCAGATATTGGTGCCATTTAGTGACCCTTGGTTGAAATAGAGTCCCATGCCTCTGCTTAGGCCATACTCACACACCATGGGCAGCCACATTTGTTGTATTTTAAGTGCCATTAACTTTTCCTTCGTTTGCCTAACCTTTCCCTTGCCCAGTCTCTCTATCAGTTAAAACTTTATCACAAATTTGTGTGCAAGCCTCCACAACTTGTGGCATTGTATCACTTTCCCATCCTATAACTACATCTCTAACTTTTGATGGACCACTGGCTGAAGGTTATGGCACTGACCACTAAACCATGGGTAGCATCAGCCACTGGAGTGATACCAGAATAGCACCGGAGGACTGAAAAGAAGTGGTCTACTCAGTCTTTCCATAGTCATGATGAGTGAAGGCAACCTGGTTAATGGCTTCTAAGAGTCTAGTACGGTATTGAGCTAGCCTTTGGCACTGCGCAACCATCTCCTGGCCTGATCCTGTTCAGGCCTACAGTCCTGGTAACCATTTGTATGGGTCTGAACCAGTAGGCTCACTTTCTGTTCAGGGGTGAGCAGTCCCAATAATAGCATTTCAATATTCCCCCAAGTAGTATTATAGATTGGAAACAACTTACTGAGTTTCAGGCAGAATTCCTCTGGGCATTCCCGAAGTTTGGAGAAGGTGGAGACTCAATTCATGACATCCCCAGGGCTCCACGGAACATGAACCAATGTAGTCCATCTGCTGTTGTCAGTGGGTAAGCTCTCAATGGGTCTTGCACTGCAGGCAGTTGTTTTGTAAAGAGTCCTAGAAAAGTATCAGTATTGAGGGTACTTTAATGAGCTTTCCTTTAACTATATGGTAATAGGGAACCACCACTTTCCCATTAGCTTTTTTGCATGGAGACCCCTGGGGCTGATAGGTAATTCCCAAATCTGAATGGATTAACTTGCATAAGTCTTCTTGGGTGACACCCCACAATGGCAGTGTTGGTGGCAATGTTAAACATTCCTCCTCACTCCCGCTTTCTTCACCAGGAGCCTCAGCAGCTAAGGATGTTAAACAGTGCTGGCTCGAGGCTTCCTTGTGATATTTTGTTTTAGCTCGAGTTTCCTGTGCACCCCCCCCCCCTGGATTGGGCATCTGCAACAGCCATGGCACTCTGTGCCAGTGATGGTGGCAGAGGTGGAAACCATCCTCCTAACAAATTGTCTTCTGCACTAAGGTTTATTTTCAGGGCATATGCAGATGGGAGGGAAGGGTACAAAGCAGCTGTATAAGTGGGACTGATGTGGGGAGAAACAGGTTGCTAACCACAGCCCCTGGCCTTCCAGGCTGCCTGGGCGGCAGCCACCTTGCTAACTCATAATCCCATAAATACTACGCCTCCATCTGGCTTGGATGATTGTCCTCTAATATGCTCTGAAGATGCATTAAGATCTCTCAGTCAAAGCTGCCTTCCTTGGGGAGTTGCAGCTGAGGATTGCCTTTCATATAAAAGACACATTTGGAAATACTTTTAACTGACCTTCACCCATAATTTCAACACATAAATGCTACTGGTGTGTTGCCTGAAGGGCATTTAGACTGGCCTGAACCTCCCATCTCTACTAACCTGGACCTTGGTGCCTTTTTCCTGAGACAGATGGGGTAGGGGTGGGGTTAATATTCAGGGCGTCCCCTGCCCAGAGACACAAGAGGAAGAAAACAAGGTAGTGGTCTGCCACCCCAACTACCTACCCAGAGTAGAGATGGAGTTTTACTGGGGGAAACTGGTGTTAGGTTTCTGATCCTGACACTGCTCCTGACACTGGTGCATGGTTGGACCCTCCACAGATAGTGGAAAAGGCACTTCCCACTAAAGAGAGGTCTCCCTTTAGTGTTCCATTCATCCCACCTATGCCACCAATTTGACGCATAAATCTCCAGAGTTTGTTTAATGAGCGAAGGCCACACTGTCCATCAGGTTCAAGCTTTTATTACCAACATGCCAGGTGGCTTCCTTCCAAAAGGCAAGCACACCCTCAAACACTGGCAAGATAATATGTGCAAGAACATAGGATCATAGACACACACCCCCGCCCAATCAGGAACTTACAACTCAACTAGTAACCCAATCACAGTAAAGGTCAAACTGTATGCAAATAATAATATGCAAATAATAGGACTGAGAAAATGCACCAATCACCAGATATTTTTCTCTGTAAGGCACCAGTCAATTCCTAACTCCAGTTTCCCCCAGTCACCTTCTGTCAACATACTGATACAAAGAATCTGCCTAGGCTGGTTATGTGACTCTGCACTTAGGCTTTTCTTCATCACTATTCAGCAGCTTTTTATTTGTTGAATTATTTCCGAGTTTACATAAGTAGAATACCTCTTATTATTTCAAAGAGAGAAAATTGAAAGTTTTAAAAAGATAGCAGAAGTTCCCAGAACTAGACTTCAATTCCAGAACTTGAGATGTTTGTATAATCCCATAGCCAGCCTATTTCCACTTAACTATTTAGCTTGAACATTTAATTGGTGTGGTAGCTATAAATTGCCTCATCTTCCATCTAGAAGATCCTACAACAGAATAGTGATGAGAGGTTCAGCTGTAAATACAGCATATCCCAGAAGATAATAAAAGATTTGCAATGTAGTTATGCATCTCAAATTTTTATGTTCCGTTCTGAACTTCTGTAAACAATTTCAGAACTCTGGGACAGCTGCTGAGAAAGCCAAAAATATGATATAGTGAGGAGGTGATATAGCAATAGCAATAGCACTTACATTTATATACCGCTCTATAGCTGAAGCTCTCTAAATGGTTTACAATGATTTAGCATATTGCCCCCAACATTCTGGGTACTCATTTTACTGACCTTGGAAGGATGGAAGGCTGAGTCAACCTTGAGCCCCTGGTCAGGATCGAACTTGTAACCTTCTGGTTACAGGGCAGCAGTTTTACTACTGCGTCACCAGGGGCTCTATATTAGGTATATCACCTTAATGGCAAGAAAGGAAGAAAGAGAAAACCTTAACTTGATCCTCTTCTAAAAAGCAATAGAGGTAGTGGAGATGCTGAAGCACTACAGCCCTTAAAAGTCCTAATTCCTCTGTTATCTACTTATTGCTGCAATGTGGAGTTACAGCCATTCAAAATGATTATTTTTCTGGAAGCCTGGCAAACACACTAGCATGATAACATATGTTTTGAGCCTTGGTGGGCTATTGTCCTTCATTTTACAGCCCAGAAATGGGGGGATTTAGGGGAAATAAATTTATCTGGACTCTACAAGTCTGAATGGCCATAGCAACATGTTTACAAAGTTGTAGAAAAGCTCTCTTAGAAATGTTATGTTTGCACAACAATATCTTCAGAACCAATGAAAAAAATAAGCTTAGAGAGAGAAACATCCACTTATAACTGGTTTTTTATTTTAAAAAATTAGGTATGTGGTTGGTCTTTCTTGGCAATTCTTACAGAATTAATAAAACCATTACCCACCTATCAAAACTGGAATCTTATTCTAGAACCATTTCCTCTAATGTACAATAGAATTTAGTAGATTACTTGGCAGCCTTGCTCCTGGAACAGTCCATAAAATTATATGGAATTCTTATATAATTGAAGATACATTAGAATTACATTAACACACATTCACAATGAAATGGGGCTAATGATTATGTGGATAAAAAACAGAAGGTGGTGGCAATGAAGATGAAGGTCTCATTCAGCAGAAGTTGCAATGCCCAATGCAGAAATGTTATTCTTTTCTTCCCCCAGGAGCTGCCAAATTCCACACTATTTTCTTCTATAGTTTTGTACCCTGTGGTGACAAAGACTGATAGGAGAATTAGAAGGAGAGGACATTTGAGCACATGGAGGGTAGCCTAGAGCTAGAGAAGGTAAACTTTTAATTCTTTAATTTGGATGGAAATGACACCTCCGTTAACCCAGCAGCAAAACTTGCCATGATGGATGTGAGCTGTTACTAGGCTGTGTTACAGGCACAAGAACAAACAGTTGGGGATTTTGTGCTTGCAATTCACAATGGCAAACACCATTGTTGGCTTAGGGTTATTGTTGCTGTTGTTGTTGTTGTAGGTTTGTTTGCAAATCTTCAACTTATGACTTAAATTTCATAGCCATTAAAAGAAAACTGAAATAGAGATGGCATTCAGCTTTTTTTTGTGTGTTATTCTTGTTGGGTTAAAACACACACACACACACACACACACACACACACACACACACAACTCTGTGTGTGGTTGCCTCCAGACTGGTCCTGTGATGTACAGTAAGTTGGTTTATTCCACAGGGAGAGAATCATATGTCAAAACCTCACACAGTCGTCTGTTTATAATGGTGTGAATGAAATTCATTGTTCAAGCCAAGATTGTCACAGAAGTGTTGAATTTAGCTCTCTGGGATCAATAAAAAAAAAATCACTTAAAAAATTAAACCTGGAACCATTTCAAAGTATATTAGAGCTTTGGTTTAATATGGGCACTTTTGCTTTTGTTTTCATGCCAAGTCGATATTTTCTTTTAGAAGTGATTATTATTCCATGATGATTGGAAGATTGTTCTATTATTTGGGTACTGGATAAATTTGCTGACATCACGCAACTTCTCTACTTGAGAGTAACTGGTCTGATCGAGCCCTTTGTCTTACTGTTTACAAAAGCAACGTAAAAGTGGCAAGTGGGGGTCACGAGTTCTTCTTGTCCATATTATCCATCCAAAACTATGGGCTTTATCCATATTATCCATTCAAAACCCCATTTACTATAGGGTTGATTTTTAAAATGCTCCTTCCCACAAGCTTTAGCCTGTTTATTGAAAAGCAGGGTCAGTTTAAATAAGACTCCCAGATTCTCTACCTGTTCCAAAAGGAAAACAGTAACTCTGTCAGGTGCAGTCAAATTAAACTCTGTCAGGTGCAGTCCTCCCCCCAAGAGAAGTGTGCCTCAAGAAGGTTTTCTGCCTTGTCTAGATACAGCTTCATTTTGTTAGCCTACTTTCCTAAAGGAAAGAAAACTTATGCGACCACCCAGCAGTGTGTGTGTCTCTGTGTGTGTCTATTAGGGATGTGTTAACAGGTTCGACATCTAACCAGTTCAACGTTAAACCAGTTCAGTTAGACAGTTCAGGGTTGCAGGGAGGGGGTCCACCAAGATTCCCCCTCTCCCCCACCAACCTTCCTCATGCCAGTCAGTGAGTCAATATTTTCTATGGTCTTTGACCAATATCAAAACATCTAAAACAAATGTACAACTTAATCATAGCTATATTAATAACATATCTATACACTGGATCTAACCATTAGCGAGCAGAGTGCATCAAACTTGTTTTGCAGAACAACAGAATTTCAGAACTGTGTGTGTGATAGACGGATTCACATCTGTTAACAAATATTTAACATAGAATTCATCCAATCGTCCTGGCAGGTTATGTAAAACAGGGTCAATCCACCTTCACCTAAGACCTATATAGGAACATAGGGAACATAGGAACATAGGAAACTACCATATACTGAGTCAGATCTAGCTCAGTATTGTCTTCACATACTGGCAGCGGCTTCTCCAAGGTTGCAGGCAGGAATCTCTCTCAGCCCTATCTTGGAGAAGCCAGGGAGGGAACTTGAAACCTTCTGCTCTTCCTAGAGTGGCTTCATCCCCTGAGGGGACTATCTTGCAGTGCTCACACATCAAGTCTCCCATTCATATGCAACCAGGGCAGACCCTGCTTAGCTATGGGGACAAGTCATGCTTGCTACCACAAGACCAGCTCTCCTCTCCTCGAGAATGCGGGCATCGATCCTGCTACCTCTAGCATGCTAAGCGAGCGCTCTACCATTTGATCTAATTCCCCTCGTCAACTAATTCCCCTCGTATAAAAGACACACTGCAAGAGCACATGTGCAACTGACTCAATCTCCTCAGCGTTACAGGGGCATTATCTCTGCTCAATTGGAATTCTGCTATATCTGCCAGACAGTAGTTCTGAGGGGAGCGCATTCATATGGGCCCTCGAGAAGGCCCATCATCTATGTTTAGGGAAGGTGAGGAGGTGTCGATAATCTGCTGGGTGAGTTCTCATACCACCACTAAGCATGTGGAATCACCTAGTTGTTCTCAACAGGTCATTCTGAAATTCAGGATCCCAGATCCTTCATTTAATACATTTTTTGATCCTGACCAATTCCACAGAGAGGATTGCCTCAGGTGAAAGACCGTAGGTATGGAGTTTCTAAACACAGTTTTCCCACCAACATGAGCAGTGCCTATCCAATAATAACAAGGGAAGAAGACCAGAGGGCATTAAGTTTATTCTTGCCCAGTTTATTAGTATTAGATACTAATTAGAGCCAGCGTGGTGTAGTGGTTAGAGTGCTGGACTAGGACCGGGGAGACCCGAGTTCAAATCCCCATTCAGCCATGAAACTAGCTGGTGACTCAGGGTCAGTCACTTCTCTCTCAGCCTAACCTACTTCACATGGTTGTTGTGAAAAAGAAACTCAAGTATGTAGTACACCGCTCTGGGCTCCTTGGAGGAAGAGCGGGATATAAATGTAGTAGTAATAATAATAATAATAATAATAATACCAAGCTCTGGCCTCTATCAAGATAACACCCACTTCCAGTTTCAGAGTGACATTAGAAATACATTGGGGGATCAGGAATAATGTTTTTTCAGAACCTGGCTTGGACCTGCTCCAGGAGGGAAAAGTTAACATAGGGGCCCAGCTGTGTTCCATATAATATTTGAGCCATCGACTTTGCCTTGAATAAGTGGATGACAGCTGGAATTAACATCCCTCCTTGCCGCCTGTGGAAGTTGAGAGTTGCTGATGCACTTCTCTGTGCCTGAGCATCAGGATATCTAATTTGGGCGGCCTTCCTCCCAAAATCTGGAAATACGACCCCCAAATACTTAAAACATTTAACCTGCTCTATATCATGATTGTCAACCCTCCATTTATATATATTTTTTCTTCTATTGGAGAAGGCCAAGATTTTAGTTTTCTGATCATTAATGTCCAAATGCTCTTCCTTGAAATAGAGGGCTAAGGCCTTAAGAGTTCTTCTCATCCCTACTTGTGACTGTGACAAAATGACCATGTCATCTGCATATAAAAGAACAGGAAGCCATCTGCCAACTTCAGGGAGTGTACAGTGGTCCCTCGACTTATGAAGTTAATCCGTTCCGAACGCACGTTCGTAGGTCGAAATTTTCGTAAGTCGAAAAGCGCACCACGGAGGTCTGGAAACATTAGTAAGTCGAGGAAACCGCATCTAAAAATTCGTAAGTCGAGGAAGCTGCATCTAAACCGGCAACGACTTCCGGTCATTTTTGTCGTTCGTAAGTTGAAAACTTCAGATGTCGAGTAGTTCGTAAGTCGAGGGACCACTGTATATCTAAACCCTGCAGGCACTTAATTAAAGAGTTAACATAGATATTGAACAATGAAGGGGACAGAATGCACCCATTCCCCCTGTCCCCCGATGTCCTAATAGGTCTAGATAACTGGTCCTTCCTGGTTTGTGCATTCTTTGGACCTATCCAGGCCTTTCCTCATTGCAGTGGCCATTTTGGAGGCTGCCATGCATGCACAGTGGGCCCCTGCGTGGCAGAGTCATGACACATAGGGACACCTCAGTGGAATAGTTTGTGATGGTGTCATCCACCCCACTTCAAGATGGTGAATGTATGAACATCTGAGGCACAAGTGGGCTAACTTGTGAACTGCCTAACCAATTTGAACCATATTTGCTACAGGTGTAGTGAGTGACACATAGGGACACCTCATCGACCTAGTTTGTCATGATGTCATCCACCCCAGTTCAAGACAGCAGACGTGTGAATGTTTAAAGATGAAGTGGGCTATCTTGTGAAGATGGTAATTTGCTATTACCTATGCCAAGCACTGATTCAGGACATGCTTGCAGGATTATACACATGCTTGCAGGATTATACACACATTTGGCTATACAAATATCTACTTAGTTATTAGCCTACTTTCCTTAAGGGAAGTAATCTTCTGAGATCATCCTGCATTGTGTGTGTGTGTGTGTGTGTGTGTGTGTGTGTGTGTGTGTCCCTTCAACTTCACAATGCCTGGACCCATATGAACCAAATTGAGTACAGTTATAGGGACACATAGTGACACCTCAATGGTGTAGTTTGTGATGGAGGACATGCAAACATTTGAGGTGCAATTGGGCTAACTTGTGAACTGCCTAACTGATTTGGACCAAATTTGTTACAGCTTTAGGGACACATAAGGAGATTTCAATGGCATATTTTGTGATAATGTCATCCACCCCATTTCAAGATGGTGGATACAAGAACTCTGAGGTGTAAGTGGGCTGATTTGTGAACTAACTAACCAATCTGGACCAAATTTAGTCCAGTTGTAAAGATAGTGAAAGGAACAAAGGCAGATTAGTTCTTAACAGAACTACAGTATATGTTTTATTTATTGTATTCATTCATACCTGGCTTTTACATGAAAAATTTCAAGTGCTTACAACACATGCAAAATAATAAATCATGTAGCAATGTTTTATTGATCACTGTTTTGAGTATTTTTGTTATTCCTATTTCTGCTGGCCAACGGCCGTAATAAAAAAAAATCATGTAAAGTACATCAACAAATTAAAAATGGATACCAGCACTCTAAGAATACATCAGAAAATCAGTCCTGCATGCAGGAATGGTGGAGGAAAGGGCTGATGGATTGGGATCAGAGTATTGGGAGGAGCAGAGGGAATGGCGACCTTCTTATATCTACAGATAGATGCACCATTACACTGAAAGAAAGGAAGCACAAAGTAGCTGAACACTGGAGAAAGCGAGTGAGAGAGTTGGGCGGACGAGTGAGAGAGTTGTGGGAGGGAGAGAGAGCAAGTTGGGGGGGAGAGTGAGCGAGAGAGTTAGGGGAAGTGAGTGAGAGAGTTGTGGGGGGAGAGTGAGCGAGAGAGTTGTGGGGGGAGAGAGCGAGTGAGAGAGTTGTGGGGGGAGAGAGCAAGTGAGAGAGTTGTTGGTGGGGGAGAGAGTGAGGAAGAGAATTGTGTTGGGGTGATGCCACAGGTTCAGTGCACGACTGCACAGATACTCTGTGCGGAGCCAGCTAGTATATATATAAATTTTCTAAGGCGTATCCGTGGCTAATCCCGTGTGTGGCAGTACCTTGATGATTGGGCAGTGGAGATTCCATATGCAGATAGGGAGGAGGAGCCTGTGAGAGCAGAAGCACCATGGTGATTGGGCAGTGAGGATTCCACATATAGATAGGGAGGAGGAGCCTGTGGCACTGTGGTGATTGGGCAGTGGGGATTCCATATGCAGCTAAGGAGGAGGATCCTGTGATGGTTAAGGTCAGTTGGGATGCAACTGTTACTGGTTGGAAGATGTTCTTGATTGTAGAGAGGAGGAATCTCTCTATATAAAAGGATAGCGGGCAGGGGTCTGCGAAGTGAGGGGCCGTGAGGGAGGAAAGAGCCCCTTCAGGAGAAGAAGGCTGCTGTTGTGTTAATTAGAAGAGTACACAAGATGAACAAGATCTGTTAACTCAGGAAGGGAGAGAGAAAGAGAGAAAGTAAGGAAAAAAGCAGGGAGAGGAAGAGAGAAAGAAGAAAGGGCAAAGGATAGGCCTGAACCTGTCAGTGGCCTGAGGGGAATAAGCAGCCATGGCGGTGGTGGCAGTAGCAGCAAGGAAGGGTCCAGTCAACCACTGCTGCTGTTAGGGGCTACCAAGGCCATTGGCAGAGGGAGGCAGCAGGCAAGGGATGGGCCTGGGCCAGTCAGTGGTCTGAGGGGAATGAGCGGCCAAGGCGGTGGCGGCAACGAGGAAGGGCCCAGTCAACCTCTGCTGCTCTTGTGGGGAGGAGCGAGGCTCAGGTGATGGGGTGTTGGGTGGTCCCTGGAGATAGGGAGCTGCAAGTTGGCCAATAGGAGTCAATAACGCTGTAGCTGTGACCAAGAGGGGTGAGGGGGATGGAGTAAAGGAATGGAGGAGTGACCAAGAGGGGTGAGGGGGAAGGAAGCTATCAAATGGAGTAGGAAGAGCAGGAGTATGGCTCAGGTGAGGGTGGAGAGATCTCTGAGGTGAAGGGATCTGTGGTGGGGGTGAGGGGAGCGACCAAATACTAGCACGCAGATGCTCTGTGCAGGTTAAGCTAGTATAGCTATATCATTGTGTTGGGGAAATTGCTTGTTTTATAGAAATGCTAAACTATACATCTTTGTCATTTTTCCTCTTGGAGTTTTTGATATCATTTGTGTATCTGGTATGTTTTGTATGGTTTTGATTTTCTGTGTGTTTGTACAACTGTATTATTAATTCATTTAGCATTAGCATAAAACAAATGGTTTTGTTTTAATTGTAAACCACCCTGAGCCACTTTGGAAGGGCGGTATAAAAATCGAATGAATGAATGAATAATAAATTAGATGTCGCTGTCTGTTACCACAGTAGGAAATAACTTGACACAAGAATAATTAGGAAAAGAAAGATGGAAACTTGGACAAGATAAAAGTAAATGGTGAGACTTGGGGTTAATGTCTTTCACAGATCCAGAACAATTGCAAACTAAAACATAGTTAACATAAACATGGGAAATTTGATGCACAAAGGTTTATTCTATGTCTCCTATTCAATTTGTCATTATTATGAAAAATATTTATCATTTTCCCACATTGAGAACCTATAGGCAACCTGGAAACAGTAAAGATATATATACCTCTGCTAACTGGCATCTTTTAAAGTAGTGGTTCTCTCATATTTAGCAGAGGGAGAGCATCTGTTCCTACTCAGCCAGCAAAGTATTGCTGGCTGTTGCTGGTGCTCCCTTGTGTTTCTTTTTAGAATGTGAGCCCTTTGGGGCAGGGGACTATCTTTTTCCTATTACTCTTTTTTTCTATGAAAACTACTTTGAAAAACCTTTCTGTTGAAAAGCAGTATAATGGTGATGTCATGTACCATGGTCCATGGTGTGTGTGTGTGAGTGCGTGTGCGCGTGTGCGCGCACACACACACACACACCAGTATGATGTCTCCACACTTCCTTGGTCCTTGGTTGCATGTCCATGGCCAGAACACCAGCTCATTCTTGGGGAATTTATACTTTAAAGCTAGGAGAATTATTGGGGAATCTTTTTTCTACTGTACTCAACTCTGACCACCTGGGGAAGCAAGCAGTTTAGTAGTGTAGGCCCAGATTGACAAGCTTCAAACCAGCAAGTGTTGTATGAATAAGATCTGCAAGTGAAGCATACTTTGATGGGCAGAGTCAGAGGCTAGGACCTTTCAAAAGAAAGAAATAAGTGTGATCGAAGGAGCACTGCACAGTATCTGGGTATTGAGTATTGGGTGCGGTAGTGGATTTGAAAGCTGCTGATAGAAAAGAGGGAAATGAAGAGGATATAGTCAGGCTCTGTGCAGGAAAAATGAAAGTTAAAAAGGTAACATGGAGGAAGAGGGAAGTGGGAGTGAAGAAAAAGAGCAACTTTATATCTTGGCTGGTCTCTGCTCAGATGAAGAGTGAATCTAGCTTTAGATCTGGGTTCCATACTTCAGTAAGGCCTTCTTTACATGGAAGAAGGAAGATTTTCAATGCACCTGGGCTGGCACTTTAATCTAGGGGTTGAAAGCATGTGTCCCGGGCTTGGACATAGTGGCCACCTTGGGACCTAACATGGACCTGTGGCTCCAATGGACCTGTGGTTCCATGCCATACTTCTCCCACTCTCCTGTTTGCATTTGAACAAAATGAAAAGCTATCTAACTTCAGTCTTGCTGACTGCAGAGAGGAGGAGGAACTGGCTGCTGGGGCTTCCTTCTTTAATGAAGGATAGCTCCAGCAGCCAATAGCAGCTGGAGCAAGGGAGGATCTTCCTCCCTCAACTCCATTTGCAAGAGGGGAAAACGGTGGTGCCAGCGTTTGGATGCAATGCTGGCACTGCCAAACCAGAGATCCAGGCTTCAGACCATACTTCAAACTGAAGGTTCAAAGTAGAGTTTGTGGAGGGAAACTGCAGGCCCATTTCTCAACCAAACAGGAGTTGCCCACATTTGGTAATACAGTTAATGAAACCAGAGGTGAAGGGACCTCCAGTTTCACGTTACGTGTTAATGCAGCCAGTGTGTGCCACAAGCTAGGTTCAGAGGTGTGCACAAACACAGGCGCATGGATGGGAGATCCTAAGGTAGTATTGGGCAAAGTACCACCAGCAATCCTGTTTCTGGAAGCACACCAAGTTCTGAGCACTTGGGCCAGTTATGGGAATTTTTTTGGGGACAAAACAAAAAGCCAGGCATCAAATCATTTTGGGATTTCCGGGGATTCAGGACAGGAGGGCAGGTATGCTAGTATTTTATTGAGGGTCCTGGGGGCTGAGTGGGTAACTTAATACTACCTTGTAGGAGCAAAATGATGGCAGTGCTTTGGACATGTTAATTCAATCACAGCCAAGAGTTGCTCTAATTGCATGAGGGTGGGGCCAGTTTGGTCCACTGGGACTCTCTCTATTGCCCTTGGTCCCTTACTTGTCAAGATGGAAACTTCACCTCATCAGAAATTCAGGAGCAGTGGGTGTTCCTGATTTTCCAGGTTCAAAGCACAAGTTCCTGCCTACATGTCCATCTTGCTTGCCTGGTATGGAGGCCAGCTCTCAAAGCATGAGGTCCTGTACATGAAGCTGTTTGTCAGGCTGAGATGGACAAGAAATTTCAAGAGAAGTGCTCAGGCAATAATAAGATCAAGAATAGAGAAGCCTTTCTTATATGTTCCTGGATGGGTGCAACCATCACCAACAGGTGGATATTTGGGTGGCATAATTTACATATATTATGTCACTGTTTATAATTGGGCATACAGTATATTGTTACGCAGAACACAAGCTTATCTGGGATATAAAAAGAGCTGATTTAGAGAAATTCTGATAAAACTGTGAGTGTATTATTTGCAGAAAAACTCATATTGTACATATCAATTATAATGAACATAATGAAGCTTAAGAAACAAATCTGTGGAAGCCCAGTCTAGTAGGGCAAAGTGTTTTAAAGGAGGATGCTGTACAATATGCTTCATTTTGGAGAAGCTATACAGAGGCAATGAAGGGAAGCAAAAGATATTAAGCTTTCATCTAATTCTTATCAAAAGCACAATAGTGGGACAGAAATAAAAGTGCTCAGTCCTAGATTGACTGAAGACAAAAATAAACCCTTCATAAGATACTCAACAATGGCCCTTCCACAAAACAGGGGTTTTGTGTTCAAAACAATACTGGCAGCACCAAAAGATTTGATCAAAGGATGTCTTGAAAGAAAGGTCACTCAACTAAAAATGAACATTATTATTTCCCCTTACCTTCTTACTTTAAACTGTTCCTTACCTAATGGGATTTTAAAATGCATATAGACCTTGCATAATATAAGGATCTAATTCAGATTCCATACAACTAGCAATATGATTGCATTTTAAGCACAGGTTTTTGGTCTTATACACCTGTTAGATTACATATTACATGCATTAAGTATTCTTTCTTTATCTTGAAGATTTGTACTTGTCTCTCCTTATCTAGAGGTTTTTAAACAGGGTGTCAATAGCTATCCATCAGGGATGCTATAGCAGTTTCTTGCTCCAAGTAGAGGGCATGCTGGAGAGAGCGCAGGGCATGCTGGAGAGACCTCCGAGCCGGGAGGCTACTTTTAAGCCTCCTGGTTGGGGTCTACTCATGAGTTACCATGCCGCGGAGCTGCACCATGGCAACACATGATTCAAAAAACCATGTTTGCAAAGCTAGCACTCCGCAAACCTAGCTTGAGGGCAGAGGTAATTTAGTGGGTTAACTGCTGAAGAACACAAGCCCAGTGGTTCTCCCATCATGTGAATAGCCTCAGCATGAAGCCTGCTGAATGGTCAAAGGTATAATTTAGTGAAAGTCATGTATGTAGACCTTACACATTATGGTTATATTCTGACTCCCTGGCCAGAGAAACCTTGTTCAAAGTGGCTGTCAGACAACCAGTGAGAACTGGAGAGAGCTCTCATTTTCCCCTTCAGCATGAATGAAATACATTCAGTTCTAAATGGTGGGCTGGTTCATACAGCAGTCCTCACATGCCAGCACTTTACTAAGGCTTAGCTCAGGTCCAGGCTCAATAGCTCAGGCAACAGGAGTGGTCGTTAGGATGGCACATTTTTATTTTACCCCTGCTTATAGTCTGCAGTAAGTGTTTCTTCTCCTTCAGAGCAGCCTTTGTGGTGGCTTCTTCCCATCAGGGGAAGAACATATGAGCTGTCCTGTAGGCAGGGCTGGAGCCACCATTGAGCGAACGGGTTCAAAGAAAGTGGGCCGCCGCCAATCAGGGACCGTGCCCCGCGGCCCTGAATCACCCCCCCCCCCATATCTAATGTCAGATGTGTGGGGATCTTATTTCACTCCCAAATAGGGCCATGTGGCCCCATCTGGGAACAAAATCAGCCCGCACTGCATTGGCAGCGTGGGCTGGAGTGACTCTCCCTGCCTTTAAAGGCCTCTGACATTGCTGCCAACACAGTGGGCCCAATCTCCCTCTCAAATGGAGCTGCAAGGCCCCGTTTGGAAGGGAGATCAGCCCACACTGCGTTTGCAGCGCAGCCGGAACGGCTCTCCCTGCTTTTAAAGTACAGACAAACTTCACATGCATATGCTCTGCATACACAGCGGGAACCCTGAAGAGAGCAGGAAATTCTAAAAACCTTTTGGACAATCCTCAGGTAGGTTCTGTTCACACTCTCTACATATAAGTTGGATGAAAGGCCTGCTACTTGATTCCTGCTTTTCTGCTGTGGAACCTAGAAGAGATGCATAGTCAAATCAAATAATGATGAACTGAAGCATGCAAAAACAAGTTGTTCTAGTAAGAACGAATCTGTCTACTTCCCTACAACTGTAACTGGACTAAATTTGGTTGAAATTGGTTAGGCAGTTCACAAGTTAGCCCACTTGCACCACAAACGTTCATGTGTCCACCATCTTGAATTGGAATGGATGACATCTTTACAAACTATGCATTTGAGGTGCTGCTATGTGTCCCTACCACTGTACCAAATTTGGTGCCAACCTAATTGCACCTCCAATATTCACGTGTCCACCAGCTTGAATCCGGGTGGATGACATCATTACAAACTATGCCCTTGAGCTGTCCCTATGTGTCCCTAGACTTGTGGCAAATTTGGCTCAAATTGGTTAGGCAGTTCACAAGTAACTAATTGCACCTCAAATGTTCATGTGTCCACCATCTTGAACTGGGGTGGATGACATCATCACAAACCATACAGTTGAGGTGTCCCTGTGGGTAGGGATATGCACAGAACCAGCTGGCCCGGTTTGGTCCAGCAACCCCTCGAAACCCCCCCCCCATTGGGGGGCGGGGTTCATGAGCTTAATTTGGTAAAATAAAAATAAAAATATTTTTTAAAAACTTCCCCCCTCCTTTGCTCCCCTCGGGGGAGTTCCTGGAGGCGGCCAGGTTGTGTATGTGTTTGCGGAGGTTCCCCCTCCCCCCACTGGCCTTCAAAACGACTCCCTCGGCTGGTTTGGCTGCTCTTGGGCCGGTTTTCAGCCTTCACCCAGCAGCTATTATGGAGGCCGTGTGCCTGTGCACATGGCTTCTGTGTGGCCCAGGCCATGTGCACAGAAGAACTTTTTTAAAAAACCAAATTATGCTCATGAAGTCCTTGAACATCCGGGGTCAGACCGAATAGGGAGTGGTTCGGTTCGACCCTAAACAGTCAAATCGAACTGGTTTGATGTCGAACACATTCAATGTCGAACCTGTTTGCCCACCCCCTACCTGTGGGTCACTCACTACAACTGTACCAAATTTGGTTCAGATCAGTTAGATGGTTCACAAGTTAGCCCACTTGCACATCAAACATTTACATATCCGTCATCTTGAATCAGGGTGGATTACATAATCACCAACTTTGTCAATGAGGTGACCCTGTGTGTCACTCACTACAGTTGTACCAAATTTGGTTCAAATCGGTTAGACGGTCCACGAGTTAGATCACTTGTGCCTCAAATGTTCACACATCCACCATCTTGAATTGGAGTGAATGGCATCATCACAAACTATGCCTTTGAGACATCCCTATGTGTCCCTACAGCTGTAGCAAATTTGGTTCAAATGGGTTAGGGGGTCTGCAAGTTAGCCCACTTGCTCCACTTGAAAAGTTTATGCATCCACCATCTTGAATTGGAGTGGATTACATCATCACAAACTATGCCATTGAGGTGTCCCTTTGTGTCCTTACAACTGTACCCGATTTGGTTCATATTGATCCAGGCTTTGCGAAGTTGATGTGGGGGAGGGACACATGGACGCACAGACACACACATACTATTTTTATTGTTATTATTATTACATTTATATCCCACTCTTCCTCCAAGGAGCCCAGAGAGGTGTACTACATACTTGAGTTTCTCTTTCACAACAACCCTGTGAAGTAGGCTAGGCTGAGAGAGAAGTGACTGGCCCAGAGTCACCCAGCTAGTTTCATGGCTGAATGGGGATTTGAACTCGGGTCTCCCCGGTCCTAGTCCAGACAGACACACACAGACACACACATAGAATGCTGGGTGATTTCATAAGCCTACTGGAAAGTAGGCTTTAAAATGCAAAACATATGATGCAAATATGTGTGGAAAAACTGTCATTTTTTCATACATTGCTTATAGTTAACATTACTTATGGGGTCTAGAGCTTTGACCCAGCTACTGCATATTATAAATCAATATATTTCTCCACTATCTATGAATCATTTACAGGTACACTCACAAGTGGCTTGCAGGCACAAAACTGACCAAAATGTATTATCAAATGTCCTGTGTAGTGGCTGTCTTTCCAATGGATTTGTTCAAGATCAAACTGATCTTCTGTATTACACAATGCTTTTAAAATACCACAAACAGTAGACCTTTGTGCTGGTGATGCCGCTCTTGCTGAAAGACAAGAAACAGTGGATTTTGAAGTAATACAGTTGCTTTGAAAGCCTTTATGAAAACTTGATCAGTCAGGAACTGTGCATGAACCATCACTGATAATGTTTATAAAGATATTTTCCAATTCATTTCTCAGAGCTGTGATATCTCCAAAAATGTATTTTTTATTTGATAGCTCTGAAATATACCTCTAAATATTATTGATTGCCATAGTGTATAGGCATTCTTTTTTAAAAATCAATTTATCTGCCTGATACTATTTTGTTGGAAATTAAAATAAACTTGTGTTGAGACTTTAAAACATGACTTGTAAGCCTGCTATGTGTAGATTTATGTATTTATCTGGGTTAAAACTCTAGCTCTGTGTACACTGTTGCTCTAATATGTTGCTGAATCAAATATGCTATTTTCCCATGAAAGCAATAGAGTATCATTATTTTTTAAAAAATAAATACTCACAAATACTAGTACTTATGAGTAGCAGAGAGTGGGGATGCACCCAAAAAGTGTATTGTTTTTTCCCTTGGTAATGGGAATTTCACATCTCATAAGTCCCAATGTTGCCCTGGAGTTTTCTGCTGGATGATTCTTTAGCTGAGGACTGGTAATTTCATTCATTTATCATTCAGAATTTTTTCTTCTTGAAATAAGTCTCTCTCTCTCTCTCTCTCTCTCTCTCTCTCTCTCTCTCTCTCTCTCTCTCTCTCTCTCTCGTAGATGGAGGAGGGGGCCCCACATTCACATGTAATGTGGAACCGTGGGTCCAATGGATCCGTGGTTCCACATCCCTCCCCCCACTCTCCTAACCAAACTGAGATGTTCAGGAGAGCAGCAAGATTGCAGAGAGGAGGGGGAGCTGGCCGTGTGGGCTTTCTTCTTGACAGAAGGATAGCCTGCACAGCCAATCAGGCTGTAGTTGAGGGAGGAGCTTCCTCCCTCAACTCCAGTTCTAGGGCGAGCAGCCTGCAGTTCTGAATTTGGACATACTGCAGGCTGCCTGGAACCTCAGGTTGCGACAATGAAACTCACTACTACCCAAAGGTTCAGATTCCTGAACCATCGTTTTTGTCACCACATCTGTCTGTAGTACTCCATGTTTGGATGTAATGTCCATGGAACCACAGGCCTATTCAATGTGTGAATGTGCCCAGAGAGAATAATAAGCTCAATCTGCTGGAAATATCACTGAGAACTTCTAAACCAGCCTCTGTAGGGATACTGGGTACCTAAATATGTTTGGTGCAATATAAAGTGCTGGTTATTACCTATCAAGCACTGAATGGCTTGAGTCCAAGGTATTTAAGAGAACACCTTCTTCTTCACTTTGGAACACTTCCTAACAAAATTAGAGCATCCCCTTCTCCGTACGTTTTTAAGAAAGATCTGCAAACCTACCTGTTTAATTAGGCTTTTAATTTATAGATTTAAGTTTTAGTTTTTATCTATATTTTGAATTGTTTTAGTTGTATTAATGTTTTAATTGTTGTGTTTGTCATGGCTCAAACTTCTGACTCAGAAGAATCAGAGCAGGAGGATTCGCCTGCTCGTGAGAGCTCAGAGGCACAGCAACAGGATTTGGCAGGGAGACCAGACTCTGGAGCCGAAGATTTGCAACAGCTGCCAGACATTATTTCTGATGGGGAGGAGCCTGGGATTTCACCTGTCTTGAGAAGGCGTTTCAAGAGGCAAGCTCAGTGGCAGTCACGCAGGTGCAGGAGATCACAAGAGAGGAAGCCAAAGTGCTATATATTTAGCAGTCTCTCACTTGCTCAGATGCTGTTTGCAACTTTTGCTGGTGGCAGACAGTGTGCTATTTAAATTCCAGAGTTTTCTGAGTTCCAGTTTACCTTGTTTATGCTTTCCTGCTTTGTTCCATTAATTCCTTGTTCTGGTGTCCTTCGCTCATTTCATTCCTTGCTTTATGTTTTCTTTTCACTTCTTACTCAGTTATTGATAGAGGGGGGTACCTAGTTCAGTTCAGGGGACTCATTCGTTTACTGTTTTCTTTATGAGCCTTTTGTTTTATTTTCCTTTTTGCAGTTTTGCTGCTGCTTTCTGTTATCCCACAGGGAGAGTGCTGAAGGGGATTGTAAATCCTGTTGGGTTAGCCGAGCTAATAGATTTACAACAGTGTTTTAGATTGGGATCCACCCAGAGATTTGTGTATGGGGGATGGTATAGAAATGTGCTGAATGAATGAATGGAGAGATGCATTTTCCCAGATGGACAAAAGTATAATTGCTTACAACCCTGAGCTGAGGTTAGTGTTGCCAGATGGTGACTTTCCTCCTGGAATTGCGACCATTTTCAACCCCTTGCAACTGTTTTAATGTAGAAGGGGTGTCTGGAGTCCGGCGCTGGCCCAGCAGATTTTTTCAGCACAGCAGCCAGTGGCGGCTGCTGCTTCATGAGCCACAACAACCAGCCAATCAGAGGCTCTGCTGTGCATGTGGGGAGCCCTGCTCTTCCTTCCCCACCTGAAAACCAGCAGCTTATGTGTGTGCTTGCACAGTGTGTGCAAGCAGCCAGCTGTCAGCCCACCAGCAAGCAGCCTCCCTGCCACCTCCTAGGGGTGTAGTGAGACCCCTGGAGGCAAGGGGACAACATCTTCTTTGGGGCACACACGCACCCCAACACCCTAAGCATCTGACATCAGACACAAGGGGAGGGGCAATGAACATCTCCCCTCTGCTGCCCCTGCTTTGTCCTGCTGCCCCTGCCCCAGTTCCGCTACTTCTCTTGGCCTCTGGGGGTGGAGTGGGGGTAAGTGGCAGTGGTGTATAACCAAGCAGCAGCAGCAGGAGCTGTGGCTGGCTGACCGCCCAGCCTCTCTGGCCAAAATGCACACTTGTGCATTTCAGATATGGACATTGCATGCCCATGAGGTCACAGGCATGCAATGTCCATATCCAAACTGTGCAAGTGCGCAGTTCGGCCGGAGAGGCCCCAGAGAGGCTGGTCGGTTGGCCACCCACAGTGCCCACCACAACCACCTAACTCACAGAGCCCGCTGCCACCGTTCGGCTCACCCCCACCCATCAGAGGCCAACAGAAATAGTGGTGGTGGGTCAGAGGCAGCGGGAGGGGGCAGGAGCAATGGTGCAGGGGCAGGGGTGGCCTGTTTGGGGACCCCTTGACCATCTGGGCCCAGGGACATTTGTCCCTCTTTGTCCAATGGGTGCTATACCCATATGACCTCCAGTAGCGATCCCACTGCCCATGGCGTCATGACAAGGATGATGGTCACACAAAGAACCCATTGCTTGCTGCTGCCAGCCATTGTGCCAACTTGCCAAGTGTTTGCAGCAGCCTCAGCTCATCCTTGGAATGACACTCATTGGTCCAGTGGGCTGGCCCATCCAGGGACTCTTCTCTGTCTCTACACTGGCTCTGCTGAGTCTGTTCATCATCACCTCAGGAAGTTATGCTTAATCCCCACCACACCCTTTGTAGGCACACATTCTGTAGAGGAGCAGATATAGTTTGAACCGTGTTCTACAGTTCTACACGGTTTGAACCATGTAGAAGGGGAGCATCCCTCCCAGCAAATAGAAAGAACATGCATCATTTGTCCCATAGGAATGGATTCTGTGATCCAGAGAAGGCTGGCTGGTGTAGAACTGTGTTGAAAAGGGTTCTGGGGTGGTTTCCCTTCCCAAAATGAAATTAAAATATAGCTTTATTTTATTTGCCCCATAGGATTCTGAGATCCACCAGAGGAGGAGGAGGCTGATGTTTGAACTGAGTGGAACAGCATGTGTGTGTAGTGTTTCCCCCGACCCCTTACAGCGGAAGCTGCCTTGTACCAAGTCAGATCATTGGTCCATCTAGCAGGCAGTGGGTTCTCCAAGGCTACAGGCAGGAGTCTCTCTTAGCCCTATCTGGTGATGCCAGGGAGGGATCTGGAACCTTCTGCATGCAGATGCCCTTCCCAAAGCTGCCCCATCCCCTAATGGGAATATCTCACAGTGCTCACACATAGGCATGTGCACGGATCTGGTCAGGGGAAGTTTGAAAGTGGGGGGTTGCCTTTAAGTGCACTTACCCCCACCCTTTCCACCTTTCCCCCTTTCCCCCACCAGCGCTCCATTGAAAACTGGTCTGGCAGGGCAGCAGCATACCTCCCTGACATCCCTTCCCCGTGTTGGATAGAAAGTAAGCGGAAGTACCTGGCATGCATACACATGTTGGGCACGTGTGTGTGTGCACATTGCACATGCTCACATGCACATCAGGTGTATGCAATGTGCATGCACACATGCCTGACGTGTGCATGCACGCCGGGTACTTCCACTTCCAGTCCAATGAGGGAACTGGGCAGCAGGGAGGTACTCTGCTGCCCCACCGGACCGGTTTACAATGGAGTGCCAGTGGGGGGGGGGAAGCAAAGGGAGGGATATGTGCACCCTCCCCCATCCTTAAAGTCAACCACTCCACACTGCAAACTGGCAGAACTGCCAGTCGTTCAAACCGGTTCGGAGGCCCATAAAGGTTCCGTGCACATCCCTACTTATACATATAGTCTCCCATTCAAATACACACCAGGTGGGCCCTGCTTAGGAAAGGGGACAATTCATGCTTGCTACCACAAGACCAGCTGTCCTGAAAAGTGAAATGAAAATGTACCATTTGTCCCAAATCTGTAATCCAGTCAGAGGAGGTTGGTGTTTGAACCGTGTGGAAAACAAGGCATGTGGGGTGAAGCGCACAGCACAGGCTGACTGGCTCATTGACACTGGGCACACAGCTCTCCTGGTCATCAGCTTCTCCACATTGGTGAGTTGTATTTATTCTCAAATGTTCCTATTTTTAGCAATGGATGCATATATTATGCCAATTAGTATTCACAAATTTTAGGCACATTTTTCTGCTAAGTGGTGACTTTTCAGATACTTTTTCTAGTGATTAACACCAACTATTTCCATTTTTTGGGGTGATGGATTTTGACTATTTTCTTGATCTGAACCTGGCAATCCTAGCTGAGGATCTAGTACATTAGTGTTGTTGACAGTTTCTTGCAAGGAAGAGATTGAAAGGAAGGAGAGAACAGGTGATGCTCTCAATACATTGTTGCACATTTTGTACACAGCCATTGGGAGTCACTGACTTATGTCCAATTCTATCTGTACAGAACAAGTGGTCAAGTAAATCCCAGCTAAAAACAGGAATATACAAAGCATCATAACATTTCATGTAATAAACCCATATGGCAGACTTCATCTAATTTCTTCCAATTTTTGTTTCTAAAATTATTTTTCCCAGTAGTTAGTGTGTTAATTGCATTAGTACAATATATTTTTGCAGTATGGCCACCTAGTGTGAGTTGGACTGCCGTCAGAAGCTTCTATTTAGAAATCTGTTTTCCTGATAATTAAATTAGTTATTTCAACATTGATTTTCTGAGAATGGAAGATTACAGGAACAAGAATGTCAAAAACACTCGCAGCTGTGGCTGTTATCAACCCATGTTTCCCTAGTAATGTCTAGTAAAAGTGACACATGACACAATTTTTAAAGCTAGAAATTGCTGGAAAGATCAGGTCAGCAAGGCAGGTTGGCAGCAGGCATACATCTCCTTAATGTCTAGTTTTGGCCTAAGTTCCACATAATCAGAGATCTGCAGGTCCTCCCTGTTCCACTTTTATTCCAATTTGACTTACCCGTCTGAAAAAACTCACTGAAAATGACAGCCTACCCTCAGCAGATTGGCTCCTAATGCCATTTATTGAATACAAGACTGCTCCCTGCTGCCACACTTGGTGGTAACGCGGGGGGCAGAGTTGTGCACTTGGCAAAATTGACAGGCACAGGGGCCGCCATTTTGGTTCTCTCGGCATGTGATGATGGCTGGCCAATGGGAGTGGGGGAGCGACTGCAGAAGCTGCTGGCTCCCTTCACTCAGGCTCAGTTGCTCTAGGGCAAGGAACCCGCCCGCCCATCCCATTTCAGTGAGGGTAATTTGGTTCCCTTTTGGGAGCCAAGTAGGAATTTTTTGGGTTACACCCGATTGGCTTATGGGGTGGCCTTTTTTCACTTACTTCTCACTGATTCTCCTGATAGGGTTTCATTGTTTAGGATGTTCGGTCACTTTGCAAGTGAGTAGATGTTGGGTTAGGTTGTCTTGTATTGGTGTTTGACTGGAGGACCGATTAAGACGAGTAGGAAGCTGAGGAGCAGCCCTTGAGGGCTTTGCGGCCCTTGGGCTGGGATCTGCCACTACTCGGAAGCAGGCTTGGCCCACCACTCAGTGGGGCGATTCTCATGATCAACAAAAACTGAGCTAGCAGAGGCTAGCCCAATTTTTGTTGACCGTAAGAACCACCGGGCTCACAGCCGAGCCCGGTGGTTCCTGAGTGGGTAACCCGCTCGAGAACCCTTGCTAAAAAGCAGGTTTGTGGAGCAAGCGTTCCAGCAAACCTGCTTTTTAGGATCGTGAGTAGCTGCGGCGCAGCTTTGCACCACACCTACTCACGAGTAGACCCCCAGCCAGAAGGCAAAAAGCTGCCTCCTGACTCCGGGGGTCTCCCCAGTATGCCCTGCACACTCGTGCAGGGCATACTGGGGCTTGCAGAGGCCGCGCGGCCCCCGCTCCCCCACCCCCTGCCGGTTCCATCAAGGAGCAGGCCATCATGTGGGTGGCTGATCTGGCCGCCCAGGGCTCCCTGCCCGCTTGTGAGTGGGGAGAGTGGGCTTAGCCCGCTCTTCCCGCTCTCTGCCCCAAACCGGGTCTCACTGATCGTTTGTGAGACCCGGTCCAGTGTTTTGCAGCCTGAGTGGGGTGGGGTGGGGTAGGATCGCCTCTCCTGAGTGGGGATAAAACCTCACAGTGATGAGGATGTCCAAACCTGGAGCCAGGCTGAATTAACACCCAGTCTTTTGCCCTGCTATGGGCTGTCCTGCTTATGACGCTGACCCACATGGGTGGTACCTGTACTCTATTTAGTATATTTCTCGTTGCAGGTTAAAGAGGCATCTTTTTAAAGTGGTGGTTCTCTTTATTTAGCAGGGGGAGAGCAACTGACCCTATCCATCCCCAGCACAGCATCCCTCCAGTGGCTGTTGCTGTTGGCTGTCTTATGTTTCTTTTCAGATTGTGAACCCCTTGGGGGCATGGAGCCATTTTATTTATTTATTTATATCTGTGTAAACTGCTTTGGAAATTTTTGTAGAAAAGCAGTATATAAATATTTGTTGTGTTGTATTAATAAAAGCATCTTTCATTTGTCAGCGTTCATTGTTATTGCTGCTTTAATTGCTGCTCTGTAAGTTGCTTTCAATAAATCTTGGAATAGCTTTGAATGGTTCAGAAAGTTTTCGTCCATTTTTAATGCTGAACTTTATGTAATTTAGATTGTTGCATATCATTTATTTTAACCTTGATATAAAAACAACAACAAAAACTACAACTTTCACAAATACTAAACAAAACAGGCCTCGGATACCAAACATCTAACACATCAAGTAAAATAAACCATCTGCTCTACATGGACGACCTGAAGTTGTATGGAATGTCCCAGTCAGAAATCGAATCATTGCTAAACACTGTCCGTATATTCAGTAGCGATATAGCAATGGAGTTTGGACTAGACAAGTGTGCTGCATTAATAATGAACAGAGGGAAAATAACAAAAACAGAAGGAATAGAACTGCTCAATGGAAGCAACTTCAAGAACCTGGAAGAGAAAGAACATTACAAATCCTTGGGCATTCTCCAGGCTGATAACATCACACACTCTGAAGTGAATACATCAGGAGAGTTAGAAAAATCCTAAAGTGCAAACTCAATGGTGGAAACACCATACAAGCCATAAACACCAGGGCTATACCTATTATCAGATACACTGCAGGAATAATAGACTGGATCCAGGCAGAGGTAGCGATGCTAGATCGTAAGACCAGGAAAATAATGAACATCAATCATGCTCTGCACCCCCGCAGTGAAGTAGATAGGCTATACCTCCCTCGCAGCACAGGTGGAAAGAGGAATGCTGAAAGTCCATCAAACAGTAGAGGAGAAGAAAAGAGGCCTTGAAGAATATATCAAGGACAGTGAGGAAGATGCACTTAAGATGGTCAATAATGAGAAACTATTAAACACCAATGAAACAAAGCAGGTCTACAAGAAAGAAGTCAAGAACCAAGCGGAAAAATGTAAAAATAAGCCACTGCATGGTCAATATTTGCACAATATAAGTGGAAAATCAGACATCACCAAGACCTGGCAATGGCTTAAGAATGGCTTAAGAATGGCAAGAAACAGAGGGTTTAATACTGGCTGCACAATAACAAGCACTAAGAACAAATGCAATAAGAGCAAAAGCCGAAAAATCAACAACAAACAGCAAGTGCCACCTTTGTAAAGAAGCAGATAAAACAATGGACCACCTAATCAGCTGTTGTAAAAAGATCGCACAGACTGACTACAAAGAAAGGCATGACAAGGTAGCAGGGATGATACACTGGAACATCTGCAAAAAATACAAGCTACCTGGTGGGACCATAAAATTGAAAATGTTGTAGAAAATGAAGATGCAAACATATTATGGGACTTCCGACTACAAACAGACAAACATCTGCCACACAATACACGAGATATAACTGTAGTCGAGAAGAAAGAAAAACAAGTCAAAATAATTGACATGGCAATACCAGGGGATAGCAGAATAGAAGAAAAAGAAATAGAAAAAAATCACCAAATACAAAGATCTACAAATTGAAATTGAAAGGCTGTGGCAGAAGAAGACCAGAATAATCCCAGTAGTAATTGGCGCCCTAGGGGCAATTCCAAAACACCTTGAATAGCACCTCAATACCATAGGGGCCTCAGAAATCACCATCAGCCAATTACAAAAAGCAACTTTACTGGGAACAGCCTATATTCTGCAACAATATCTATAATTATAAGAGCAACAACATTGATAATAAAATTCAGCCATCCCAGGTCCTTGGGAAGGACTCAATGTCTGGATAAAACAAACCAGTCAATAACACCTGTCTGACTGTGTAAACAACAACAATAACAATTCTATTTCTATACCGCCCTTTCGAAAATGGCTCATGGCAGTTTACACAGAGAAATAATAAATAAATAAGATGGATCCCTGTCCCCAAATGGCTCACAATCTAAAAGAAACATAAGATAGACACCAGCAACAGTCACTGGAGGTACTGTGCTGGAGGTGGATAGGGCCAGTTACTCTCCCCCTGCTAAACAGAGAATCACCACATTAAAAGGTGCCTCTTTGCCAAGTTAGCAGGGGTATATTTGGTCACATACTACATATATATCAGTCACTAATACTATCCTAAGGGCCAAATTTAGGGGTGTGCAATTCGGGTTTTTGGGTGATTTGGCTCGGACCTGAACCGAATCACCCCTGTTCTGTTTTGTGCCCGAATCTGGGTCACCCGAATCACCCTTGATTCGGTTTGGATTCGGATTTAATCTGAATCTGAATCCAAATCGATTTGGGGGGTAAAAAGGGGCCCAGGGGCAAAATTTTGGGGTGGGGTGGTAGTGCCCAATGGGTAGAGTCCACCACCCCAATTTCAGGGGGATTGGGCAAAGTCCTGATTTTTGGCAAATTTTTGAAGTTTTAGTGACTTTGGGGCAGTTCGGGGGCATAGCATGGGATCTGGGCAAAAGGAGTGGGGTGGGGTGGTAGTGCCTAATGGGTGCAGGCAACCACCCCAATTTCAGGGGGATTGGGCAAAGGGCTGATTTTTGGTAAATTTCTGAAATTTTCATGTCTTTGGTGCAGATTGGGGCAGAAAGTGGGGCCTGTGGCAGAATAGTGGGGTGGGGTGGTAGTGCCTAATGGGTGGAGGCTACCACCCCAATTTCAGGGGGTTTGGACAAAGGGGTGATTTTTTGAGAATTTTTGAAGTTTTAGTGACTTTGGGACAGTTTGGGGGCAGAAAGTGGATCTGCCCCAAAAGAGTGGGGTGGCATGGTAGTGCCTAATGGGTGGAGGCTACCACCCCAATTTCAGGGGGATTGGGCAGAGGGCTGATTTTTTGGGAATATTTGAAGTTTGGGTGTCTTTGGGGCAGATTGGGGGCAGAAAGTGGATCTGCCCCAAAGGAGTGGGGTGGGCTGGTAGATAGTGTCTAATGGGTGGAGGCTACCACCCATCCCCAATTTAAGAGTGATTGGGCAGAGGGGTGAATTTTGGTGAATTTATTTTATGAGGTTTGTCTTCATAAGGTGAAGTGTGCTAAATTGATTACTTCCTCATATTATTCATAGTGAGAGAGAGTGTGAAAAAGTGAAAGTGGGGTCATGAGAGTTGTCTAATTGAAAAGAAATCTCATTTGCTATGATACAATGAGAATTCACACCTCAGAAGTTTTTTCTGAGGTGTGAATTCTCATTCTATCATAGCAAATGAGATTTTTTTCAATTAAACAACTCTCATGACCCCACTTTCACTTTTTCACACCTCAATTACTATGAATAATATGAGGAAGTAATCAATTTAGCACACTTCACCTTATGAAGACAAACCTCATAAAAATAAATTCACCAAAATTCACCCCTCTGCCCAATCACTCTTAAATTGGGAATGGGTGGGAGCCTCCACCCATTAGGCACTATCTACCAGCCCACCCCACTCCTTTGGGGAAGATCCACTTTCTGCCCCCAATCTGCCCCAAAGACACCCAAACTTCAAATATTCCCAAAAAATTAGCCCTCTGCCCAATCCCCCTGAAATTGGGGTGGTAGCCTCCACCCATTAGGCACTACCATCCCACCCCACTTCTTTTGCCCAGATCCCATGCTATGCCCCCGAACTGCCCCAAAGTCACTAAAACTTCAAAAAATCGCCAAAAATCAACCATGAACCGAATCACCCGAATTTTTCGGGTCCCAAATTCGGGTGATTCGGCTCGTGCCCGAAAAATATCGGGGGACATCGGGGGTGATTCGGTTCAGCCCCGAATCACCCAAAATTGTTCGTTTCGGGCACAGATCATTCTGTGCCCGAAATTTTTTGCACATCCCTACAAATTGATACACGAGATCCGTGAGCTATACAGTAGACTGGGTCTCATGATCAGTGAGACTTGGTTTCGTCTGGTGAGCGGGCAGGGAATCCTAGGCGGCCAGATCGGCCGCCCACACGATGTTCGGCTCTGAGACGGAGCTGGCAGGGGGTGGTGGGAGTGGGGGCCACGTGGCCCCTGCAAGACCCAGTATGCCCTGCGCAACTGTGCAGGGCATACTGGGGAGACCCCCGAGCCGGAAGGCTGCTTTTAAGCCTCCCAGCTGGGGGTCTACTTGTGAGTAGGCGCGGCACGTAGGCGCGCCGTGGCTACTCACGATCGTAAAAAGCAGGTTGGCTGGAGCGCTCGCTCCGCAAACCTGCTTTTTAGCAGGGGTCCTCGAGCGGGTTACCTGCTCAAGAACCACCGGGCTCGGCTGCGAGCCTGGTGGTTCTTACAGTCACCAAAAATCAGGCTAGCCTCTGCTAGCCCAATTTTTGCTGCTCGTGAGAAGCACCCCAATATCATCCATGGGTTTTGTTTTGTTAAATAACACACTGTAGGTCTGTTCTGAATATTAGAAAAGTGGCACTATGGCAGACAATGTTTGACCCCTTTGTCACACTCACTTTATCCTATCTAAATCACCTCTTGCTGAAGCTGTCCAGCGGAGGGAACCAATATAGCATCTCTACTGATCTTTAGAACAACCCTGTGGAGTTGCTACCTAGTAAAACAAAACCTGTGGTAGATCCTGATTAAAATAATTTCCAATTTACATCTAATTTTATTTGATTTATCACACATAGTGCAATTTTTTCCAGTTTATTTCAGTTCAAATATTTATTTTGTTTTTCATATCAAAAAAAAAATATTTTTCATGTTTCGTCATGAAGACATTTCTCTCTCTCTCTCTCTCTCTCTCTCTCTCTCTCTCTCTCTCTCACACACACACACACACACACACACACACACACACACACTTACTTTTCTATCTCTTTATGTGGGTTACTGATATATTTCTCTACAGTGTTGACAGATAAAATATATCATATTTGGAACAAACTTAAATTTGTAGTGGCATGTGCATCTTTTCAACAGTAAGAAATCATAATTCTCAACGTCAAGCAATGAAATGTCTTGAGAGACCCCTTATATAAAGCAAGTCAGCCGCTGAGACAACTGAATGTCCACAGAAATTAAAGTGAGCTGTTTGATGTTTCATGAGTGAGAAAACAGAAATTTGGAAAATCCCAAGTACCACAGGTAAATGTAGAGAACTGAGAAAAACCAAAGTGTCTGAAAGATAGGCATAGATTCCCCATTGACATGCTTGCATTAACATGCTTCTCTTATTGATGAGAGGCAAATTTGCATTTCTAGTATTTCAGAGGGTCTCTGTGTTTTGTTCAGTTATAAAGTTGAGATCATAGCTTCTTGCATTTACCATAGAAAGTTAGAGTTGGAAGGGAACTTCAATCGACAGATCAGTGCAGGAATCTTTTGCAGCACCTTGACAGATTACCATCTAGCCTCTATTTGAAAACCACTAGATATTGGTCCTGGGTAAACTTAAGCAGTCTGTCAGTCTGGGTAAACTTAAGCAGTCTGTCATCTTACGGAATGGAACAGAAAGCAGAGAATAGGGATATATTGACAGTTCTCACCAAGGAGGAAAGTAAGCATTATGCGCTCCTCAGGATCTGCACTGGGATTAGTGCTATTTCATTTATTCATAACTAATTCACAGTCAGGGATGAACAGTGAGGAAGCCAAGTCTGCAGATTACACCAAATTATTCAGGATGATAAAAACCAAAACTCTTGAAGGATCTCTCCAAACAAAATAATAAATGGGGTTCATTGTAAATATGTAAAGAGATTCAAGTAAGTGTGTGTGTGTGTGTGTGTGTGTGTGTGTGTGTGTGTGTGTGTGAATCCTAACTATATTGATGGTGTCTAAACTGGGATAGCTAATCAGGAAAGAGATATCAGAGTTATGGTAGATAGCTCAATGAAAACACCCACTTATTACACAGAAAAGATGTTCTCATAACCAGTCCCACCCAGGTAGGACAGGGCTAGCTCAGGTAGGGCTGTTAATGAGAAACACTGGGATTGATTCTGTTCCTGGTACTTCTCCCCCAGGTAGCCCTGTTTCATAACCCGGGCTAAAAGTAAACTAGGAGGATGAGCACATGCCTCCTACCTCACTGTCCGGTTGTGTGCTTTCTCAGGCTGCCAGCAGCTGCTCCAGGGCTGCCATCAGCCATCTGCACCAAAGAGGCCGGGGGCAAAAGCATCCCAGCCACAACTAGATTTCTTAATGCTCCACACTCTTTGTGCAGTTCATTGTCGGCTATCTGGTGATCTGGTGACATCCCTCCATCTTCTGCTCACCATGCTGCTCATCTGGGTGCACAAGTGGCAGAGCTCTGTTTAGGCCCTAGATCATGTGGAGGGAAGCAGATTGGCTCCTGCCTTCTCCCCAGCCCTCCTCAGCCCCAGACCCATTGGTCATGAAAATGACCTCAGTGTACATTGTTACTCTAGTTTGGAGTTGCTACTCAAAGTAGATACCTAGCTTCAGAAGTTGTATACTGCCTCTTTAGAAGGCAAGCTCAGAAGACTCACATGAGTGACTGGAAGAAATGTTTGTTTCATTGCAAAGATCTTGTATATAATTGAGGCTGTATGATCTTCTTAGGGGCCTGAATTGTCTTATGCCCAGATACCAGTAACCAGAGACAGTCTTCAAATAAGTTGAAGATGAGTTGTTATTTCACTCATCCGGGGCAAAAAAATCCCCAAAATGCTATGCTTTTCCAATGAGTTGTTATAAGAAAGAATTATTAGAAGAATACTAGTCCAGTCCAGTCCAGTCCAGTTTATTGTATAAGACTATAAGCCTTTACAAAAGTTTAAAAAGTACACATTCCAAAACAAAGAATAAAACTGAATTAGCTAAAATATTCTCAATTTTAAAAAATATCCTGTATATTTTCCAGAAATGCAATGCGAATCACTTTTGCAAACAAAATATTTTGAAATGTTATATATGGATCAACATCAGCCAACAACCAACACATTTTCTCTTTAGCATTTTTATCATGAATTGAATATAAGATTTGCCCTAAAAATCTCTCTCTAGGGTCCTAATAAAGAGCACAATACAATACATAATGCTCTATGTCCTCAACTTCATAAGTACCACAAAGACAGAACTGTAATTCTTTAGGAATTTGCCTCAATCTTCCATCTAAAAAGGCAGAGGGCATAGTTTGAAAGTGGAGTTCTGTAAATACAATTCTCAATGAAGCAAGGGTAAACCCTTGTAAATAATGAGTACATTTGTGATTAACTTTAAATTAAAAATACCCATAAGAAAATTTTGAAGTCTTGATTAATTCCATATCTTAATAGGTATCTAGCCAATAAAGCCGTTATCTTAACTTGTTTCCACATCCAAGATAATTAAAACAATCATGTGACACACTTTTGGAGGGTAACAAATCCAGACAAAATTTTACTAAAATTTACTTCTTCCTTTGCTCACTAAAACAGAGTTTGGAAAGGTGATATTCAAGAATTTCAAGAAGTCTCTTATAGTGCATTAAAACTGACTTTATGGCTTTAGCTTCTACTGAAGGAAGCCCAAGGCACCTGGGGTCCCAGGGGATAATGACAACAAAGGAACTTATTTTGACTGACCTCCAGCTCTTTTAAAACATTTGGATTTTGCCCTCAAATTTCAATCCCATATAACATTTGGGCAATAACTTTCCTGAAAAGACTTTTATGGCTGGTGGCACTAATCTGCCTCCTTTAGACAAGGAGAACTTCAGTTTTATATTTTGCATCTGTGTACAAGAGAGCCAGTGTGGTGTAGTGGTTAGAGTGCTGGACTAGGACCGGGGAGACCCGAGTTCAAATCCCCATTCAGCCATGATACTAGCTGGGTGACTCTGGGCCAGTCACTTCTCTCTCAGCCTAACCTACTTCACACGGTTGTTGTAAAAGAGAAACTCAAGTATGTAGTACACCGCTCTGGGCTCCTTGGAGGGAGAGCAGGATAGAAATGTAACAATAATAATAATAATAATAATTTTCCATGTGCCTGTCTCATCTAAATAGATATCTAGAAATTTGAAGGAGGGTGTTTGTTCTATTTTATGTACACCCATATTCCATTTGCTGGACATTTGCTGAAAACCATCACCTTTGTTAGAATAGTTAATTTTGAAATCCGTTTTGACAGTATACATCAAATTTGTTTACCATTCTCTTCAACCCAACCTTAGTCAGAGATAATAACACTATATCATCAGCATACATTAAAACGGAAATATTTCTATCCTGCACAGGATACTGTACTGCTATGTATTAAAATAAAAAACTGCTATGTGTTAAAATTACCGGCTTGTCTGCTGGCAACTCAGGGACGGTTTCTCCATTGCTGTCCTGAGGCTTTGGAACACACTTCCTGCTGAAATAAGAGCCTTCTAATCTCTTACAACTTTTAAAAGGGCAGTCAAGACACATTTGTTCACCCAGGCTTTTAATTAGATACTGTTTTAATTGTGTTTTAATAGTTTTAACTTTTTAAATTTTAATTCTTGAAATATGTTAATCTTTTTATTGGTTGTTTTTATTGTCTTGAAAACCGCCCAGAGAACTTGCATTTTGGGCGGTATGGAAATGTGTTAAATAAATAAATAAATAAATAAATAATAAAATAACAGTGGTTTTTTTCACATGCCAAATAATGTTGCATTTTTCACTGGGATATAACAAAATATGCATGGCAAAGGTATGTCATGGAACCATATCATCTTCTGGGACTTATTGTAGCTCTAATGGCTTACTTCTGTTTTCCCTTTTATAACAGTAGATTGTATATGCATTGGAATACTTTTCTTAACAACAACATAAAGCCTACTCTGGGCAGAGGACGAGCAGACCTGAAAAGGTAGCAAACCTTTTTAAAACAACAACACTTCCCTCCTTCAAACAAACAAACAAACAAACAGGAGGAGGGGTAGATTTTGAGGAGCTAGTATCTCTTTAGGGGAGAGATCCCAATATGTGTGTCTGTGTTTGTTTTTTGTCTGGGCTTTAAAAAAAAATATTTATTTATTTGATTGTTTGTTTGTTTTGTCTATGGTTTGTTTTGGTAGTTGTGTGCCTTTCAGTTTCAGTTTCTCTTTTGCCTGGAGAGAGACAGTGGGAGGCACCAGCTAGGGCTGAGGTGAGTCACACCTGGTGGGAGAGGCCACATTCCTGTTGAGCCTGGTTGCCTCAGTCTGAAGTCTACTCTGGGAAGAGGAGAAGCAGACCTGAGAAGTTAGCAAACCTTTCTAAAAACATCAATACTCCCCCCAACTTCAAACAAAAAAAACAGGAGGAGGGGGAGATTTTGAGGGACTGGTATCTCTTTAAGGGAGAAGTCCCAGTGTGTGTATTTGTTTTTTGCCATGACTTGTTTTGGTACCTGTGCGGTTTTCAGATTTAGTTTCTCTTTTGTCTGGAGAGAGTGTAAGTCACATAGGGTTGCCATATTCTGGCTTTCCAAATCCAGATGCCTAATTTGGATATTATGTAAATTGGCTTGAAAATAATTTTTGAGCAGAAAAATTAGTGATTGCATATTTTGCTCCATAACTCCTCTTCTACAAGGGCTAGAGCTTAGGGTGGTATTTTTGTTGTTGTTGTTGTTTTTAAATGAAAGCTGAAATTCTGGTGAATCCAGGTGGGCTTAGCAATCTGGGTGAGATGCTTAAAATCCAGGTAAAACCCAGAATTGGGGGGGGGGGTGGCAACTCTAGATTCGCATTCCTGTTGAGCCTGGTTGCCTCAGTTTGAAGCCTACTTTCTACATAAGAGGAGATGGCCAGGAAGCTTACCAAACAGGAATTAGCAAACAAGTGTCATAGGAGTATCGCATGGAGTTTAGCAGGGAAGTGTGTGGGAGAGCTAGAAAGGAGCCACTCTTGATCACACAGAGCCCAGTGGGAAGAGAAGGGAAGTACAACTCCCACTTTTATATTCTTGGAAAATAAAGTTTGAACTGTTGAATAGCTGACACCTTCAGCTAAGACCTAACTTTCAAAGAAATCATCTCCAAATCCTCTAACCAACAAAACAAGTCATGACGGTAGAAAGGCAGCAGGGGAGGGGGCACTTCTCAGTGTATTGCACAGAGGGTTGCATGTGTTCAATGGGCAGAATTTGTGTGTGCCTGCTCAGTGCAAGGAGCTCTTGGCTTTCAGGGAACAACTTTGTTTGGAGATACTCCTCCAGGGGTTGGGGGCCTTCTAGAAGTGGGGTATTCAATCATTAGGGGTATGGAGAGATGTGTCTGTGACCCACGCGTAGATCACACTGTGATTGCCTGCCTGGTGCAAAGGCTGCAGATGAAAACATAGAGGCATAGACAAAGCATCTAGATAGGCTGTCAGTCAGATATAACAGAAGGGGACAGAGTAGAACCAGATAAAGATCAGACAGAAAACTGTGCTAGCTGGTCAAAGAGATCAAATGGCCAAAAGAAAGATAGCACACACACCAGGTAAGAGATTCAGTGTATAGGTGCTTATATGCTAGTGCTAGATGCTTATGAACCAAGATGGATGAGCTGGAGTGTTTGGCTGCTAATGAAAATGTAGATATAGCGGGCGTACGGAAACATAGTGGAACAGTGAAAAACAGTGGTACACTGTTATTTCTGGATATAAATTCTAGAGAAAGGACAGGGAAGGGTGAATTGGAGATGGAGTAGCTGTTAAAGAAGGAATAGAATCTAACAAACTAGAAAATTTAGGAAGACCAGAGTCTTCCATAGAAACTCTGTGGGTGACAATACAAGTCATGAAAGGAAATGTGTTACAAGAAATGTGCTATCATCCTCTTGATCAAAATGAGTGACTGCGAGTTGCAGAAGGAAATTAGGGAGGTGTCTAAGAATGAGAGAACTGTAATAATGGGTGACTTCAATCACCCACACAGACTGGGCAAATTCACAGTCAGGTAAGAACAGAGGCCAAATTTCTAGATATGATGAACAACTGTGCTCTCTTGTTGCAGGGGAGCAACAGCAGGAAAGAGGGCATACCCTCAGGTATTGCCTGTGAGCTTCCCAGAGGCATCTGATGGGCCACTGTGTGAAACAGGATGCTGGACTAGATAGGCCTTGGGCCTGATCCAGCAGGGCTGTTCTTATGTTCTTACAGCATCTTGACTTTCTATAATGGCTGTTCTTATATTCTTAATATGGAATCCTGCCCCTATAAAGTACCGACGGAACTAACAGCTTGATATATCAAAGCACACAGGATGATTTAAAGAGTGATTACTAAATTTGGGGGAAAGAATGAGTAATATTCTTGTTCATGAACAATTATGAACTATTTAATGAACACAAGTGTACATGGCTACAGACAGATTTCTCCATAGCTGTGGGGAGGGTAGCTGAAGGTTATTAACAGCTCTAGCAGCCTCGTAACTCCACACTGTGGAATTTGATCAGAATTGAAAGAAGGAAAAGTACCACCTACTGAATTGCAGGCAGCACTTTCTCCAGAATCACTTCTTAGAACATAAAAACATAAGATTGACCCTGCTGGATCAGGCCCCAGGCCCATCTTGTCCAATATCACAGTGGCCCACCAGATGCTTCTGGGAGCCCAAAGGCAAGAGGTGGGAGCATGCCCTCTCTCCTGCTATTACTCCCCTGCAACTGGTATTCAGAAGCATCCTGCCTCTGATGCTGGAGGTCACCTGTAGCCCTCAGACTAATAGCTATTGATATACCACTCCTTCATGAAGTTACCCAAACCCCTCTTAAAGCCATCCAGGTTGTTGGCTGTCACCACATCTCATGGCAGAGAATTCTACAAGTTGATCGTGCATTGTGTAAAAAAGTACTTTCTTTTGTTGGTCCTAAATTTCTTGGCAATCAATTTCATGGGATGACCCCTGGTTCTAGTGTTTAGGGATGTGCATGAACCAGCAGACAGCTGGTTCGGTGAGGTGTGTGTGTTACCTTTAAGAAGAAGGGAGGGTGCCACATTTCCCCCGTTGGTGCTGTGCCAAAGAAAGCATACCTTCTTGCTGCACCGGTCAGTGATATGATAAGGTGGAGGGGTGTTGGTGGTTAATCTGCCCCTTATCCTACCGCATGCAGCCAACCATCTGTCTCAAATGTTTATTTCTGAGATTCTAGGGTGATTTTGGAGAAGGAAATACCACACACACACACACACACACACACACACACACACCACAACTGTGAGTTTTAATGGGCTTTATTAAGGCTAATGATTACAAGTGTAGGTGTTTAGGCATATAAGCAAGTAGTTATCAATTTCATTTTTCTATTATTATAGTGTAGTGTTCAGTAACAGCTAAAAGCATTCCTAAAATCATTTTCCCCTTTGCCAAAATGCAGAGCTGCTAGCTAGGAAGGAGTTTTGGCCTCACCAAGAAGCCGGCAGTCGTGTTATCAGCTAAGCAAGCTGAGGAATTCAGCTTGTGTGTGCAAGAGTGCCTTATCTTGCTGCTACTTAGCACCAAGCCAAAACAATTTCCCCAACCTGGCAATTCAATCAGTGTTTCCCCTTTAATTCGGTCTAATAATTTCTATGACAGTTAACTCATACCAATAATATGTGCAAGGCATCTTTGACTCTTAACTGAAAAAGCATTTCTTTCTAACCCTTCTACTAAATGCTGAATAGTTTAAAACAGTTTCCTTTCATTAGGAGCAAGTAGTTGAAGGCCTTTTGCTGTCTCCTGATTGTTCCAAAACAATCCAGAAGCTGTGTTGGCAGAGTGCAAAAAAAGCTAAAGTACAGTTTTCAAAGAGGGAGGGAGATCGGCAAGAGGAATGTCCATTAAGGCAGCTTAGGAAGGGGGAGAAGGAGGGGCCGGAAGGAAGAGAGGGGGAGACAGACGTCGTTTCCTGCCACTTGCAAATGACTTTGCTGGAGCTCAGGATAGGTAAGAGAGAAGATCCAGGGACATAGGGGGAAAGAAGGAGGGAAATAGGGTGGGGGGAAGCAGGTGTGTTAATCAGAAGTGGCTGGTTTGTGAAGGCATGGCTCTGGGCAGTATTTACCGTCTTCCATGTCAGCTGGAATAATCTCAGGAGGGCAGAGATTATCCTTCCTGAGGCTGACTCCTCCAGTGGGAGGGTGACTTGGCTCTAAAGATGTAGGGAGAGGGCCACATGGCACTGCTTTCAATTAAAGCAGCGTCTAGCATTCCCATTTCCTTTTCTCTTTAAAGGAGTGGGTTTACATGGTGCCTCTTCATAAAGTAAGCCCATGCATTCCCTTCCCCCATGAATGGCTGTCTGCAACTTTTTGTATCTTTTTGTCACCTCTCAAAGTCAAAATAATCACTTCATCTCCTCCAGGGTGTCTCCAATTTGATAAACAGACTCCGGCCCTGTTCCCTGAATCCCTCTCTTTCCCTTCAGGTGAGGAGCCCATCAAGAGTTTGGCCTGGCTCTTTGTTTTATTAAATTTAAGACAGAGACACTTTTTTTAATGTCCAGCCAACCCTGGCTTGTAGTCATCTCAGATCCTTGTTGATGTTCTTCAGCCCAGAGAAATATGTTAGAAGGACAGAAAATGTTACATAAGCAAGAGCAGGGTTTCAGTGTTATATGTATGCAACATCCCCCATAGTACGGCGTAGGCGGTCTTATCTATACATGATTTCTTATAATTTCCTAAATCAGCTAAATATGATTATGCTTGACATGTCAAACTAGATCTCATGCTTGGTTTTAGCAAGTCAACACGCAGCCCAAGACTTTTAGCAAAGCAATCAACAGGCTTCAAGGCTTAGAGAGGGAAAATCCCTCTTCTCTCTCAAACCTCAAGAATAAGCATTTCTGTCCAGTGGCTTGGCTTAGAGGGAGAAAAAAAATCAAAGTCAGGCTTTCGTTTCCTGCAAGACAATAGTCCCTTTTACAGGCCTCAACCTTTCCCTCTGACTTCTTAGGGTGGTCCCCAGTTCCAAAAGGTGTTCTTCCAGTCTGTTCAGATCCTCAGCATCAGACCGGAAGTGGCCATGCACCAGCCACTTACAGTCTGATGCTGAGTCACTGGGGTGACAAGAGGGTATGCTGCCACCCCACACCAGTGATTTTGGACTAACACTAGAACACTGCAATTTTTGGCACAGCACCGACAGAGGAAATGTGTGGGGGTGATAAGAGCACCCTCCCTCCTGATTAAAGATAACCCCTCCCCACCACGAAACTCCCTGAAGTGCTGGACCGGTCTGAAGGTCCAGAAAAGGGCCTCCGAACCGGTTCGTTCATGTCCCTACTAGTGTTATGTGAGAGGGAGAAATAAGTTCTTTCTATCAACTTTCTCCATGCCTTACACAATTTTGTAGACCTCTATCATGTCTGCCCGCAGTCATGATTTTTTAAGCTAAAAAGCCCCAGGTGTTGTAGTCTTGCCTCATAAGAAAGGTGCTCTAGGCCCCTGATCATCTTGATTGCTCTCTTCTGCACCTTTTCCAGTTCTACAGTGTCCTTTTTAAGATGTAGTGACCAGAATTGTATGCAGTACTCCAGGTGTGGCCGCACCAGTTTTGCATAGGGGCATGATCATATTAGCAGTTTTATTTTCAATCCCTTCCTAATGATCCCTAGCATGGAATTGGCCTTTTTCACAGCTGCCACTCATCGAGTTGACACTTTCAGCAAGCTGTCAACACGTCCCCAAGATTCCTCTCCTGGTCAGTCTCTGACAGCTCAGACCCATCAGTGTATATGTGAAGTTGGATTTTATTTTATTTTTTGCCCCACTATGGATCACTTTACACTTGCTAACATTGAAGTGCATAAGCCATTTTGTCACCCACTCCATCAGTTTGGAAAGATCCTTTTGGAGCTCCTCGCAATTAGTTTTGGATTTCACTACCCTAAATAGTTTGCTGCCATCTGCAAATTTGGCCACCTTGCTGCTTACCCCTACTTCTAAATCATTTATAAATAAATTAAAAAGCACTGGTCCTAGTATAGATCATGGGACCCCACTTCTTACTTCCCTCCATTATGAAAACTTTCCATTTATCCCTACCCTCTGTTTCCTGTTATTCAACCAATTACCAGTCCACACATGTATTTGAGTGCTAAGTTTTCTCAAGAGTCAAGGAAATCTTCTTCCCTTTTACAGCTTCCTTGACTTTACCTGTTAGCCATGCTGGCATCCTCCCGGTCTTGGTGGGACCTTTCCTCCTTTTTCTTATACAATCTAATTGGGCTTCTAGTATTGTGGTTTTAAGTACTCTCCATGCATTCTGGAGCGAAGTGACTCTCCTGATTTTCCATTTTAGTTTTCTTTTCACCAAACTCCTCATTTTAGAGATGTTTCCTCTTCTGAAATTCAAAGTGTGTGTGTTAGACTTCCTTGGTGATTCTCTCCCTACATTTATCCTGAATTTGATCGCACTATGGTCACTGATCCCTAAAGGGTCCATGACACTGATGTCATGCACCAGGTCCAATTATCAAACCAATTTACCTTATGAAATTTGATGAGATCTCTATTCACATTCAAAATAAATCCTATTACTTATTGAATACAATATTTTGGCTTGTATACTCTTTTTGATTTTTAAGAACGTATTACACAGTAGAATTCTGTGTGATTTGGAAAATGGAAAAGCTCTAAATGATTATCACCAACTGAAACATTTTTATATATAAAGCATATAACAAAGAAAAGCAGTCTGTGTAGACAATACTGAGCTAGATAGATCAATGGTCTGATTCAGTATATGGCAGCTTCCTGTGTTCCTATGTTCCAGGTAAACAAATTGCAGAGAGGACAAAAGACTATACCTTATGCACATCTAATTAACCTGCATAGAGGAAAAAGTCTTTAACAGCAAGTGCTCATCCCAGCTCTTTAACATCATTAAAAATGAAGGAATAATTAACTTAGATCCAATTCACATGTTATTCAGATACCTTTTCAAATCCCTGTTCATCCATGCAATTCACAGGTGTGACCTTGGGCCAGGTACTCTATCTCAGCCTAACCTACCTCACAGGGATGTTGTGAAGATAAAGGACGAAAAGATGAAAACAAGGAGGGAAAACCACATATGTCATGCTGAGCTTCTTCAGAATACAAATGGGATAGAAATATATGAATACAGTCACCAAGTTACATTTACCATTCAGAGCTCAAATTCTGGGACCCTTAATTAAATGTGATAAGTGCTGTTCTCTGACTCTTGCCCATGTTAGCCAAATCACACACTCCTGGAGCCTTCTAAAACAGTTGCTAAGTGAGCCAGCACAAAAATGTAAGAGGTCCCTCTGACCCTCCCATAATCTAATGTCAATTTTGTGTGATGAAAATAACATCTGAATCTACCCCCATGTGGTGAAAGCCCATTTTCATCATGTATGAGCAAGCTCTACTCTGTTCACTGTGGCATAATAAATAAAAGCTCTCATTCAATATATTTCCCATGAAAAGCTGTCATAATGAAAAAGATACCTGATAGACTGACATAATTTTTAGAGCAAATTAGTGAATGGGAAATGGACACAGTAGAGGCAGGATAATGAGCAACAACAGAAGATCAAAAAAGTTGCAGGTCTAGAAATATGGGGATTAGTACGAAGTAGTGTTGGGCAAACTCTCTTAAGCTCAATTTGGAATTGTGATTTATGAGTGTTCTCAGTGAGTGTTTCAAAATGGTTTGCCTATATTATGTTACAGCAATTGATGGTGCCCCACACATGTGTCATATTATATGTCCATTGGGAATTGTCGGTTCTAGCACCCGCTGTGGCTGAATATCACATGGAATACCCTTCGCCACCAAAAAAAGAAAAAAAATCTACATTGGAGAAAAAGAGGATTTTAGATTTTGATCTAAACCACATAAACTATTTGCTATAAACAACTGAAAATATTAACTCACCAGCTTGGATGGGTGGTCTGGTCAAGAAATCTAAGCTGGAGCAAGAGAGGGGCCCTAAGAGCAGCTTCTTCCTGTTTCCATTTACAGAAGTTGAGGTCAACTTGTGGTTAACTCTAAGGGCCTGTTGTCATAACAAGTTCTGCTCTTCCAGCTATGATTTTGAGTCAGACTATGCAGAGGCTCTGACTGTCCCTATTTACCAGGATTAGTGTCTGCTTTCTGGAATGTTCTCTAGAAAATCACTGCCCCTATTTTGTCCATATTTTTGCCTCTTGGGGATGTCTTATTCAATTATTTCCATGTGAGTAGCTAGAGTTGTAATTCTTCAGGATCCAGCTCTCTCCCCAGGGTCTCTAGAAATTAAATCTCCAAGTGAGTGAGTGGGAGCCTCATTACACTTTGGTGCATCTGCATGTAAATGGGTACTCAACACTAAGGCACTATACAGTGCACAGTTTATAGGAGGTAGAATCCAGCCATGGGTAAAAGTGGATGAACAGTAATCCTTAGTATGAGAATTGGTTGTTATAAATGTATTGTTATTCTCATCTCTGAAAGACTGGAGGTAGGGGTGTAGCAAATCTGTTGTACTAATCTGGAATAATGTGCCATGCATGCACCTGATTTGCTATTTCCATTTTCCATTTGTGGAATTTGTGGCTTTGCATTTGTGGCATGATTGTAGTCAGAATTCTACACCATGGCTCCCAGGTTGCTTGGCCAACTCCCTACACATTTACAGGCATGTTCTTCTTTCCATTGGTCAGATTCCAGAAGGTATGGAAACAGTAGTTGCATACTTCAGCAATTTGCCTGGTAAGCATAGGATCATATGAGTAGTCCTGCGGAATCTGTTCAAAGGCCTTTCTAATTCATCATCCTGTTTCCCACAGTGGACAACCAAAAGCATCTGGATAGCTCAGGCTGGCCCACTAATGATAACAAGCCATTGGTTGAGCTACTGTATGAAATTCCACAGTGTTCCATACTGTCTCCAATGCTTTTTAACATCTACATGAAACCACTGGGAGAGATCATGAGAAGATTTGGTGGAGGGTGTTATCAATAAGGACCCGTGAAAGGGCCTTTTCAGTTGTTGCCCTGATCCTTGGAATTCTCTCTCCCTACAGATCCAGCTAGCCCCTTCCTTACCTACAGGTATCTTCAAATCGCTATTGAAGACTTTTCTTTTCCGCCAGGCTTTTGCCCTGTAGTTCATTTTTCTGTTCTTTGGTAGTTACCTTAGTTTTTAATTTAGAATGTAATTTTTAATGTTGCCTGTTTGCATCTTGTTGTGCACCACCCAGAGTCTTCGGAGTAGGCAGTATATTAAATGTCTCTAATAAATAAATAAATAGATAGATAAATACGCTGACACCCACATTTTTTTCTCCACATTTCTCTAAATGTCTGCCTAGAGTTGGCAATGTTTTGTTTAATTTTCACATAAAATCAATAGTTTCGCATCTGGATTTGCAACCCCCCCCCCAAACTCGCCAGCAGACATGTTTCATTATTGCTTTATGCGGATGATATTGCCCTCTTATCTCAAACCAGGACAGTTCTCAGTCGTGCTTTGGCCTCCTTAGGCAAGTATACTGAGAAGGAGGCTTTAGAGATCAATTATTCTAAGACCAAGATAATGGTGTTTTCAAAGTACTGTAAACATTTTAAATGGACAATAAACGGGCATAGTATTGAACAGGTTAAGGTCTTTAAGTATTTGGGGGTGGTATTCCACCAAACTGGAACACATAAACCCCATCTTGATTATATTTCCCAAGGTGCTCAACAGACAGCAAACGTGATTAAGTCCTTTTATTACTCCAGGGGTGCCTTTTTCATGTCAGCAGCTATAAATTTGTTGAAGGCCAAGATATATCCCCAAATTCTTTATGGGGTGCAGATCAGTCCTCTGGAAAATTTCTCTCAGCTTGAAACAGTACAAACTAAATTCCTGAGGGCTATTTTTCAAGTACCCAGGGGTACAGCAAATGCCATCCTTCATAGGGAAGCAGGGGTCACCACTCTGAAAGCAAAAGTATGGCTTTGCATAATTAAATTTTGGTTAAGCCTGGTCTTCTTTCCAGCTGGTCCCTTTAGCGTTATCAGACAATTTCATTTCCAAATGGAAATCAGCTCTGAAATTAAAATTGCAGCACTTGGGCATGTCTTATTGGGTGAGGATTTGAGCAGGCGCTTTGCTTTGTGAAGCAGTGGCTCAGAGATATAGATTTGCAGGAGGAGTCCACATGGCTGCCCGAGGGAATATATTTAGGTTTTCACATGTTTACCTATAAAGCATCTGAATATTTAGACCAGATCTTGGTACCAAAATTTAGGAGATTTCTGACCCTTGCGTGATTGAACGCTCTCCCTTTGGCAGTACTTGATGGTAAATTCAAACGACTTCCTTATGATCAGCGCTGTTGCCCTTGTGGCTCAGAGGATATAGAGTCTATCACCCATGTTATTCTTTATTGCCAATCTTAAAGGGATGCTCGCACCAAATTTATTGCACCCATTTTAACCATTTATCCTGGTCACACAGAGCAATTTTATTTGGAAATTATGCTGTCATATTTCAGACCTGTAATTTCAGATAATGTGGCAAAGTTTTGTTTTGTGGCATCAAAGCTCTGTAAAGACTATTAGTAATTTGAACAGTTCATAATTTTTTCAATTTTGAATTTTCTTGAATTTTGTTGTTAATGTTATTAATTGTTAATTGTTAATCTGGTCTGTGACTGTAATAAACTAACATGTGAGGTGTTCAGACCTTTTGTACACAATTAAAAATGAGAAAATGAAAAATGAAAATTTCTGTAATCAAATTGAAATGACCCTATTTTGGAACCAAAAGTTTTGTTCTTTGGAAAACATTTCAGATCTCCATTTTGTGTTCGAGCGAAGGCTTTCTCCCTCAGTCTCTATTTTGAGTTCTGACGTCTGTTTGAATTTCCCGCCCTTCAAGCCTGCATACTGGCCGGCGAAAGCAGGGGCTGATCTGTTTGCAATTGCCTCCTAATTCCTTTTAAGGAATTTAAAGTGTTAACTTGACCCTCATTGGCCAGGCAGAGGACAAAGACCAGCGAGTGGGGGGGGGATTCCGGAGGGGTATTGTACTAGGGGTAGGTGCCATTTCCTTCTTTCTGTGCCTCGTGTCTGGGAGAAGAGAAAGCTCCATTACCTGCCTGATGCCTTTGCCCCTATCGACCACCATTGCCTCTGGTTTCTCAGCATTGCTGATATTTTCCAGAATTTTGCTTAGCCTTATTGCCAGCCTGCCTCTTCTCCTGCATTTTCAGCCTTTTTTAAAAGGCGTGGGAGAGATGGGGATTACTTTTATTATTTTATTTTCACATTTTTCTTCCTTGCTGGCATCCCGCTGCCTGCCTCTCATTTTTTCCTGCATATATTTTTTAAAGTTTTCTCTGTTTCGTGCTTCTTCCTGCTGTTGAGAGAATTATATCACTCTCACTGCCTCCTGCCTGCCTGTGCAAGGTTTCCAAAGTTGTTTGAGGCTTTTTGCCCCATCCTGAGAAGAGGAAGACAGAAGAAGGAAGACCAGACCAGAACCACAGAAGTGGACTCCAGCATTTGAAGCCTGAGTGAGAGTACCCATTTATAATTTTAACATACACACACATCTCTAATCTTGATTTGTGTATTTTAGGTTTCTTTCCTGCTTGGAGGGGTCTCCAATATTGATTTGTGTATTTGGGGTTTCTTTCCTGCTTGGTGGGAGGTCTTGATTTTCAGCTGGATTTGAACAGTTGTGTCCTATTCCTATTTACGATAAGTTTAAATAGTGTTTAGCATTAGAGTGTAAATAGGGATCCCTGTTAATACATGTGTTTGATTGTGGCCATTTTGTAGAGAACATACTGTAAATGTAACTGTGTTCTTTCTCTGCCCATAATTTGTATCTTTTTCAGTTTTTGTTAGCCCCACACCACACTCCCAAATAACATTGTATCTCTGTCTGGCTGCTGCTTGTTAATATTGACATTGTATCAAGTCCATCTGGCACCAGAGTTGTTATTTTGATATATTCTTCCTTCCATCTGCTGTTGCTTTCGTGTGTAATGTTATTTTTCTTTGTGGCTGATTTGGGGCAGAACAGTGGGTTGGGTGACAGGACCCCAAGGGGTGCCTGCCCACCACCCAGATTGCAAAGGAATTATTCAAAGGCCTGATTTTAAAATGATTTTTGATGTTTACGTGTCTTTGTGGCTGATTTCGGGCAGAAAGGGGGCTTCAGGGGCATAAGAGTGGGTTGGGTGGCTGTGCCCCAAGGGGTGCCTGCCACAACCCAGACTCCAAAGGAATTGAGCAAAGGGCTGGTTTTTTAGGAATTGTTGAAGTTTGTGTGTCTTTGGAGTAGATCTGGGGCAGAAAGGGGGCTTCAGGGGCAAGTCAGAGGGTTGCGTGGCAGTGCCCCAAGGAGTGGTTCACCCAGATTCCAAAGGAATAGGGCAGAGGGCTGATTTCTTAGGATTTTTTGAGGTTTACACATCTTAAAGATTTTTCCCCATAGGGAATAATGGAGGTTTCAGCAGCCCCATAACTCCACCTGGGGGTCACTTGGGTGGCCCAGAGTGAGTGGTGGTGTAGTGCACATAGGGTGCCAACCCCCCCCCCCATGGTGGTTGTTAACCCATGGGGTACAGGGTTCTGTTGTTTCTGGGGTGTTCTGAGTGTAGAGTCTCTGGTAGCATATGGGATTTACAATGACAAACCATGAATCCACTCTCATATGCTACCAGAGAATCTACACTCAAAACACCTCAGAAACAACAGAACCCAGTACCCCATGGGTTAGCAACCCATGGGGGTGGTTGGCACCCTATGTGCACTACACCACCACTCGCTCTGGGCCATCCCAGTGACCCCCAAGTCCAGTTATAGGGCTGCTGAAATCTCCATTATTCCCTATGGGGGAAAAAATCTTAAAGCTGTGTAAACTTCATTAATTCTTTAAAAATCAGCCCTTTGCCCAATTCCTTTGAAATAATTGTGGTAGCTTCATTGCCCCCATTGGGCACTACCACCCACTACACTCTGCTCTGGTCCACCCCTTTCCCCCCAATGTGAAGACATTACTTTTGCTGAAACCTCCATTATTCCCTATGGGGGGGATCTTAAAGATGCGTAAACTTCATGAAATCTCTAAAAATCAGCCCTTTGCCCAATTCCTTCAAAATAATTGTAGTAGCTTTCTTGCCCCGACTGGGCAACGCCACCCACCACACCCCGCTGTGGGCCACCCCTTTCCCCTGGATGTGAAACAATACTTCTGCTGAAATCTCCATTATTCCCTATGGGAAAAATCTGAAAGACACGCAAACTTTAGAAATTCACCACAAATCAGCCCTTTGCCCAGTTCCTTTGAAACTTGGATGGTAGCTTCCACTCATTGAGCACTACAACTCCCACCTGCTCTTTTGGCCCCAGGATCCATTTTCTTAATCTGAATTAATTCAGATTTGGATTCGGATCAATTTGGATCCAAACCAAAAATGGAGTGTTTTGGAAGACTTAATTTCGGACAAAATCTGAATTGGGGGTGATTCAGATTTGGTCCAAATTGAAACTAAAAAAATACAAAATGCACAACCCTAATTACCAATGTGGGATGGGGTAGCACAATTTTTGAATACTCAACAGAGTCTGAGGGTACTTCTTGATCTGGGGCTGTCCCTGAAAATATAGGAGGTGGCAAGACCTTTGGCTAGTGAGAGACCCTTTCCTTCAAACAGCAGATCTGGACATGGCGACACATGCTTTGGCCACCTCTAGAATGAATTTTTGTAATATCTTCTAGGTGGGGCTACCCCTGAAAAACATCTAGGACTTGCAGCTAGTGCAGCATGTGGTGGCAGTGGCGAGCAGTCACTGCTAAGTGGGGATGGTCTGTTGCTGAGGGGTTAAACTGCTGGCCCATGGGTCGGATCAGGCCCATGGAGCTCAATGGACTGGCCCATGTGAAGCCAGGACAAGCCCTGCTGCCACCAATTTTCTTCGCCATGCTGCCTTCCAAAGAGGTGGCATGTCTCCTGATTTGCCTTCCAGCAGGCTTCCTTCTTCTGTGGTATTTCTGTCTCCCCCTCCCGCCCTTCCACACCATGCACAGAAGCCATGAGTTTTGAATTACTTGCTTGCTTCCTCTCTCCTCCACTGCTGCCAATTCCCTCTGATCCTTTCCCCTCATGGTGGGCTTTTCCATGTGTGAAGCACTAGCCCAGAAGAGTAGAGATATAGAGGGAGGAGGAGGAAGACAACCACAACAGTGACAAAATCAAACAACAGTGCAGGGCACTTTTTCTCTGGGCAAGGGAAGAGGAGGAGGTGGGGGTAGGAAGAAAGGAAGAGAAGAAGAGAGTCAGAGAAGGTGAAAGGAAGAAGGATGAGTGAAGTGGAGGGGGAAAGAGGAGTCCTGCTTTTCTTGGAGTATGATGTTGCATTGGAATTGTTGATCTGATTATTGAGTGTGAAAATCTCTTGCGAACAATAACGGTTAAAATATGACGGTTATGTTCAGAATCTCTTCTCTCTCTTTTTTTTGTTTTTGATTTTTTAAACTATTTTAACCCTCCCAAGCATATTCCAGTCATTGGGCACAGCAATCCCCACCCAATCTTTTGGCCCAGGGACCCGTTTTCCTAATCCAAATTAATTCAGATTCAGATTAATTCTGATCCAAACTGCAAATGGAGTGTTTTGGAAGGGTTAATTTAGGACAAAATCCAAATTGGGGGTGTTTCAGATTCAGTCTGAATCAAAACTATAAAAATACAAAATGCAGAACCCTACTGCTAACTGAGCAAAAAGTCGCCATTATAAAGCAGTGATTCTCTTATATTTAGCAGGAGGAGAGCAACTGGCCCTATCCAACCCCAGCACAGCATCCTTCCAGGGGCTGTTGCTGGTGTTTACCTTAGATTTCTTTGTAGATTTTGAGCCCTTTTGGTCAGGGGACCATCTTATTTATGTATTATCTATTTTTCTATGTAAATCACTTTGAGAACTTTGATTGAAGAGTGGTATAAATATTCATCGTCATCATAGTAGTACACTGCCTTGGGATGTATGTGTTAGGCGATTTATAAATGTGATGAATGAATGAATGAATGAATGAATGAATGAATGAATGAAAATATTCTCCATGAAGGTTAGAATCTGACTGAACTAACAGGCTTACTGTGATCTCTTGGTTCCCCTGGGGTCTAGAACACTTGCCATGCCTTTGCAGCAGCTCCTCTTCTGAAGCCTAATCATGTCAGTGGTCATTCCAAAACCTACAAGCTTCTGAAAAGTATTCAGCCTGTATAGCATAGACCAGGCCCTATCTGCTTCAACCATGGAGTTATGCATGGTTGGGTATTGCTCAGAGAGGGTCAATCCATGCTTTCCAGGCTGCCATAAGCACAGAAACTAGGCCCTAGCACATACCAGTGAGTGACATGATTGTGTGTGCCAACACCTAGAGGCTTTTGGACAGGGCCAGTGTGGCCTGAAACAATATTAGTGGTTTTCAATCCAGGAGGGGACCCTTGAGGAACTCCTTGAGGAATGGAAGTTCACTCCATGCAGCCCAATGGTGTATTGTGCTGCGGTTCAAGCCCAAAGCTGCATGTAAATGTGAATGGGTCAAGTACAGCTGAGGTGAGGCTTCTGTGTTTTGCACTCGGATATCTGTATCAGAGTATAAAGCATGAAGGGAGAACCAGCCCTGAGAAAAATCATCACAGACATTCTCTCTGGCCTTAATTATTCAGCAGCTGCCATCATGCCATCCCTTTGCTTTAAATGGTTCCTGTGTATGTAAGCCAGGGGATTTTTTTTTTCTTTTAGTTAAGTTTCTTTTCACCTATTACACCCCTGAGGTGAATCCTTTACTAGAAATGTAATATCCAGAGACTGCAGATTGGCTTCTGTTGTTTCTCCCTCAGAAGCCGAGAAATAACTCAGCCAGCTATCACGACTTAGGTGCATACAAATTCCTTGAAGTTTATTACTTTTCAGAGTACTTGTTCTTGTTCCTGAACAACAGCAGAACACTTGCTTGTGACAACCTCGACATCTTCAGCTGCCTCTCTTAAGAGGGAGAAAAAGTGACGGGTGAAGTGAATGAATATGATTTGTAATGTGTTCCTTCACTGTGTCATTCTGTTAAAGGGGGAAGCATGAACCATATTTGCATTAAATATCTGCTCTTGGAAAGAGGTAGAAATGAGTCCTCTGCATTTGAAAGCTGTCAAAGTAATGTTTTGTTGAAGGGGAAGTCTTTTGATTTAGGTATGTTTCACTAACAATTTTAACTGATAAAGACTTTTTTCCCCTGAGCATGTTCTCAGAGTTTGGATACCTTGTCAGTTGTGGCTTATATCTTCCATATTATATTTTCCCCTGTAAGAATAGATCAGAGGCAGCATACTGTAGGTGCTGTAGCTGGATCTTATAGAAAAGGAAAATTCTTTGTTCCATAAGGATTCCAGAAAAGGGGGATGTGTAAGCTTCTATGGCACTGGCCCAATCAGCTAAAAAGTGGGCCTAAGGATCCCATGAACAGGTGAATTGAACATGTTGAAAGACTCACTACTGGAGATGAATCATAAGATTAAATAATCTAGACATACAGGCTGTGGTCCACCTCATAATTGTTGGGAATTCTCACTGGTAGAAAAACCCTTTTTCATTATAGCAGAGTGCACAGAGGCACAACACAGCGGAATTTAGTTTGGCATGTGTGCATGCTGAGAGTAAAGTAACTTGGAGCCAGTTCATAGTTTCAGATCAATATATAAGGCATTTATTAGAGAACTCCATTCTAGATAGGAAAGTGAGGAGTTAGGATCTCTAATCTATCTATCTAGCTGGATGCAGATTGATTCTGCATCTCTGCACACATGGTGCAGGGGAAAGGAACTTTCATGTTGCAAGGCAGAAGGAACAGGAAGAGAAGGGAGAAAGGAAGGAGGAAGTGTCCCTGAGATTAGCAATCTACATTCCAAAGGGATAGTGTCAGAGCAGTAGAGAAGTGATGACCAATGTCTTGACCCTTTAGCCCTCTGACTCACTAGTCTGTCCTCCACTGTCTTTGAGACAAGAGACAGCGCAAAGACCTTAACTTCTAACAATAATGAGGTGAAATGAGGTGGTTGCCTCAGGTGGCAGTTGGGCAACTGTGGCAGGGGGACAGCTGCCATCAAAACCCTGACTGCCACTGCTTCACCTATTCCCATAGGTGAGGGGATATACTTGTAGAAGGGAATCCAGCGAGGATACCATGTAACTCAGTGATAGCAGCTCATATAGCTTATTGAGATGCAACCTTCTCAAAGGCTAGTGATTGATTGATTGATTGATTGATTGATTGATTGATGAGAACCCGAGCAACACTTTATTGTAGGGAGTGGGAGTTCCACCCCTTTACCTTGCACATTCCCATAACACCTACTCCCTAGAGCTGCCACACTCCATAGTTTCTCATACTGCAGTGCCATCAGTCTTCTGTAGACAGCTTAGAGTTTCCCCTAAAGGAGAAAGTGGTTCCCTGCAGGGCCATTTGATGAGGGTTGACTCTCAGAGAAGCTTAGGACCTCTCATTATTTAGTCATTATCTGAGTGGTAATATCACTGGACAGTTGAGCTATGTAGGTGGGTATGTGAAACTAGCAGAAGCACCAATGCAGAAGACTAGACTGCAGGAATTTATGTTTATTGATTACGTGCAGAGAGAGGAAAATATCATGGAACACAGGCAATTATGGAAAACAGATTAAAATGAAACTAACTTCTATTTGCAGTCTTGCATGGATAGTTTAAATTAATAACTAATAACTATGCAAATGTACTAACATATTGAGATGGACAAAACATTCGTCCTGGCATGAAAAGGAATCTGACCCAAAAGAGAAGTTTGAATTTTGACCATGTCTATAGACAACACATATTGAGTAATAGGGATGTTTAAGTCGGCTTGAGGTTGAGCTGGCTCGCACACAAACTGGTCTGGCTTGAGGGCTTGCCCTTGAGCCAGACTGGGCCCAGTTTGGCTCAAAGTTGAGCTGGACCCCCCAGGCTGTTTCAGGGCTGTTTTGGGATCGGTTTTTTAAAAGGCAGATTTACTGCTTCTCAGGGCTTCTGCAGCATTTGTGGGAGGGTGCTGCTGCAGGCACAAGGAGGTTCTCTGGTGGTTCACCCTTTCCCCATCAGCCTCCCCCTGGTCTCCCAAAGGCTGGTTCAGATATGCAAATAGCCTGTGCATGAGTTCAGATAGGGCCCAAAATGGGCTGAAATGGTCTTTGGGAGACCCCACCCCCAACAGCAGCAGCACCCCCATGAGGCCATGGAGGGTTCAAAGGCTAAAAGTCCAACTTAAAAATAATTAAATGTCCCTGGCATCCCCAAACCCAGCCTGAACCGGTTTGCATTCAAACTGGGCAGGGCCTTTCATTCGGGTTGCCAAAACTGAATATGCCCAGTTTGGTTCGAGTCTGGGTTGAACTCGAATCAAACCAGGCAAAATGGTTTTGTGCACATCCCTACTGGAGATGTGTGGACAGAGGCACACAGCAAACCTCTTCTAGAACAGCTCAGTACATAAAAATTAAAATAGCTAATCTGGGTACTGTCCCTAATTTCTAGTTTATCAATGGGCCAGTCGGGATGAGATGAAATTAGGCTGTGTTTAATTTTAACAGGGTTTTGGAGCACAAGTAGAGGGGTAATTCAATTAATACCTCCTCACACAATTAGGGCACACCATGACCGAATATTGGGATGTCTTCCAATGATGTCAGGGTGGGCATGCTCTCAATATGACTTCATCCTCATCATGCATTGCGGTCAGCTTCTCATTTGAGCCAGCCCTATCTAGAACCTTTCAGGCTCCTCAGGAGGTCATACAGGCCCTACCACTCACACAGGCTTTGGTGGAAAGCAGAAACCTTTTCCCAGTTCTCTCACATGTCTTCATCAACCCAAAATGTTCTGGGCTTGCCAGTCAGGTAACATAGAAAAGGGGCATTTTTTGTTCCAAAAGGGTTCCACAAAAAGTGGGTGAGTTTACTTCTGGGGCACTGGCCCAATCAGCTTCTTGTTGGTCTAAGGACCCCATGACCAGCTGAATTTAACATGTTGAAAGATCCTGTATTGGAGATGAATCATAAGATTAAATAATCTAGATATACAGGGTAGGGCCCACCTCATAATGAGGTGAAATGTATTGGTTGCCTCAGGTGACAGTGGGGCAACTGTGGCTGTGGGGCAGCTGCCCTCACTGCCCTGCCTGCAACTGCCATACCTATTCCCATGCCGCCCACCATGTAGCTCAGTGGTAATGTTTGAAGAGCTGCTTCATTCCCTTCCACAGCATGTTGTAGGTGAAGAGGTGGAGGGGGATGGAGCAAAAGAGGAAGTATGGAGAAGAGGAGATGAGAAAACTAGAGCAATAGTGGTGGTCTAAAGTGATGGTGAGGGGCATGTGAGGATTAAGTGGTGGTAATGCACAGAAAGGTCGCAGGCAGAGGCAGCATTTGGCATTCTACCTTGAGTGACAAAAGATCTTTGGCCATCCTTCTTCAGAGTTTCTCATTTCAAAAGGATGGATGAACCATTAAGACATGGGAAAGGCAAGGGTGTATACAAACTATGATGACTTGGCAATTGCTTAGCATCTCATCAAGGACATTTGGAAATATGGGTAATTGGTAATATGAATTTCCCAGGAGGTAGAACACTATGTACATGTTTCAATTAGCCTGTCTTCATGGAGGCAGTTTGCTTTTATAGATCACTTTTGACACCAGTCACAACAGGATGTCTTCCTGTCAGATAGCTAGCCAGAGAACAGGGGGACACAGTAGCCCCCATTGTATTCAAAACCTGTGTGAAGAGGGAGGGATGAGAGTGCTCTTGTTAGCCACACCCCCAGAAGACGAACTGGACCAGGCATGTTAGGTTTTGCACATACCCGAAACCCCCTGGCTCAGCTCGAGTTTGAGCTAGCTCAGGGATTCTAAATGTTAAAAAAAACAAGCAAACAAACAATTAAACTCATTGGGTCCAGGTCATCTGGCGGCCTCCAGGGGTGCTGCCTTAGTTATAGGGGGGTGTCTCAGAAATTCCCCCCTCCCCCTGCTGGCCTCCTGGGCACTCAAATGGCCAGTGTGCATGCACAAACGGCCTTCAAAATGGGCACTGTGATCCAGGAGAGGGCCGGAAAGGCCCAAAGAGGACCAGGGGGAGGCTGGTGGGGGAGGGGGAACCTTCTGAGACTCCCTCTCACAGCGGCAGCAGCACCTCCAAAGGCCACCAGAAAACCCGGTCCCAGCAGTGAGTTATTTGTTTGTTTGTTTGTTTGTTTGTTTGTAACATTTAGAACCCCCGAGCTGGCCCAGGGAAGGCGGGTTGGTTCAAAGTCGAACTGAACCAGACCCTGTTTGGCTTGAGGGCGAGCCTTTGAATAGACTCAGTTTGACGGCAAACTGGCTAGCCCTCAAGCTGGTTCACACATCCCTACTTCCTGGGGCTGCTCAGGATTCTTAATCATGGGGAGGCTCTCTCCCTACATTCAATACTTGCCCTGGCAAACAAATGTTGAATGCAGGAGCAGTGCCAGCGTGGCATCAGATCACATCAGCATTGGGTCATAAGTAGTTGGCATACTCCTGTTTGCCCTCCTCATGTGTTCATCACCCTGATTAGGGCTAGTGTTCTCAGGGAAACTGTGGATTCAGCCTCCTAACTCCAGAGCATGTGTATACAGTATCTCTATATAAAACCTAAATCTAATAATAAGTGACAATTCTGAGTATGGGAGACAGTGAAATAAACTGGGATCTGGAAAAGGGTTACTGTGTTTGCTACACATTCTGGTCAGATTCCTTCCTGTTATGCATTGCCCTGTCCTTCCAAAAAACTTCTAGAGCTTTCCCTTAGCATAAGGTTATTTCCTATACTCCATAGTCTAGAAGTTAGGGACTTTGTTAGTAGTACATGGAAAGTACCAAAGTATTCTGGTGTTGTATGTTTATTTATTTGTCTTAATTGATTATATATTAAAGCAGACTTATCAGTTACTAACAATTTGTTTGAATTTCCTAAATTTTGTTTTCAAATGTATCCCATATGACATCTATTTTGATTAAGAAATGAACATCAAATGTACATTTTATGAATATAAGACTGGGTCTTCACTGCACACATACAGTTAATGTGGCTTTTTGTCCATTTTCATGTATTAACTGATGGATTGGACTTCATTTGCCCTACAATTTGGCAAGTGCTTGAAAACCAAAAATAAAAATGTTAAATCATTACTTGTCATGTGGTGGTTTCATGACTGACTTGATGACCAATACAGACCGAGCAGTCTTTTCATTTTTATCTTCTCACCTCAAAGAATGTTTATGCAGGAGGTCATATGTTTGAATCTTGCTTTTTTGCACTGACAGAGCAGGCATTTGTTTTCTTCCGAAGAACTTGGAACATAACCACAAAGCAAAGGGTGCAGAATGCTTTCTAGCAGGTAAAAGTGCTCTACTCCTAGTTCTTTCATCAATAGATGTTCTTTGCCAAGTCCTCTTGTTTTCCCCACTAACTTCTTCTGACAAAAAATATTACATATTGATTTCCTTTGCAACAATGCCTAGTAATTTCACCTTTGAGGAACTGACAACTTCCAAATGAAAACATATTTCATTGGAGAAATACACAGGTCTTCACAGCAGGTAAAATGTAATTTAAAGTGCACTATTTGTATGGTAGCATTCTTCACCAGAATGAATGAAAATGCCACAGGCAGCCTGTTTCATTCTCTTTGAGTTTTAGCTAGTGAAATCAAGCTGACCTCTTCATTCTGCATTAAGGGATAGTGGTTTATGGGTGGGTTTTTTTGTTTTTGTTTTTGGGTTGGGCTTTCTTTTCTTTTTTTGTATTGTTGCAAAATACTTCACCCAAAACAGAAAGAATGCTTGAAAGCATTGTGTTAATAAAGGCCAGAGCTCCTCGGGGATTTTAACAAACAAACAAACAAGCAAGCAAAAAATCGATGTTGTTTAAGCTCTCATTTTGTTTTCATCAAATACATTTTGCAGTGATGGCAAGGTAACAAGATGCTCCCATATGTTAAATTGCTGCATTTGAAGCTGGTTAGAACTCACACTATGGAGCAGATAAGCTTTGAAATAGACGCACACTTCAGCACTCCTCAGTATATCTCCACAGCAGGTATAATCCAGCAAGACATGTCTGTAGGGAGCTTCTGTTTTGTTGCTGCTGATGTTTGATGTTGCATTTGAGTCCATATAATTACTGCATCAGGCCAATTAATAGTCACACTTGGCCAGCATCAAACGTACCAAGACTTCTCTTGCCTTGTAAGATAAATGCATTCTGTCATTATAATATCATTACACATCAAGAGAAAAAGAAAAAGGAAACTGTGTGATGGCATTTATTTACCTACCTTCTCCTGGATGGAAAACGAGACCGAAGGGGATTCTTCCTTACACGTCAGCAAAATTATTTGCCCTCTTTTCCAAATGAAATATCGAATATTCTTTTTATTACATGTATTACATCTTTCTTTTAACCTGAAAGCCCAACCAGTGGATAAACCTGAGCTTTTCACTTAAATTAATATATCACCATGGACTCAATTAAAAAAAAAAGATTATTGTGGCTTATTTTGCTTGAATGTACAGTTTCTGTATCAGGTCTCCACTCCATTTTGCAAACTAGGCTTGTGCATTTCAATTCGGGTACAAAACGTTTTGTGCCTGAAAATGGCAATTTCGGAGGTTTTGTAACCAAAACAAAATCAAGAATTAAAAAACAGAGATTTTTGTTTCCAAATTGAAATGACTGTGTTTCGGACAGGATGCTTTGTTCTTAGGAAAAGCATTGCAATTCAAATTGACTTCTCTGACTCTCTCCACTCCAGCTGAGGCACTGAGTGATTAGCAGAAGATAAGATATGCAAAAAGCTGTTGAGCATGAATGGTTTAGTTATGTATGGGTTGTATTCAGTGTGATTGAAATGCAAATTGACCTTGCAAAGGGATTTGGAAGACAGCATTTTGAGACAGAAATACCCAAATATCTTTGGGAGCTCAATGCAATTCCAAAGCTCTTGCTAAAAGCCATGGTATAAATTGTGTGGAGAAGCTTTTTGAGAAGCTGGTTAGGAAAGTTCTGAAATTACACAGGTTTTTCTTTCCAAAGGTATAGAAAGAATCTCTTGACTTGTTCGGGGGTCTTTTGAAGAGCTGTTTTGTTTTTCTTCTGATTTTTATGAGTTATAGTGGTGTCTAAGTTTTGTTGCCCCAGTTGAGCAGTCTAATGTAATTTAGGCCACAATGTAATTTGGTGGGACATGATGTCTAAGGCAGTGGTTCACAACGTTTGCCATTGCAGGGACAGGTCATCCAGATGGGACTACAGGAGACAAAAGGAGGGGGGTGGAGAATACCCCTGTCAATCTATTGACATCCCCAGAAATCTTAGTTGCTTCTCTCTTTCTTGTAACCATGATCCATGGTTTTGAACTTTCTTAAATGCAGTGATGATAAATCTCAACAATTCTGAGCAGTAGGCTGATTTGTTTGGGCTATGGCTCACTCCACTTCAGTTAAATGAACATTTGAAGCTGTTCCATAGTACCAAAGCAGTTTTATTTTATTTTATTTTATTTACATTTTATATCCTGCTCTTCCTCCAAGGAGCCCAAAGCGGTGTACTACACACTTAGGTTTCTCCTCACAACAACCCTGTGAAGTAGGTTAGGTTGAGAGAAGTGGCTGGCCCAGGGTCACCCAGCTAGTATCATGGCTGAATGGGCATCTGAACTCGGGTCTCCCCGGTCCTAGTCCAGCACTCTAACCACTACACCACACTGGCTCATTGGTCTATCTTGCTATCTCAAATGACCTGTGGTCACTGTTCCATAGGGAGGGAGTGTTTTTATTGAAAGATTGCTTGAATCCACAAATGGGTTGTGCTGCTGTGCTAGTGCCACAGGGACAGGCTCCTACCCGCTGCAAAATTCTCAAATAACTGTGTCAAAAAATTGTGTCGTTGTTATTCACCATTCTCTTCACTCTTTCAACTTGTTTGTTTGTTTGTTTGTTTGTTTGATCTTTATACCGCCCTTTTGAAAAGGTTCAGGGCAGTTTACAATTAAAAACAGAAACCATTAAAACCAATAACAATTAAAACAGAGATATAAATATTAACACCAATTTAAAAACTTCTTTAAAAACAATGGAACTATCATTACAATTAAAACCTTGAAAATCAGGTTAGCATTAAAACAATTAAAACTAATTAAAAACCCTGAAAGGACAGGCCAAACAGATGGGTTTTTAGGGCTCTCTCGAAGGTCAGTAAGGAATTAAGATTACAAATTTCTGCTGGGTGTGCATTCCACAGCCCGGGAGCAGCCACAAAGAAGGCCCACCTCTGATTCTCCACCAAATGAACCGGTGGTAACTGGAGACTGACCTCCTCAGATGACCTTAACGTGTGGTGGGGATCATGTAAAAGTTTATGTTTATGTGGGGCTTCAAGGGCAAAACAGTGGGTTGGGTGGCAGTGCCCCAAGGGTGGTGCACCCAGATTCCAAATAGGGCAAAGGGCTGCTTTCTTAGGAATTTTTGAGGTTTACGCGTCTTTAAGATTTTTTCCCATAGGGAATAATGGAGGTTTCAGCAGCCCCATAACTCCACCTGGGGGGCACTGGGATGGCCTGAAGCAAATGGTGGTGTAGTGCACAGAGGGTGCCGACCACCCCCCTGGATTGCTAACCCATTGGGGTATTGGGCTTTGTTGTTTCTGAGGTGTTGCATTTAGATTCTCTGGTAGCAAATGAGATTTTTTAATGAAAAACCATGAATCCACTCTCATATGCTACTAGAGAATCTACTCTCAGAACACCTCTAGAACAACAAAACCCTGTACTTCATGGGTTGGCAACCCATGTGGTTGGTTGGCACCCCATGTGCACTACACTGCCACTTGCTCTGGGCCACCCCAGTGCCCCTCAAGTGGAGTTATGGGACTGCAGAAACCTCCATTATACCCTACGAGGAAAATCTGAAAAAAATGTGTAACTTCATTAATTCTTTAAAAATCAGCCCTTTGCCAAATTCCTCTGAAAAAACTGTGATAGCTTCCTTGTACCAACTGGGCACTACCACCAACCACACTCCACTCTGGTCCCCCCTCCCCCCCAAGTGAATCTATACTTTTCCTGAAACCTCCATCATACCCTATGGGGAAAATCTGAAAGACGCGCAAACTTGAAAAGTCCACCAAAAATCAGCAGTTTGTCCAATTCCTTTGAAATTTTTGTGATAGCTTCCACTCATTGGGCACTATAACTCTCACCCACTCTTTTGACCATGTGACCCATTTTTAAATCTGAATTAATTCAGATTCAGATTAATTCAGATACAAAACAAAACTGGGGTGATTCAGAAGGCTTAATTTTGAACAAAATACAAAATGGGGTTGATTTGGATTTGGTACAAATCGAAACAGAAAAAATACAAAACGCGCAACCCTATTGCAAACCCCATAATGAAATCCACAACCTCCACTCTTAGCTCCTCCTGACATTAGCTAAATCATCTATCTATCTATCTATCTATCTATCTATCTATCTATCTATTTATTTTTAAAAGATTTCTATACTGCCCAAAACTTGTGTCTCTCAGCGGTTTACAATTACGACACAGAACACACTCCTGCACCCTTCCAAAAACAGTGTCTAAGGAAACCAGGACAAAAGGTAAGGGGGGCCTCATGGGCCACCTGCAATTCAAGCACGAAAACAAACCATGAAAAGCAGACAGATAAATTTAAATCAGATTGAAGCCTATTTGTCATTTAGGTGCTGAAATAATGTACTATTCATTTGTAGTGTTCTTTCAGTCACAAATGTTCTGAGTTCAAATCTCACCTCAGGTATGCTACTGAGCTTGTTTAGACAGCAACTGTTATCATTCCCTCCCTCCCTCTCTCCACAAACCCCTTGTAGTTATAAGGACTATTGATATAATCTATGTGAAGCAGTTGAAAAAAAGCATTTTATTCACATTTTCAACAAGATTCAAAGTTAATATGAAACCATAAATGAAGAAAATACCCAGTGCTGAGAGTGGCATATACAGCATAACTAGGGATGTGCATGAATTGATATTTTTTTTCCATTTTGCTTTGTACCCAAATTGAATCACTCCTGATTTGCGGGGGGGGGGGGGGTCCAAATCTGCCCCCATCACCCCAAATTAGATTTGTACCCAAATTTTCCAAACTGAATCTGAATCAGTTTGGGGCAAAAAAGGGGGGCCAGGGGCCAAAAGAGTGGAGTGAGTGGTAGTGCCCAATGGGTGGAAGCTACTACCCAAATTTCAAAGACATTGGGCAAAGGCGTGATTTTTAAATGATTTTTGAAGTTTATGCATTTTAAGCTTTTACCTATAGGGAATAAAGGGGATTTCAGCAGCCTTAATTATAACTCCTGTGTGTGGGAGGCACCAGAGTGGCCCAGAGCAGGATGTAGTTGGTGGTAGTGCCCACTGGGTGCAAGGAAGTTACCACCCAGATTTCAAAGGAATTGGGCAAAGGTGATTTTTAAAGAATTTTTGAAGTTGGCATGTCTTTGGGGCAGATTTGGGGCAGAAAAGAGGTTTCGGAGGCAGAAGAGTGGGTCAGGTGGTAGTGCCCCAATGGGTGCCCGCTACTATCCAGATTTCAAATAAATTGGTGAAAGGAGTGATATTTAAAGAATTTCTTAAGTTTGCACATCTTTAAGCTTTCCCCCATAGGGAATAATGGGGTTTTCAGCAGCCCATAACTCCACTTGGGGGGCACCAGGGTGGACCAGAGTGGGTGGTGGTGTAGTGCACATAGGGTGTCAATCACTCCAAACCCACATGCCCATGGAGCACTGGGTTTTGTTGTTTCTGAGGTGTTATTCTGAGAGTAGTTTTTCTAGCAGGAAATGAGAGTAGATTCAATGACAAACATTGAATCCATTCTCAGTTCCTACCAGAAAATCTACAAATCCACTTAGTCCACAAAATGTAGGTCCAAATCTCCAAATTTTTAGGGAGTGAATCTGGGGTGATTTGTTTTGTACCCGAATCTGTGTAATTGAGAACAGGGGTGATTTGTTTTGTCTACAAATCACCCGACTCAGCCAGATGCAGGTACAAATCGCTTTGCACCCGAATAGTTTCACACATCATTAAGCATAACCATAGGAAATGAAGGTAAAGTAAGGGAGGCTATTCCCACAATCACTGGAAAGCGGGCTAAGGGAGCTTAGCCCGCTTTCCAGTGACCGTTGGAACCACAGGGCTTATGGGAGAGCCCGGTGATTCCAAGGCGGCTAGCCCGCCGAAATCCCCTTCCTCTTAAACAAGGTTAATGGAGTGAGCGCTCCATTGACCTTGTTTTTTGCTCATGTGCCACCACAGCATGTGGCAACTCACAAGTAGACCCCCCACCAGGAGGCTACAAGCAGCCTCCTGGTCTTGGGGGTCCCCCCAGAATGCTCCACATGCTTGCCTCCCAAGGCTACACATTTGATCATCTGTGGGGAGAGTGGGCTAAGCCCACTCTCCCCAAAAACCACTGCGAGTCGTGAAGCACCTCAGTAAGTTGTGCCCTTGAGTCGGTGTTGACTCCTGGTGAGCACAGAGCCATGTGGTTTTCTTTGGTAGAATACAGGAGGAGTTTAAATTAAACATCAAGGTCTAAACACATATATTTAGGACTTTGGACAGGGAGTGAACAGCAAAGAAAAATTGTCCACATTCTTGTACAAAAGCATGTGAGAAAGCAAGTATTCTTGTACTTTGTGTGGGAAGCATGTGCATGAAAAATGTTGCATATCTGCCAGCACTGAATGGACTATATCTAGGTCTAACACCTCTTTTGACTACAAATGCTTTAACATCATTTCCTCAGAACATGCTGTAGCTTATATTTAAGTAAACAAATGCCCAATTTTGTGAAGGCTTTCAGGTTTTGCATCTAGTCTAAGGAAGTACACATCCTCACCATGTGGAAAGGGAGTGTGCAGTCAGAGTGTGCATGTCTTATTTTAAGATTTGTGTAGCAAGACTCACAGACTGGGAGTTTCCCACATTATCTCAATCTGAGTGGCAGGGTGAGAGGCCTTGTTCTGTCATTATTTCATTACAGGTGTCTGCAGACTGTAAGAAAATTCCTAAGACAAGTCAATTTCCTGTTGAGATAAATAGAATAAATCAACTGGAGGGAAGGCAGAATGGAAAATTTCTTCTTCTTCTTTTCTGGGGCAGGCTGGGAATGAATGACTCAAAAGCCCAAAACTCCATTGCTTCACAGTAGTTTTTCAAATGCTCCAGGACTCCTGATGCTTTTGAACCTAATTAAAAGACACAATTTGAAAAGAAATGTGTCAAAATGAGCAGAACACGACATTGTGGTACTGCTCCCACACAGTATCTGCTTGGACCCTTGTTTGCCTCTTAAAGAATATTACTTTCTTTTCACAAATGCATTCAAGCTACAGTAATTTGGTAGTGCTATGCAACTGTAACCTTTAATTATCTGTTTAATCAGGCTGTGAATAAACTAAATGGGTTAATTCAGAAAATCCTACTCAGAGCAAGTGTTTCTCCTAATTTTGAAACTTAGCCAATATCTGGTGAGATTCTAAAAATAGGTCAATATGGACACATTATCATCCATGATCCCTATTGTTCATGTCCTAGGCCCTTGTTTTCCTTAAATCTGCAATTTAGCAACTCTTGACAGTGACACATGGTTACCAAAGCAAAACTGACAAGATGTGGATAAGACAGACAACAGTGAGGCTGTTCTCAAGAGCAGCCAAGCCGGGACTTGGCTGCCCAAGAAAACTGTCAGGATCCACATGGATCCCAATAGTCCCAAGGAGGCAACTCCTGCACTGAAGTACGACTCTTAGCCAGGTTTAAGGATGCCTCTGCACCCTTAACCTTGCTGCCAGGATCATGTGTCAGCTTGCATGGACACATTTGTAGCTCGTGGTGACACAGTGAAAGGCTCCTAGAGCACCCTTCCCCTTGGGGAATCACCCACAGCACTGCGCTTGGGGTGCGGTGCACTGTGGGATACCGAGAGGCTGGGACATATCGCCACAGCTCTCCAGGGATGGATCGTGTGGATGCACGGATGGCACTCCCAGCAACGTTTTCACAATTGTCTGAGGGAAAGGTGAGTAAAGCAAAGCTTTCCTCCCACCCACCCACTCACCCCCATGCCCCAATCAATTGTGCCTGAAAGATTTAACATTGCATATTTATTTATTTATTTGTTTGTTTATTCATTTAAGTATTCACACCCCATCTTTCCAGAAATCTTTAAAAAGACATGCCACCTCTTGGGCAGGCAAGCATGGTGAAGAAAAGTGGCAGCAGCAGGGGCTTTTCCTGGCTTCATACGGGCCAGTCCATTGAGCTCCATGGGTCTGATCCGACCCATGGGCCAGCAGTCTAACCCCTCAGCAATAGACCATCCCCACTTAGCAGTGACTGCTTGCCACTGACACCACATGCTGCACTAGCTGCAAGTCCTAGATGTTCTTCAGGGGTAGCCCCACCTAGAAGATATTACAATAATTCAGTCAAGAGATGACCAAAGCATGTGTCACCTTGTCCAGTTCTGCTATTTGAAGTCTCTCACTAGCCAAAGCTAGGCAAAGGCACTCTTGCCACCTCCTATGTCTCCAGGGACAGCCCCAGATCAAGAAGTACCCTCAGACTCTGTTGAGTATTCAAAAGTTGTGCTACCCCATCCCACATTGGCAATGACCCTATTCCCTAATTAGCAAATTTCCTGACCAGGAGCATGCCCATCTTGTCAGGATTAAATTTCAGTTTTTTGTTCCCCGATCCATACTTTCATCATCATCATTATCATCATCTATATTTGTTCCACATCCCATAACAAATTGTTCTCTGGATGGAGCACAACACAACATTAAAACATCAAGTAAAAACACATAACACATGAAAGCACAACACACAGAGAGACACCAAATATAAAATACAATGCAAAACATTTTTAAAATCAAAATTTAAGCAGCCTGAGTGAACAAAAAGGTCTTTACCTGCCATCTAAAAGAACAAAATGATGAAGCCTGGTGAAGCTCACAGTGGAGGCTATTCTATAAACAGGGTGCAACTACTGGAAAGGCCCTCTCCCTAGTGGCCACCCATCTCATCTCGTTTGGAAGGAGCACTCAGAGCAGGGCCTTCAAAGAAGATCTTAAGGTCTGAGTCAGGACATATGGGGTAAGGTGCTTTCTCAGGTAAACCAATCCCAAGCCATTTAGGGCTTTAAAGGTTAAAACCAGCACTTTGAACTGGGCCTGGAAATTGACTGGGAGTCAGTGAAGCTGATGAAGCACTGGCATAATACGATCAAAATATCCAATCCCAGTTAATAATCTTGCAGCCCTATGTTGTACCAACTGCAGTTTCTGGGCCATTTTCAAAGGCAGCCCCATGTACAATGCATTGCAGTAATCTAAGTGAGAGGTTACCAGAGCATGAGTCTCCTGATACCAATTCTGCAGCAGCTCTGGACTCAGGTGGAAAGGAGAGAAAGAGGTGAGTGTCATCTGCATACAGTCTAACAAGGTTCAGTTTTGTCCCCTGTGCTGTTTAATGCAGAGATCATCTAGAGTTTGAAGCCGAGTGTCATCAACATACTGATGACACTGGGCTTCAAACTCTAGATGATCTCTGTGTTAAGTAGCACAGGGGACAAAATTGGAACTTGCTAGGCACTGTAAGCCAAAGCAGAAATCCCCCAGCACCACCTTCTGAGAGTGATCCTACAAGAAGGGCCATAACCATTGCAAAACAGTGCCTATCCCTATACCTGCAAGCAGCCCAGAAGAATTCCATGCTCAATGGTATCAAAAATCACTGTGTAGTCCAGCAGAGCCAACAGGAATGCACTGTCTTGGTTCAGTTCCTGGTGAAGATCTCCCTATTAAAACCAGACTGAAAACTGTATTGAAAATGATCCAGATAATTCCAGGAATCCGTGGAATTAAGCTACCACCACCCCATCCACTTGAGCACCTTGCCCAAGACTGGACAAAAATGATCCAATATGTAGGAGAGCAACACAGGACACCTCCAAGAAATGTCTTTACTATAATGGCTGAAGTGAGAATGGCCCCCTTCAACTGAGCTGCAACTCTGCCTTTTCTTAGATAGGCATTTGCAATATCCTAACTTTTTGTGCATATGCAAATTAAAATTTAGTGGCTCACATACTGTGCAAGAGTACAGTCAGCCTAGAATATTTCATTTGCATGAGTGCAAGTTCATTTGCAAGGTGCAACATGTTTGCAAATTGCCTTACATAAGCATAATCCCATTGTTTCCCATGGAACTACTCATGTGTGTTTCAATTTGCACAAAATGTTGCATCTGCACAACTTGCACAAACACAACACTACTGAGCTTACATATCTTGAGCGGTATGTAAGCCTGAATATTTTAAAAATTATGATTAGAGAGCATGGAGGAGCTGGTAACTGCAGAGCCTCTGATGATGGCTGAAGGATGATCTGTTTGCATCTCATTAAGGCATCGTCACAGACAGGTATTTCTCTATGTGCATGGTTAATCTTGATGTTTATTGTCTTTACTGCAAGACTTCAGGGATCACTGTTTACAATGCTGTGCGAATGCTAATTTGTTTCTCCATTCAGAGCGTCAGCAACTGCCCTCTTGTCTTTTGAAATGCACTATTGTCTTAGAACAATGTTTACTGAACTGCTGTCTCAAAAAGAAAACTGAATTTTAAATAACATTGATGTCTACCTCATAGTGAGAATTCACTACACTGCCAAAATACAAAGAACGTCTGTCACAGAAAGGTTTTGCTTTAATTTCTTTGTTGTGTAACCTTCTACTTTCTGCAGGAACTCATCTACTTTTTTAGGGATCTGGCAGCTTAAGGCAGGCATAGACATAGATATGCTAGACCCACCACTATCTAAAAGCATATATGCTTTTTAAAAAATTCAACAACCCTGTTGATGGGGTCAGTAACCTAATAGCTTGCAGAATCTGGGCCTTGAATAAGATCATTTGGGAATAGTGTGCTGTAGCATGAAAGTGCTGGACTAGGATTAGACTCAAATTCAAATCCCCATTCAGCTATGAAATACATGGGGTGACTCTGGGGAAGTCTCTTATCTTTCAGCCTAACCTTCTTCTCAGGGATGTTGTGGGGATAAACGTACCTCACTCTGGGCTCTTTGGAGGATGAGTGGGATATAAATGTAAAAACCAATAAATTGCTATGAAGCCATTTGGGCCAAAATTATCTTATTCTAGCTTCAAATATTGCAATCATTAGGCTGTTGTCCCCAACAGGGTGTGTTTTTTAAAAAACCTAGATGCTTTTAAATAGTGGTAAAGGGCCACTTCAAATATAAAGAATTCCCTACACGAATAGCACTTGCATGTAGGAAACTGCAAGCAAAAACACTCACTGGCTGACACCTTGACTGATGAAGCTGTGGTGCAACACCTGTGCTTCTGAAGGGTTCTCAAATTATCAGAAACTTGAGTCATCCTTGGTTTCTTTTTTTCCTGAATAGGTTCTCTTGGAGGGTCAGAGAGAATGAGTTATCAGGTCTGGTTGATAGCCAAAAGGTTTATTCTCCAATCTTGCAATGCCTTCACAACTCCCGATACCGATGACCAGATAAGCAATATTATCATTGTGGCTGATAAAGAAAATACCACATTTCAGAAAATGGACAATGCTTGACTTTCTCCCAGTTGTTTCCAGCATATCTAATAGACATAATCTCCCAGAATTTTTGCAGGTACTGAAAGATGCACACCACTGGCAAGATATTATTATGACTATTTATATACCAATCATAAGATCACAATGTTGTTTATATAGCAAATAGATCTAGTCCAAATTTTTCAGGGCTATTTTTTCAACCCCCTGTTGTGTGTCAAATGTCAAGCTGTGATTGGAAGCTGGTTTGTTAAATTTGGAGACCTGTCCCTGGATTTATATTTTCAGCTTCTGGCTGAAATTGATTCCCCCCCCCTTCCGGCTTAGCTCCCCTTAATCTTTAAGGATGAACACCCTCTGATTGGACCCTCTTAATCACTGAAAAATTAAAAGTATATGGACTGTCAATAGAATTTCTACTCCCCCTGGGCTATGATAATGCCAGAGTGATCCTTAAGCAGCGTATTATTGATATGGGACACCAGATAGATTTAGGTTGGACATCAAGCTGCAGGTGGTTTGGAGCAGTTAAGCCCTTGCAAAGAACAGCCAACTATCTGTATAATCTTACATATCCAACCCACAGAAGAGCCCTGATGCTAGCCTGGATGGATGTGTTGTCCTCTGTGGTATTAGGGGGTAGATTTAGGAGGGTTCCTTTTTTGGAGAGATTGTGTCCATGTGGGAATGGCAATGCTGAAGCAGTAGGTCATGTGCTTTTGTTTTGCTCATTTTATCGTGATCTGCATCTTAGGTTTATTGCTCCTTTTGTTTTTAGATAGCCAAATAATTCTGATGACTTTTATATAAACTTATTTCTTTCTGATACGTATACTGACGTCTCACATCTGGTGGCCAGATTCTGTACAGCTGCAATTAAGACCCGCATATGGTGTGTCAGAGATGGTTAATACAGGCTCATAATTCATTTTGTTTTTATTTTGTTATCTGATTCCATTTTACATTTCATGTAATAGTTCTTAATTGTATATTTTATGTGTATGTTTATATATATGCATGCACTGATTTGATCTGTGTGCTGATCTTTGATCATAATAAACTGAATGGAATTGAATATATAGCAAATAAAGGTGGTTCAAGGAAGATACAAGTAGTAACAGCCACTGCAGAGATGCTGTGCTGGAGTGTATTAGGGCAGTTGCTCTGTCCACTGCTAGAGATAAGAGAGCATTCACTTTAAAAGGTACCTCTTTGCCCAGTTAACAGGTTACCTGCTGTCATATCATATCACCTATGGGACATCAATACCTTGACATTCATGTCAAATTATTCTACTAAACCTCGTTGACACTGAACATTGCAGTAATTTAAAGTTCTAATTGGCTCAGGATTCTCAATGATAAAAATGGCTTTCTATAGGCTGGCTGCACAGCATTTTATAAACATTAAAGTTTAAGTTGCTTCAGTGAGTAGTACAGCTCCTATACCTCATTTTGCATTCATCAAGGCTGACGCTAGCATATTTAAAACTAGAAAGTGAGTTCACACAATACCATTGGCAGATGCTTCATTGTTTTTTAATGAAGTCATTGTGTGTGAGAGACCCATAGATGTGTGATATTTTCATAGCATAAGACTGGCACTAAAACCACTGAAGTGTTTAATTCTCTCATACCAGCACATGGCTTATTTGTGATGGGAAAGGGGCTCAAATCCCCCAGGCTTAACACCAATAAAATCAGGCTTATCACCAATGAAAACTCTAGCCTGATATTCATCAGTCTTAAAAGAGAGATTCAATGAGGTGTTCCCCCCACCACCTTTGCACTAAACAACACAGCTGCATGCACTTCAAAATTCTTGTTCTTATCTTTTAGAAGGAAGTTGGAACCAAAACATATCAGGGAAGAAGATTTAATGGCAGTTTTCTCGCCCTCACGTAACATTCAAAATTAGAATGTAGAGTAGAAGTTTTGGAGACTAAGCTGGTGCACCTCTTCAGAGTCTGAAATGCTTTCATCCATTCATTGCTACCATGCAAATATTCTTTTGCAAATACAATAGTCAAGAGAAGCAGAGAACAAAACAAAGCATGTCTGTTGAAATCAATGGGAATTTTGCCATCTCAGTCTAATCCACCTGGCTGGATTCTTAACTGCCTAAACAGAGCAAATTACAAGCAACTTAAATTGTCAGCCTTGCTGTTTTGCTAATATATATTTATGCAGAAATGATGGTCATGATATTTGTTCAGACAGCCAATCTGTCTTTCAAGGGTAATTGGAGTGGTTAGGGGCCAGGGCCACGACTATTTGCTAGAGTTAAATTAGATGGATTGCTTGCAGTCACACAAGTGCTTCTTAGTACATTCAACCAGATGATCCCTCAAGTCTGGCAACAGTCATCCCCTGCAAGCCCTTACAATCTGGGTATTGGTGTAATGATGGCCCTAGAACTTCATGGGAAAAGAATCACAACAACAACATGAGTCCTAGATTATCCAAAGATAAATTTATTCAGTCATTGACCAGCAAAGATTATCCAAAGTAAATTAATTTTTGTGAGCGGATCAAACTACACTGAAGTCGTTCTCATGGGACTGGTTGGCGGGGAAAGGGGGGATGCAAGGTTCAGCCTGCCTTCCCCCAGATGTTCACTCTGAATTCTTCGGTTCATGAGCCATGTACCCACACCACTCCTAGCTGCGTGAATCAACAGAGGCCTGGACTTGTTTCCCCGGCCTCTGAATATCCTGTAAGAACATTTTTAGCAGCCCTGCTGGATCAGGCCCAAGAATGATATAATCCAGCATCCATTCATACAGTGGCCCACCACATGCCTCTGAGGAGCCCACAGGCAAGAGGTGAGGGCATGCCCTCTCTCCTGCTGTTGTTCCCCTGCAACTGGTATTGAGAAGTCATAGTGTGGCTCTCTACTTCATCCACTTGATATCCTCAGTCCTGATTAGGATTCCCACTGACCTCAATAGAGAGCCCAATTAACCCCTTCCTTATCTCTTTGAAGGATTTCCTGATACTAAGCTTCCATGGTTAGGATCTGGTCTTTGAATTTTCTAACCTTGAACCTGCAGTGCCTCACTACTATAAACAATTACCGCAATGCTGATTTGCAGCATAAAAGTGACCAATTTTGCCTTTCCAAGCACTGGTGTTAAATGAAACCCTGTTGATTGAATGGTGTCTGCCTGTCCCTGTGCATTTCTGGCTGAGTTCATGTATTTGACCACAAGATACACTTTCTCCCTGATTCAGAATGGCTAGTGACCCTGAAGGCCCTCCTTCTGCAGTGTATGGTTTGGCTGGCTTGCATGTGATCAGGAGCTACTGCTACCTTTCTGCAACGTGCTTCGCCTTTGCTTTGTGGTGTGTTCTGGACAGTTCAGGTTGATTATGAAGGTGCTGGTATATGGGTAGTCATTTCCAACTTGATAATTCTATAACTCTGTGTTTGTTGACCAAAACAAACAACATGATTATTTACATGATAATTTGATTACCCTACTGTTGACAGTCTACGGTTGCAGAGGAAAGAGAAAAATAGCTCACTGGGATACTGATTATTGGAGATACATCTGTGTTTATAGTACAGTGATATGAATGTATGCCTATACAAACATGATAGGCTGCATAGAGAACAAATACATAAAAGGGGATAATGTGAGTATGTCTCTAGCCATGTCTAGCCCCACACACACACTCCTGTTGACACAAGTATCTCAAATCATACAGTTGTTCAGCACTGGCTCCTCAGACAATCACTGAACACTGGAGCAAGTGAAATCCCCTCCTCTGCATGATTGCCATAGCTGTATTAGAAAAGTGTTTCCGCTGCATGAGCATCGCCGAGCATGCATTTGGCCTTAATCAGGCTGTTGTATGTACACAAGTAAATAAGCAAGCATGTAAGTAAAAATTACAGTTACTGTTAGGATGTTGATGCAGGTAATATTTCATATAGAATACCAGTTCAAATTATCATTATGGTACTCTGCTATCAAATGCCATGAATATATGCCAATACCCAGAAATACACCTTTTCAATGCAGTAGTTTTATGCTACCCACAAGGCCCAGATGAGGTATATAAAAAACTAATTCTAATTCTTAAACTATTAAGGAGGCTTCATTGCCATTTTCACTAAACTACTTAAGATCAAGGATGTCTCACATTTTCTGTGAGCAAATTAAATATATGTTAGGTTCATTAAATACGATAGCTGTGTGCCAGAAGAGTTATATCTTGTGGTTGCCATAGGGCAGAACTGCATCTTATCCACAGTTAAAATGGCTCTTCTTGCTCTGGGTTTTATTGTGACCTGTTCCCCCCCTAAAAAAAAATTAGAAACAGAGTAAGCCACTTGTGCTGGTGGGCGTTCAGGAGCACACATGGACAACACACACATGCAACTCTACCTCAGTCAATGAAGAGGCTAAGCCAAACACTTAAGCGAGTGCCTTCATCATTCATCACAATGACTGATGTCAAACTGAAACTTAGGCCCAATTGAACAGAGGCCCTATTCATGCACTCTTCTCCTCTGTAACAATGTGAGAATAATCACCCAAGTCTGGACTCTATGGATACACATAACATGACACATAAGGTTTCCACGAACAGCTGATTTATCTCGAGCGTACATTCCCTGTGAGTTGCTACTTCCACACCAGTCTTGTCATCCAAACCCAGAAATGTTGGCTTATTTTGCAGCACTTCTGCTTGGCAGTCGAACATCTGTGACTTAGATGTTCAAGATGTCAGGTTGCCAGAGGGAAGTGCTTCAAGGTAGTTCAACAGTTCCGTGTTAGGACAAACTGATTGGTGCAGAAGTAATGGCTCATGCCAGGAGCATGCACTTGCAAAGAACTGGTTGTTTGTGGCAACCTTATTTGTCATGTTATTGTGAACTGACCCCATGTGATTGCTGATTTGTGTAGAAAACTTGGCTAAGTTATATAATCTGTGCAGTGGTGAAGAAAGGTATCTACCCATCAGTAGCCCAGGTGAATAGTCTCTAAGTAATCTCTAAGAATTTCCTTTGCACAAGAGATTCCCTGGATAATATATAGTTAACCTTTTGATATAACTAGCATATCTCCAAAGTTTTTATTTTATTTTTATTTTTCAAAAGGTAAAACATGCAGCATTCAGACAATCTCCACTTGCTAATTACTGGTATTCTAACATGGTGTCATGATCTGGTCAGATATTTGATGTTTTAATAAAGAAAATATGTAATAATCATGAAGAAAAGTGAATAATGGCAATAAAGATCAGAGACTCAGACAATGAAAAAGATGTGAATAGGCAAATTCATCACAATTTTAATTGCATGGTAATACAATGTGCAGCTTTAAGACCAAAGATTTTTTTTTTAAATGTTGATTTTACTAGAGATGTACAGAACCGGTTCACTCTCAAACTCGTCCACCGTGAAATGGGGCGGTTCGAGCAGATCAATTGTGAACCAGACTGCCCTTCAGGAAGGGGGCCCAATCCAAGACTGAACCAAATCAAACCCCATCTGATGCCCCTCCCAGCAGCCTGTGTCAGAAGAGTGGAGGCCGGGTGAGTGCCTGAGTTGTGCCACTACATGGGCTACTGGGGGATAAACCATGCCATTGCTCGAGGCAGCTTCAGTATCTGGTAAGGACCTTATCATTTACTTTTAAAAAATGCCTCTTGCTTCCCCCTGGCTTTGCCCTCACCCCTCTCACGCTTACCTGTTTCACCACCAAACAGGTTCATGGTTTTTTTACTGCGAAAAATGGTCTGTGCACACTGCTAAATTTTACAAATAGTTTGATGTCAGGACCTTGCCATAAGATCCCTTGGAATGTAAAGTCATAAACATAGTCTCTGCTGGAACTCTGCCATGGCTTTATAAAGATCAATTTGTTCTTTCACTGTCCCATTTGGTTTCCATACGAAGTGACTTTTTAAAGTTTTACAGACCATCCATACAGTGCTCATTGCAAGTGGAAATCTCTGTGTTTATCTGACATCACAATCAATTGTGTATGCTTCAACCCAATCACTTAGGTCACAAATGGTTCAGCCATTTTGAAACCCAAAACCACACAAAAAAATTTCAAAAGTCTTTTTATCCACGGAAAGCTAACATTCTTAACACTGGCCATTAATAATTTGAGACAGAATGTACTGTGATTAATAATAATGAAGAAAGAAATCGTAAGTGCCAGTTTATTTATCGCTTGGCTGTGTAGCATCTCTTCCATCGGATGTCTCTTGAGCCAACACAGTTTGAGCACAACCAGCTGGTAATGCAGCATCCTTCATTGCACCAGTAAGTGTAATAGAGAAAAGGCCTCAGTAGGTCTGTTCCTGTCAATAATGTTTGTTCCCTAACTTAATAATGCTGAACAGAAGTAAGAATCAGAATCCATACACCTTGTTCCCCAGTAGGCATTGTGACAGCCTCTCAACATCCTGTTTTCAGCTAGGGATGTTCATGAACCAGTTTGGCAGTCTATTCACAGACCGGCGAACCAGTTTGAAAGATTGGCGTTTGAGCTGGTTTGGAGGCGGGGAAGGTTGCCTTAAGGCGCAGGGAGGGTGTCCTTACCTCCCCCACTTCATTTCCCCCTCTGGTGCTGCTGTCAAAATTGTTGGTGTGGAGCAGCTGTATACCCTCTTGCCACCCCAGTCAGTGTAATACTGGAAGTGGCCAATGCATGTACATGACGTGTGTATACGCCTGGCCACTTCAGGTATTATGCTGACCAGGGTGGCAAGAGAGTCTACAGCCATCTCATGCCAGTGATTTTGACAGAAGCACTGGCAGGGGGAAATGCAGGTGGGGCGGTAAGGAAACCCTTTCCATTTCTTAAAGCAACCCCCACGCTCCCTGGGAGTGCACAGAACTGGTTCTGTGCACATCCTTACTTTCAGCCCCTGTGCACAACCTGGTGCCTCCTGCTTCTTATGGCTGCACCCCAGGGATGTTGTATGCTTGCCACTTAGGCACAATATGTAGTATGCTTTAAATAGTAGCATGGTTTGGCCAGGGTAGAGGGAAGGATTAGCAAGCAGCTATGGCTGGTATGAGCAGCACATGGAAGAATATGGAGTATTAATTAGCACTCAAAGCCATATGTTCATTAAAGACCTCTAGTTTCTGATAACCCTCAGTAATATTGATTGATTTACTCACTCACTCACTCACTCACTCACATAAGAATAGTCCTGCTGGATCAGGCCCAAGGCCCATCCAGTCCAGCATCCTGTTTCACACAGTGGCCCACTCTGAGAAGCCCACAGGCAAGAGGTGAGGGCATGACCTCTCTCTTGCTGTTGCTCCCCTGCAACTGGTATTTAGAGGCATCTTGCATCTGAGGCTGGAGGTGGTCTATAGCCACCGGAACAGTAGCCATTGATAGACCTCCATGAATTTGTCTAAGCCCCTAGAATACCATAGATTAATTGTGCGCTATGTGAAAAAGTGCTTCCTCTTGTCGGTCCTAAATTTCCCAACCTTCAGTTTCATGGGGTGAGCCCTGGTTCTAGTGTTGTGAGAGAAGGAGAAAACTACCGAAGTCTCTAGGCAGTTTACATTAACAGTTAAAACAAACAACCAGATTAAAATATCAATAAAAACAGCAACTAGGTAAAAAGCTTGGCTGAAAAGATGTGTCTTAAGTTGTTTCCTAAAAGCCAAAGCTTCTGTTGTCGTGTGTGTGTGTGTGTGTGTGTGGTTGTTGTTTGGTATTTTATGGTTTTTACTGTTTTACTGATTTCAAGGTTTAAATTATTTTTATGGAATTTTATTGTATTTTAATTTTTGTAAACTGCCTTGGGATGCTTTATGAAATGAACAAACAAATCAATAAATAAAGCAAGCAAGCAAGAAGCCTAGGATAAGGGGACAGATTCATGTGTGTACTGGTAACTGGATGAAGGATAGGAAAGAGAGGGTAGGAATTGGCCAGGCAGTTAGTGATTTCAGCTCAGGTGGCCCCAGTGAAGAGGGGAACACCAAGGTAGTCTTCTGGAGTTCTTGTTGCAGTCTGATGGGGTCTTGAGTGAGGGGCACAAGGGGACACTGAGAACATAAGAACAGCCCTGCTGGATCAGGCCCAAGGCCCATCTAGTCCAGCATCCTATTTTGCAAAGTGGCCCACCAGATGCCGCTGGAAGCCACAGGCAGGAGTTGAGGGCATGCCCTCTCTCCTGCTGTTACTACCCTGCAACTGGTACGCAGAGGCATCCTGCCTTTGAGGCTGGAGGTGGCCATTAGCACCCTAACTAGTAGCTGATGATAGACCCCTCCTCCATGAAGTTATTCAAACACCTCTTAAAGCCATCCAGGTTGTTGGCTGTTACCACATCTTGTGGAAGAGAATTCCACAAGTGGATTATGCATTGTGTGAAAAAGTATTTCCAAGCAGTCAATTTCATGGGATGACCCCTAGTTCTAGTGTTATGTGAGAGGGAGAAGAATTTCCCTCTATCCACTTTCTCCACACCATGGAGAAAGACCTCTATCATGTCTCCCCACAGCTGTCTTTTTTTCTAAACTAAAAAGCCCCAAGTGTTGTAGCCTTGCCTCATAAGAAAGGTGCTCTAGGCCCCTGATCATCTTGGTTGCCCTCTTTTGCACCTTTTCCAGTTCTACAGTGTCCTTTTTTTGGTCCTTTTTCTGGTGACCAGAATTGTATGCAGTACTCCAAGTGTGGCCGCACCATAGTTTTGTATAAGGGCATTATAATATTAGCCATTTTATTTTAAATCCCCTTCCTAATGATCCCTAGCATGGAATTGGCCTTTTTCACAGCTGCCCCACATTGAGTCGACACTTTCAATGAGCTGTCCACCATGACCCCAAGTTCCCTCTCCTGGTCAGTCACTGACAGCTCAGATCCCATCAACGTATACTTGAAGTTGGGTGTTTTTGTCCCAATGTGCATCACTTTACACTTGCCAACCAGGGTAGATCCTGCTTAGCTAATGGGACAAGTCATGCTTGCTACCACAAGACCAGCTCTCCTCTCCTCGTGTAATACACGAGGAAGCACACTGAGTCATGGGGTTAGGGATACTTATCTCCCCAAATGTGCCTTGGGGGCACTTTGCTGTTGTCATGCTCTGCTGAATAGGAGAGTCCCTTTGGAATTCATTGTGCACTCTTTTAGAATGCATTGTGTCTGATTTCCCTTCCTTGGTGAGAAGGTGTGTGAATCCTCTGTTGTATTCAAGGCTGATTGTAATGAAAACTAGAGTATGCAGGTGCGTCAAAACAGTATCCTGTGCTGGGACTGACTCTCCCAATAAATCTATCAAAAGTTTTGATGGGCACATCTTCACAGTTATGTCACTGACTCATTCCTATTGTAATGAAGTCTGCTGTTGCACTTGTCTTAACTGCCTTTCCTTCCTTGCCTAATTGCTTCATTAATAACAGGTGTTATTTCTCTTGCAAGAGGATGAGGGGAGTTTAGATTTCATTCCAAGGCTGAAATGATCTTGAATGCCAGAGACTTGCAGTAGCTAGTTCTGGAGTCTGCTTAGCTGGTGCACCCTCATAGAAAGAGGGAGTGTGAATCTAATCTCCTTTCCAATTTCTGGTGTTTGTAGCCCAAATCTAGGGGTGACCAGTCCACTGCCAACTAAGCGACTTGTATAAGATACACTGGGAGTTCATATTGTGTTGCAGCTCCTGAACATAGCAAAAGTGCAATCTCCAAGCCTGGAGATGCAGCAGCAACTAGGGAGGCTTCTGGGAGTGGGCAGAATAAGCTCAGCTGATAACACAGACTGACAGTTTTTACTGTGCAGGAAACTAAAGTCAGGTTTTCAAAGCCCCAGAACCACGCTTCTGACTTGTAGAAAACTCTTTCTCTTAAGTGTGTCCTGACTCAGCTATGCATCTGTCACTGGGCCAAAATCCAGTCTCCATCCTCCAAACAACCATACTCAAGGGAGAAAGTAATAGACCCTGTGAGACTGTCTGCACACAGACAGCCATTACAAGGGGATTTTTTACTAACCTACTTGCTCCTTCACAAGAGAACTGCTTAATGTTCCTGTCTCCCCACCTTTCTAAGGCTGAGGAAAAAATGTTCAGGATTATTTTCTGAATCTTTATTATTTCCAGGTAAAATGAACTTCCCTCATAGGTTTTATAAACTATTCATTCATTTATTTAAAAATTTCCACTAAAATTTCACTGAGAATTCAAAGTAGGTTACAACATCTAAAAATACAATGGGGCGATTCTGACGATCAGCAAAAATCGGGCTAGCATCCGCTAGCCCAATTTTTGCTGATCATCAGAACCACCGGACTCGGAGCCGAGCCCGGTGGTTCTGGAGCGGCAAACCCGCTCTGGAACCCCTGCTAAAAAGGAGGTTTGCAGAGCGAGCGCTCCAGCAAACCTGCTTTTTAGGCTCATGAGTAGCTGTGGTGCGGCTTCGCACCGCGCCTATTCACCAGTAGACCCCTGGCCGGGAGGCAAAAAGCCACCTCCCGGCTCAGGGGTCTCCCCAGCATGCCCTGCGCACTTCCACAGGGCATACTGGGGCTTGCAGGGGCCACGCGGGGCTTGTGGGGGCCTCACGGCCCCTGCTCCCCCCACCCCACAGAGGTCACGAGCTGACCATTGTGTGGGCGGCCGATCTGGCTGCCCAGGGCTCCCTGCCCACTCGTGAGCGGGGAGAGCAGGCTTAGCTCACTCTTCCCGCTCATTTCCCAAAACCGGGTCCAATGAATACAGTGCTAAAAATACAACCAATCAAAATATGACAGAATAAAACATAATCAGTTATTAAAACACAAGGGTAGGGGGAAAACAAAGCATGATCTAAGGGAAGGCCAACTGAAATATAAAAAGTATTCAGCTTTCATTTAAAGTTGCACAGAGATCAGGTGGCAGGGTGTTCCAAAGATCTGGGGCCACCGCATGGGAAAAACCCCTTCACACATCACTTGCCAAGCACACTTCAGAATCCACAGGAGAGTCTCTCTCCTGGACCTTGAGCAGAACTGTGTGGGAGTAAGCAGTTCTTTGGCTATCTTGGCCCTAATCCATTTTGGGCTTTAATGGTAATAATTAGCACCTTGAATATACTGCAGCCAGTGTAGAAGTGGCTGATATGCTCCCAAGCACTGAAGCCAAGACTCCTACCATTGCATTCTGTACCACCTATAATTTTTGAAGGGTCTTCAAGGGCAGCCCCACATACAGCATGCTGTAGTAGTCTAAAAGTGAAGTGATAAGGCCGTGGATTGTCATGATCATGTTCACCTATCTCAGGAATAGACAGTAATGACATATCAGTCAAAGTTAGGCAAAAGTGCCCCTGGTCACACCACTATGTGGGCATCCAGGAGCAAAGTTGGGTTCAGGAGTACTCCCAAGCTGTGAATGCTCTTTCAGAGGAAATGCGACCGCATCCAGAGGGAGGGCAACCCCATTCAGCATAGGCCTACAGCACGTTCTGAGAGAGGGAATTATAGGGTTAAGCGCATTACACTACAAGAATTCAGGAAAACAGCAGTCTCGTGCCAGCTTGAACAACACTCATAATGATTTGCCAACAGTGTGCTATTCCTCTCAAGCTTCCTGTTAATCATCCTAGTAACAAATTAGGTATGTCTTGCTCATAGACAGATTTGAACACACAGACCTTTCTTTCCAAATGCTAACTTTGAGTTACTTTCTAATTGCATCAAGACATTTGGAAGCTTGTGTCACAGTGTCTCAGAGATGAGTGTTATCTCACAGCAGCACACGCCTTATGATGTATTATTTATTATTACTGCAGTGAACATTCCCATAAGTTTCATTAACAGTTAAACACCTAGCAGTGAGCCATGGCAAAATTCTTCCTGATTTACAAACTTCATAACCAGAAGTGTTAGGAGCACTAAAAACTATTGTTAATATACAGTAATTAATAAAATGAGGGCAAGGAAGTTTGATCAAGTTAAACTTCTCTATGGCCAAGATGAGAACCAGCATAAGTGTTGCTTACTGAGTACAGCTAGAATATTGATATGTATGTGTGTAAAATCCCAGGTGAACCTGAACCTGGCCTATTCAAATATGAGATCCACACATGGAGATTCACATCCACAGGCATAGCCTTCTGTTGTCCCCCACACCCAGTCCTTTCACTGTATACATTGAATGTAAAATGGTACTAAGAATATGGTGGTGCTGAAAGCTATAGCATTAGTGAATTACAGTTCTGGAGGGAGCAGGGATGGAAAAGATAGAATGGGCTAAAGGCAACAGGCATGGACAAGGGGAAGCAAGTGACCCTATCTGAATGTCCAAACACTGAATCCCAGAGACCCAGCCCCTTTCTGGTGTTCTATGGGGCGATTCTCACGACCAACAAAAATCGGGCTAGGAAAAGGGCAGATTCCTTCACATGCTGGTGGAATAATGGTCCCAGGTGGGCCTTCAGTTTCAGAGGTTTTTGTAAAGTTCTGACTTGAGACAATCCAGATTTAACCATTTTTAGCCATTTTTACAAAAGTTTCAGAAATTAACCAAAATTCAGTGAACTGACCAATCTATAGATATAATTCTCTAAGGCGTACCCATGGCTAATCCTGTGTGTGGCAGCTCTTGCGAGAGTTCGTGAGCTGAAGCACCTGACTGGGCAATAGGGATTCCATATGCAGATAGGGCGGAAGAGTCTGTGAGAGCAGAAGCACCATGTTGATTGGGCAGTCAGTATTCCATATGCAGATAGGGAGGAGGATCCTGTAATGGTTAAGGTCAGTTGGAAAGCAACTGTTTCTGATCGGATGATGTTCTTGATAGTAGAGGAGAGTAATCTATATCTATATCTATATCTATATCTATATCTGTATCAAAGGATAGTGGACAAGGGTCATAGGAACATAGGAAGCTGCCATATACTGAGTCAGACCATAGGTCCATCTAATTCAGTAATGTCTATATAGACTGGCATTGCTTTCTTCACTTGCAAGCAGGAATCTCTCTCAGGCCTATCTTGGAGATGCCAGGGAAGGAACTTGGAGCCAAGATGCTGAAGGAGGAAAGAACCCCTTTGGGAGAAGGAGGCTGCCGTTGTTTGAATTAGATGAAGAAGTAAGATGAACAAGGTCTGTTAACTCAGGAAGGAAGGGGGGAAGAAGAGAGAGAGAGAGAGAGGAGGGGAGAGGAGGGGAAGAAAGACAGAGGGGAAGAGTGAGTGGAGGAGACAGAAAGAGAGAAAAAGAAGGGAGGAGAAGAGAGAAAGAAGGAAGTGTGAGAGATGGGCCCAAGTCTGTCAGCGGCCTGAGGGGAACGAGTGGCCATGGCAGTGGTGGTGGCAGCAAGGAAGGGCCCAGTCAACCACTGCTGCTGTTTGGGGCTATCAAGGCCATTGGCAGAGAGAGGCATGCAGGCAGGCAAGGGATGGGTCCGGGCCTGTCAGAAGCCTAAGGGGAATGAACGGCCATGGAGGTGGCGGCAGCGAGGAAGGGCCTGGTCAACCGCTACTGCTGCTGCTCCTGTGGTGAGGAGCAGGAGTGGGGAGCGGGTGAGGGTGGGGAGGCCTCTGGGGATAGGGGGCTACAGCTTGGCCAAAAGGTGCCAGCAACGCTGCAGCCATGACCAAGAGTGGTGAGGGAGATGGAGTAAAGGGATGGAGGAGTGACCAAGGTGAGGGGATGGTAGCAATGGGATGGAGGAGAAGGAGCAGAAGTGCGGCTCAGGTGAGGGTGGAGAGATCTTTGAGGTGAAGGGGGCTGTGACAGGGAGTGAGGGGAGCAATCAAGTACTAGCACACAGATGCTCTGCACGAGTTAAGCTAGTTCTCTTTAAATTCACTACAGGAGCCCTGACCCAATTCCCCACATGTGTGACAAGTTTCAATGCTCTAGTGCCAACAGGTGATTTTTGGTATTTTTTTAGATTCCCCATTGAGCACTATGGAGAAAAATCTGAAGTTATTTCAGAATTCAGATTTGAATTTCAAATCTGATCTGATATATTATATTGCAAGAGCCCATAGAATCTGAATCCTATATTGTCAAATTCAGATCAGGTCGAATCTAAGTCCAAATTTTCTGAACACACACAGACCTAATAAATTACATTGCATACAACTATGGGGGGAAAGATAAGGAGAAGGCAAGTCAAGTTTTTAAAAAGTGTGGGCTCACAAGACAAATAAACTAGGTGGCCTTTTTTTACTGAGGACGAAGCATATAAAAGTACACAATACTTTCATGGGATTAAAAGATAACAAGGTAGTTTGTCCACCTGAAAAGATTACACAGAATACAGGAAAGAAGATGAATGCCACGGGCTATCTCAGGATCAGTTCCCAAGCAAGCTTTTTAGGAAGGATCCAGTATGAGTATGGAAAGGAAGAGTTTTAAATGCACTATATCAGTTTATTGCTTACATTGTTGCTTGATTTTGTTCTAAATTTGCTTCATTTTATTTTATTGTCCTGCAATGTTGTATGATTTGTATCTAAATATAGTCACTATATTTATATGACGTTCCTACATATGTTGCACACAAATCAGTTCACAACATATAAAATGTGTGTGTGAGAGAGAGAGAGAGCAGGGAGGGGGGGAGAGAGGAGTCCGTTCTCATGATTGGTGAGAAAGGGCTACAAGGTCAGTGCGAAGGAAGTCTTAAAAAGCTTACCTCCGCACAGACGATTCTCATTGAGAGTCTGGGCACGGAGATCATGCACCCAGATATGTAGCTGCTTCCTCAGGCAATGCAGAGATCAGGGTTCCAGGTGGTGGTGCTCCACCCCCAGAACCCCCATAATGCACTGCATGTGTTTACCTTTAGATGGGAATTCCCCCTCCCCAAACCTGGCTAGGAGCCCTTGCAAGCAGCCAGGGCTAGCAGACAATTACAAAAAATGGGGTAAAGAGAGTGCTTGCTCTCTTAACCCCATTTAGGAGGGTGGCTGACCTGCCTTGTTTGCCACCAAGGCACCGCTGGGATTGGGCCCAATCCCAGCAGTTCTCATGCATGGGCAGGACCAGGCTTGGCTTTGTTAGTCCAGTTTCGCTTGCACATGAGCACAGCCTCAATGGTTTTGTAAGCTACTTCAAGGGTTATATTTCCTAGCCTGGTACTAGGGTAGAAACATAAATACTGGCCAACAGCCAGACTAATGCTGGGGTTGTGCAGTCACGGTGTGTTAGTGAGATGTGCTGAGTCTGAAGCTTGCATTCCCAATGCGTGTCACACTAGCATCAACATGCTTGCACTTGTGAAGCGATGTGGTACATCTCCTGCTGCGAAACCTCTTCCTTAAGGAACTTTTTTGCAAGAGAACTTTCCTACAGTCCCATGTAGCTATGCAACTTTCTTGCACTAGGACATCTTTGTTGCTCAAGCACAGCATTAGTCTGGATGTCAACCAAGAAAAATAATAATGGAGAACAGAGTAACAGAGTATATTTCTGCAAACACATAATAACCAAAATAAACTTCAAACATCTGAGATATTCAGATCTTGCTTGCGACATGAAATTGCTTCCCATCATGTCTCAGGATCAGGCCACAGGCTGCTGAGAAAGTGGCAGAGCCAAGCCCTGAAAGAGAGACAAAATAATTGTTTTTTTAGAAAAAATATATAGTTAAAAGGCTATTTTCTGCCTGCAATGTCATCAGAAGGAAACAGGCCTCCTGCCTAGCAGTTCATCACAACCTCTTCATATAGCCTTGAACAGGCAGGACAGTGTTTAAACATTCATGATTTGATGGTCTTCTGGGACCAGAGTTAAGTGCTTTACGGAAGATAATGCATTCTGTAGAGAGGCGGATGCACCGGGGTTTCATCTAGACAGAGTGCAAATCTTGTGGATCATCTTACAGATCATAATATTTCCTAGTCCTGAGACAAAATAAATATGTATTAAAGCTTTTGATTATATCCTGGGGAAGTAATAATATTAACCTACCCTTGACATACAAGCGCTCCGTATGTCTTACTGTGACTGCGTGACACACATTTTAATAATATGGCTATCTGGACAAAGGTAATGAAAATGTCATAAAACTAGATGAAAGAGTGGAAAAGTTTATTCAAGACTTTGACCTTTGATTTCTCAGCTGAGGTTGCTTTGCAGAAAGAAAAATAGGATTTTTTAAAGGCAAGAACTGCAGGGATACAGAGGTGATTAAAAAAGTGGGGTGGGGGAGTGGAAATCTTTTCAACTCTAGAGTTCTAGGGAATTCAGTTCAATTATAGAGCATATCATATCAGGGTCTACATTTTAATACACAGCTGTGCTACAGTTCAATTTCCCATTTCCTCCCCACCCTTCAAAATAAATAAATAAATCTTGATTTAAATGAATTCTGATTCGTCGGATTTTTGCATGGCCTGGATTAAATCAAGGTGCGTTTCCATTTCATTACACGGGTTGCATTGCAAATTTGCAAACATACACCACACACGCTCTGGTATCATCAGTACAGGAATTTGTTTCCAATGATGTATCGCTGTAAAGCTTTCTAGACAGTTTTCAAATATCTTTTGCTTCATCCACTAGGCATATGTATTTCCCTATAGACTGAGTAAACAAAGTTCCTGTCTCGCCATAACATGGAGCGTCTTGAAGTATTCATTATTGACAAATGATAAGAGCTAGGCCTCCCTCGAGGACCTGAGCTGAGGAGTGAAACACTTTACTGACCTTTTTACATTTTGATGTAATAAAAGTTTGGGTTTATAACATTGTTACTCTGCAGCCACCTGACAATTGTAATGCATTGCTGTGAGTGAAAGGTAGTTAAGAAATAACTCCGGAGGAAAGGAATGTTCTGGGGCTTTTGTGCAGTTTTCAGGTGTTATGGCTTCTGTTAAATTTGTCTAGGAAAAAAAAAGAGGCTGACATTCAGTCATACGCCTGTTCAAAATTAAAGTTTGTCCTTGGGGATCAGCCTCTTTCATATTGTCTTAATAGCAGTGGCTTTTGAAGATCCCTCTTGCATCCTGGCAGGAGATAATGAGGAAAGAGTGTTATTCATTCTGAACTAGAAAGGCATGGAAACGGAACAAATTGACATCATCTAGTAGGGATTGGGCTTCCTGCTTTTCTTTCAGAGATGCATTGATAGCATAAGTACCTCTGTTTAGCTGTCCTTACATCCTAACCATCTTCTCCACAATCAGATTTTGCTTGATATATGCCTTTTAGACAACTGGCTCCAAGGTTAGACCTTAGGATGCTGCAGGCATCCTTTTGGAGAAAATAGTAGCTGCTTAGTCTTGATATGTCTCCTCCTTTAGTTGCATGAAGTGACTGAAATCCACGAACAGTAGACATGAATTCCACCACCTTTCTCTAGTTCCAGAGGGCAGAGGACCAGAAGGAATCTTGATTTAGGGCTTAAGCACCTTCCCCCTCCATCACACAGCAGTTCAGAGCTCCAGTGCTCCACCCATATATTGGCTGGAACCAGTACCGGAGCTCTTGGATTCAGGGGACTTGAGAAACCCAAAAGGAACCCAGATGGCCCCATATAACAGGTGCTCCAGACTTGGTGTTTCTGTTTGAGTAATGCCACTCAACAACTTGCCTTGCCTTGCCTAGCTTCACACTGCTTTTACTTGTTTTACTAAGTACCTTATTCCAGCCCGGCCTTGACTACATCTCCTACATTAGGCTCTTCTGATATATCTACCCAGTCTGGCACTTGCCTCCATCTGCTGCCTCTGGTCCCTTTGACTCTCATCTGCCTTCTTCACAGTTGGTAGGGGTGTGTGCACGAGCCAAAAAATGTGGTTCAGTTCAAATTTTAATCAATTTGAACAGAACCGTGCTGCTCCGAGCTGATTTGGTCGAACTGACCAGCCAGTCTGGTTTATTCGATTGAACCAGTTTGGCAGCCAATATACTTGTAAAGGGGAATCCAGTGAAGATCCCCCTTTACAAGTACAGGGGGTGGGGGACTCTGCTAAATGTAAAGGGCAGTCAGGCAGGGATGGTGAGAGAGGTAAAAAGTGCCTTACCCAGCTGCACAACTACCGCCACCACCGCTCGACACCGCTCGCCCTCCTGGCATGGCTCCAAATGTACTCCCCCCTCCTTTACCAAGCCGTGAGCTTGGCAGTGGCTTGGTAAAGGAGGGAGAGACACAGTTGGGGCGGTGCCAGGAGAGCGAGTGGTGGTGAGCAGCCATGCTGGCAGCTGCACCAGCTGTGTAAGGAGCTTTTACCTCTCTTGTCACCCATGCCTGCCCACCCCTTATTGTCATGGAACCGGTTTGCCTGAACCAGGCCTGGTTCAGTTTTGTCCATGATCAAACCTACAAACTGACCCAGTCTGAAGCAAACCGGTTCCACTATGAACCTTTCATGCATACCCCTAACAGTTGGATTTCCCTGCCAGCTGCATTTTGGCTCAGACCCAGACCAACAACAACAACAACAACATTTTTTAGGCCTGACTAAGGAGGACAATTCTATCTGGTCAAAATGGTTTCATTCCATTTTATCACAGAAAACCACAATATCGCAACTTTCCTCAGTGTGGCAAACATGTCTTTAAAGCTTCCATCCATTTTATGCAAGCCTTTCATGAAAGTACAAGACACTCATGCAGTCACTTTTTGCACACTTTTCTGAATGTGTAAGGCAGTTTTGCGTCCCAGATAAAATGGATTCAGGCAGGTAAGTTGCTTCTTATTGCACAGGACTTCTGAAGTCACAAAGCAGTGATTTCAGTGAAACTAAGCTTCCTGATGTTGGATTCTATGCCAGATATTTGTGTCATGTTCAAAATATGGTGGCTGTAGCATCTACGATAGTCTTGCAACAACTGCTAGCCAATTATTTCTTTTGCTTGACAGATTACTGGTTAACACAACAAAATAGTTGGCTGACAGTTCATCAGTGGTTTAGTTGAACTGACAGGTAATCAGAGGTTTAGTCCATCAGTTATGTTTTTACAGGTGCTCTCTAGGGAATCTTTTACTTGAAGGAGTGTTACAAGGCCTGCAGGAGGCGTGTCAACTACCACCTTCCATGGCTAGGTTTTGGCTGGAGTGGAGGAAATTAGTGTCAAATTGTGCAGACCTGTGAACAACAATAAAAATACCTCAAGAGCTGTGCAAGATAGGCGACTGCAATGTGGACACAATGGAAAGTGGGGAGAAAGGGGATGGAGATATAAGTTTGAAAACAAGAGTTGTTTTATTGAGGGGTAATAGGGATACAGGAAATGAAACAGTGGTTGATTAGGCACATTACCAAGTTACTAAACTTGGAAGGGGGTTAGAGGCTTAAGGGTGAAAGAAAAGAGAAAGGGAGAGGCGTTCTTCATAACTACCTGAATTTAGCTATAGAGAATATCCCTCTCCAGGGAGCTCAAGCACAGAGCAAGCTCATGGGTGCACCTGGGCAACATGGAGTGCAGGGTCCGATGGCAGAAGCGGGTGGCTAATGCAAGAGGAAAAGCACACGCACCAGGCTAGATGGCAAAAGAGCGTGTGGTGGGAGTTGCAGGGGCAAAGGTTCTGGCAACAGGGCTAGATGGGAAAAGGCAAGCGAGATCCCATGTTTGTGGGTGAGGGGGGAAAGGCAAAAACATGTCCTGAAGCAGATGGTCCCCTTCAGGACTTTCCTGGTGATTTCAGGAGTTACTACTCCTGCATGAATATTAGTTATGATCAGCCTATGTCTGGGTGAAGTTTTCGTGTATGCTCCATGATTAAGGATATACGAAAAGGGAGATTGCTAGAACAATCACCTGGACAAAAGGGAAAGGAGGAGGGAGCATCACACCCTCTGGCACAGACTCGCTCAATTCTGATAATGATAAGGAGGAAAAGTTGAGTAGAACTTCACTCAGCCTTGGTAACTCTCCTCAAACTAGGAGGGAAGAAAGCTGGCATTTCTTTCTCTTTTGTTCCTTCTTGCAATGTTCAGGCAGGTCTGTTCTGTATTTCACTTGTTTATGCCATAATGCAATCAGTGAGGGCATTTCCTTGGGCTTGTTGAAGGTCTTTTGCAACTGGACCGAAGTATTGCCTTTTAAGGAAAAACCCTTGTCAGAATGACAGCTTTCCTGGAATGTAGCCAATCTTTCTCTTCCAAACAATCATAGGGACACAAAATGGCTGAGGCTTGGGTTCAGGAAGTACACTGAAGTACAACAAAATGGCAAAGCGAGCATGTCTGGTAACAGGAGTGCCTGTTTACCTCCAGTTCTCCTTTCAACTATACAAATAAAATGTAATGGCCCTCCTAGGTTTGAAGCAGTGAGACAAAGGCAAATCAAGAGCAGAAGTGACTTCAAGAAACAGAAAGTGACAACACACCTCCATGTGGCAGTGGAGGAGGACAGAGTTGCACCAGATAGCTACAGTTAGGTGCAATTTGCCAGCTAAAGGTGACTAAAGGGGTGTGTGTGTTCAGGGGCATAACTATAATAGGGTAAGGGGAGACAGTTGTCTGGGGGTCCACTGCCTTGGCCCCCCCCAGAGGCAAGTCACATGACTGATTCCCACAGCTGCGCACCCACCTGGGCTTCCTTCAGTTGTATTCATCCTCCAAAATTGATGTGGTGTTAATACCAGAACAGCATGTCTTTCTCTAGTGCCATTAAATGACTTGCATCGTCCACAATTTACAAAACCTTTAAAAAAAATTAGAATGATGTTCTATTGTGGCACATAAGATATGTGTGTGTGTGCTTTTTGTTACCATTATCCAACCTCATTTAAGATTTCTTTACTTCATGAGCTGAGCTTCAGTGAGGAGGGGCCCATTTTAAAATCTTGTCTCTGGGCCCACTCCAACCTTGCTACGCCCCATGTGTGTTCCATATTATATCTGTGCAGATGCCTCTCATTCTTCTCAATAGCTCCGGGAGTAATTAAATTGATTTTAGCATATTTATTGTAGACTAGCTGACATACAGGCTGCAACCAGTATACCTCATAATTAAACTATGTTATGTTAAAACAATGCAGATAATTAAAGATTGAAGCATACTAAACCAGCACTCATTGTATATAGAGCTGTCCCTGCAAAAACATTTTTTAAAAATAAAATAGCTTTGCAAGCTTTTCTCCCCTCTCTATCTGGACCATAAAATGCAATCTCTGATCATCCAAAAGCGATACAAAACCAGTTACAGAAGGTTAGGCAGACATCAAAAACAAAATACAAAGAAATAATAAATACCAACAGATGGGTCAGAAAAAAACGAGCTATGAACACCAAAAATTGATCCAAGTCATTGACTAAAACTCAACAGATACAACACATTCTATTGTTATAGCCCCAATATAAAACTTAGCATTGTTCAGTCTCTTGAGATGAAAGCACAAAGAAACCTTCCACTGAAAGACAGACACATCTTAATACAAGTGTTCTGTAAAAGGAGCAGATGAAAGCCCTTGAGTAGTCCAATCATTTTCCCGGCTGCAGCCTATCCCCAATAATAGTCCTATCCACGGAAATACTTTTGAGATGGTGTACTTGTATCTAAACTGGCTCTGCTGCATCAAAGTCACTAAACTGGTTACTGAGGACAGATCAATATCTCCTTCATCGTGGCAGGAAGTTGGAAATGGGGACAGGAAATAATACTTACAGCAGTAGCTTCTTGAGCATGAACAATGTATGGTGAGAAATGGTTCTGACAAGAACCAACCAAAAGCAAAATAAGAGAACAAGTCAGTGCCAGACAGCTTTTCCAAGATTGGGCATGAATTGCATCAGAAGGAGAGACGTTGTACATAGAGATATACCAGCCTGGGCAGGGTTAGGTTGGTTGTGAGAACAGCCTCACTGTTAGTCTGGGCGTAGCCTTGACCCCTTTTAAGGGGGTCAGTTAGAGGTGCCTGGGCCAGGCCTCAGAGAAAGGGTTACTGGCACCCAGGTCCTCCACGTATGCAGCTACGTATGTCCTGAGGCTGGCTCATCAGTGAGAGACTACAGCCCTCTCTTCTGTTCTGCCTCCTCATCATGATCTAAGTCATATTTAAAGGCAGCTTCACACTCTGAACACCCAAGCCCTACCCTTCCTGTATTCTCCCTCATGAGCTTTATTAACCCATCCAGTACAGCACTTCCCCTCCTTTCTCCTTCTCATCTCTCTAGGACCCCACCTCCACCTCCTGCCCAGCAACACCGTCCATCATCTGCGCCTCCCAGCTCACATCATCAGCGGGTGCCAAATGGCCTGTCAGGCTGCCTGTCAGAGTCTGGCCACCCATGCTGCTCTTGCTATTGTGTAGCCGCCAGGATTGGCCTGATCCCGGCAGTTCAAATGGGCGTGCAAAACCGGGCTGGGCTCCCTTAGCCTGGTTTTGCATGTGCCTGTGAATAGCTTCTGTGTGTTACAGGAGAGGGGCAGTTTTTAGTCAATCTCCCGTTCCTTCTGCAGCCCACTGTGCTTCCCGAACTGTATTTTTGGGAGGCACAGTGGGCTGCACAGGGGAGAGAAAGTCAGCAAAAAAATGCTTCTTTGCAGCATGCACATAGAGTTAAACAGACTCTCAGCCACTGACTTTATCAAATTACAGCCTTTCCTGCAAACTGATGTGTATTTATAAACTCATAAGATATTCTGGTCAAGTCACACATTTCTAACATCCAGAGTATCCATAGTAACTATATCCAATAAGGATGCAATATTTTCCTTTAGGAAATTAATTTTTATTTCAAACTGAATTTTTCAGAGTGTGGAACTGAAATGCCCAAAATATTTTAAATATATTTTGAGAATGCTTAAAAAATAATAATAAAATAAAAACTTTGCAGGAAACATTAAATTATGAAGTTGTACTGACATATAGTAAATAAAGACACTGGACTGGTTCAGGTGAGATGTCTGACTGGTACCACCCACTACATAATATGGAACACGAGGGAACAAATTCTGCTCCTCTTCCCACTGTGGCATCTCTCTCTATATATAACCATATCCTTGGCTAATCCCATGTGTGGCAGCTCTCTCACAAGCAGAAGCACCATGGTGACTGGGCAGTTTGGATTCCATATGCAGATAGGGAGGAGGAGCCTGTGGCACCATGGTGATTGGGCAGTGGGAATTCCATATGCAGACAGGGAGAAGGAGCCTGTGATGGTTAAGGTCAGTTGAATGCAGCTGTTACTGGTCAGAAGATGTTCTTGATTGTAGAAGAGAGGAATCTAAATATAAAAGGAGAGTGGGCAGGGGTCTGCGCAGAGAGGGGTCGTGAGGGAGGAAAGAGCCCCTTCAGGAGAAGGAGGCTACCATTGTGTGAATTAGATGAGGAAACAAGATAAAAAAGATCCCTTAACTCAACAAAGGGAGAGAGGGGAGGGGGGGAGGGAAGAAAGACAGAGGGGAAGAGTGAGAAGAGAGGGGGGGAGGGGGGAAGAGAGAAAGAAGGAAAGGCAAGGGATGGGCCCAAGCCTGCCAGCAAACTGAGGAGAATGAGCAGCCATGGTGGTGCCTATTGGCATCAAGGAAGGGTCCAGTCAACCACTGATGCTGTTTGGGGCTACCGAGGCCATTGGTGGAAGGAGGCAGGCAGACAAGGGACAGGCCCGGGTCTGTCAGTGGTCTGAGGGGAACAAGAAGCCATGCCAGTGGTGGCAGTGAGGAAGGGTCTGGTCAACTGCTGCTGCTGCTGCTGCTGCTGCTGCTGCTGCTGCTGCTCATGTGTGGAGGACCAGGAGTGGGGCTCAGCTGAGGGTGGAGAGGTATCTGGGGATAAGGGGCTGCAGCTTGGCTAATAGGTGCCAGCAACGCATGCTGCAGCCGTGACCAAGAGGGGTGAGAGGGATGGAAGCAACCGGATGGAGAAGGAGCAGCAGGAGTGCGGCTCAGGTGAGGGTGGAGAGATCTCTGAGGTGGGGGGGGGGTTGTGGCAGGGGGTGAGGGGAGAAATCAACTGCTAGTGCACAGATGCTCTGCATGGGTTAAGCTAGCTCTTATTCTGGCATAATTCTGTGTGGGATCAATTCTGTGTGGGAACAAGAGACTTGCATTTGGGGTGGTATATAAATGTTTTAAATACATAAATAAATAATAAATACTTCACAGGGTGGGTGGGGCCACTGGATATGCCTTCTGAACCTATCCATTTTATAATGAGAAGAATTTTTGAATTTGTTCATACTATCCCAGCACAGAAGCTTGAAATAGATAGCAGCCCACATGCTGCATAAGGCAATGCTGATGTTCCCAATCAGCTGGTGTTGCTGCGCATGTGAAACCTAGTCTGGAGATGTTATGCAAGAATGCACTTGTACAGCTACTTAAAATAGTAGTAAAATGCACCCACGCTTGTGCAGTACTACTATCCCTTAGTATAGCACAACTTTAGCCCTCTTGCAGATATTGCACTACGACTCCCACAATCCCTGAGTGTTGACTACTGTTGCTGGGGATAATGGGAGTTGTAGTCCAAAAACAAGTGGAGGGTCGAAGTTGTACAGCCCTTCCTTAGGGGAAGAGGTCATAGCTCAGTGGAAGAGCAGAGGGTCTCATGTTCTCTCCCTGGCATCTCCAGGTAAGGCTGAGAGAGACTCCTGCCTGAAATCTGCCAGTCAATATAGACAATACTGAGCTAGATGGACCAATGGTCTGACTTGGTATAAAGCACTTTCCTATGCTCCTGTGTTCCATTGGAAACAATGTAAGTTACTCTGTGCAAGTGCAGGTACCATATTTTAAGCAGTTGCACAACTGCACACTTGTGCAACACCTCCGGGGCTGGCTTTCATATGTGCCACAACACTGGCTGATTGTGAACACCAGTGTTGCCTTGTGCATCATGTGGGCCACTTTAAACAATCACATATCTTCTCATTTCTAGTACTGTATAAATATAATTACTTAGAACTGTTTAGTTCAGATTACATTTTTATTTGTTGTATTTCTTTGTTGTGGTTAAATTATAAGCTTTTCCACATTTTTGAAAAATACTTTTTTGTAGACTGACAATTAAATACAAGCAAATAAGGAACTGGAGTAACATCTTTCTTTGAACATATGCTTTTCACTGATATTCTGCAGGGAGTGCTCCTCTGAGAACCTAGGAATATATGTGTGGGAACAGGTATAATTTTAAAAGCAGCACTGCAAGTTCCTTTCTGTTTTGTTAAGAAGATAACAACCACCCAGGAGAATTGATGATCTCAATTCAAGACCAACTGAGATTGCTTTGACTGCAGTTGTGTTCTTTCCTTGACAAGTGTCAAGACTGACCTGGATCTCTTGATTTTCCAAGCATTTTTATCCAAGTCAGTAAGAATCGTATTGCAATCATCAAGTAACATACTCTGGAGAAGTTCCAAAATGAATCAGAGGCGGTTCACTAGAGGAAGATAAAACCACGCAATTGCTGCTGCAGTCTTCCTTTGATGCCTATAAAGATGGTCCCACTGAGTTGTCAAACCACACAGTTGCAATGTCATATCACATAATCTGGACAAGAACAAACAGAAGAAGTATACTAAAGGAAACCATTGAAGAATGCAGTTACAACTGACACCTCTGTGCACAGTAACTAAAACAATGTAACATTATTAACTTTATTGTGATATTTGCAAGAACTGCCCCACAGAGATGTTGAATTATGGAACTAGATAGAACTTTATGAGTTAGCTGCTTCAGCTTTCTGTTCCCATCTGCAACAGTTCTGTGTTTAACCTCATGCCATGCTAACTGATCATGTAGACAAATGGAGTGGTTTTATAATTAATCAAAGACTCTTCATGAATAATTCTGGTCCAGTGGAAGGCTACTTACAGTCATTAAAAGTTGAAGTAGTCTGACTTTAGAGGATATATGTTGAGTTTTGAGTAATACAAAATGACTGACAGCTCTTCAATTTATGCATTTCAAAAGATCATGGCATTTTTAATAGGACATGAAATAATTTTTCACCCATGGCACTTCACATGACTGATGTTTTACAGCATCCTACATGTGGATTCTATCAAGTTCATGAAAAATTCAGCATTATATAGTCATGGCAAAGAGCTTACTGTATATTCAGCATTATTTCAGTCATGGCAAAGGTATTCTTTCCTTTTGTAGAAAGGAATGGATAAACTAAGTCGTCAATGCAAAGTTAGCACTCATGTATCTGACTCTTGAAATAAATCTGACCACTGAAATAAGTCAGGACTTATTTAACTCCTGAGATCTGACTCCTGAAATAAAAGAAATAAAAGGAGAATGAGAGGGAGCAGCTACAATCAGGACTGCACAAACTTGACTACAGCGTGTTCATGAGGGAAATTTTAAAACAATTATCACCAGGGCTATCATAAAGGACATTTGAAAGCAACAAACATGAAGTAAATAGACATCTGTTACTACCCATACTCCCATCAAAAACAAGATATAGTGAGGAAATCAAATTCCACAAGAAGCTTAATGTCTTAAGGAAAACACACTATGATAAGCGCTCTCTCTCTCTCTCTCTCTCTCTCTCTCTCTCTCTCTCTCTCTCTCTCTTAGAAAAAAAACATGCCAGAGAAGTTTTTAAAGTGTTGGCCATGTGTTAAGTGATTGCTTGCCTGTATTCAAAGTCTGAAAACTAGCTGTACAGGAGCATAACCAGGGCCGGACTGGGGGCACTGAGAGGGTGGTGGAATATATGTGGGGAGGGGGCAGGTTTTAAGCAGAATGGGTAATTAAGGGTGGGAGTTGGGGCACAGGGGTGGGGCGGGGCACACCAGGTGGGGTGGGGTGCAGCAGGTGGGGTGGGGCAGGTGGGGCACACCAGGAATATGCCCTGTTGCCCTGAGGGCAGTCTGAGCCTACTTCTCGTGACCAATCGGAAGGAGAGGAGGTGGGGCTCTCCGGACAGGGAGAGGGGGAAAGGGGAGCCGGGCAGCTGGCACAGGGAGAGCCCAGCGAGCGCAGGAGGGTGCACCAGGCGAGGGTGCACCAGGAAAATGCCTTGCTGCTCAGTGAGCCAGTCCAAGCCTGGGCGTAACTATGACCGGGCAAGGGGAGGCAGATGTCTCGGGGCCCGCCCGCCTCGAGGGGCCCACCAGAGTTAAGTCACATGATACATCCCTACTCCCCAGCCGTCGCCCTCTCGATTGCAGCCCACTGCCTGCCCTGGGCTTCCTTCAGTATTTTTTTCTTATGCGCAGTATTCCTTCTCTCCCTTCTCTCCTTTCCCCATCTCACTTTTGCCGAGTAGGCTCCTCCTTTTCCGTCCTGGCCCCAGCCAGCCAGCCTTGAGCCTTCTCTGGCGTCAGGGCTCAGAGAAAGGTTCTCATTGGCTGGACGCCAGAACCTAGCCTCAGTTCTGCACACACGCAGCTGCTGCTCCCGCCTTCCTAACATCACAGACCCTGACAGAGCAGCGTGCTGTGCTACTTCTGTCTTCTGCAAGGCAAGGAAGAAGGTACCTCCATCCATTTGTTTGGGCATTCTAGCGAGATGCTGTGCCATCTCAGGGTTAAAGTGAGAGAGATGGGCAAGCCCTAAAGAGGCAAAAGTAGGGGGATTGCTTGCTGACAGCTTCTTCCTGCCCTGATGCCCTCCCTCTCCTGCCCCCTAAAATGCTCTCTTAGACCTGGTGAGCCTCCTTCGGTGCATTCATTTGGAGGGCAGTCTCAATGTGAGGGAGGGGGTGGCAAGCAGACAGAAAGGCGAGTGTGCAAAGGGTGGACTGGAAGACCCCCCCCCCGGCAGAGTACAGCTGAGCAAGTGACTGGGGAGGGGGGAAGAGAAGGGGGGGAAGAGAGCCTCCTGAGAGTGCCAAGGAGGAACCGCAACCCGCAGCCACCACAGCGTGTGTCTCCCAGGAAGGCAGGCTTGAGCCCCAGTAACACTCAGTTTTTAAATCTTAAATCCTGGCTTCTTCTTCTTCTTCTTTTTAAAGCATGAGCAGGGCAGGGGGATGAATCTGCACAGAAGTGGGGGTCCATAGGCAAGCTTGCCAGTTGCACACTACAGATCAAAGTGGACTTGAAAAGGGTGTGTGTGTGAGAGAGAGAGAGAGAGAGAGAGAGAGTCTCCCTTCCCCTTCCCCCAGAGTCTCTCGGGCAAAAAGCCTCCCCCAAGGCTTTTCCTCCCTGCCCACTTCACAGTCTTCAGGTGCCGTGACAAAGAGAGCTTTTCCTCCTAACAGTCATCTCCCCTTCTGCTGCTGCTGCTGCCTGGGGGCCTTGGCCTGAGGGATGGGGTCCTCCTTCTGCTGATGCGCAGCTGCCCTGTTCAGCCCCTTCTGAAGGCAGGACACTTGGGTGGTCACCCTGTCCAGAAGTTTAACAAGGTGGTGACTGAACGCCTCACCTCACCTCGAGGAGAGCAGTTCACAGTCTCAGAGGGAAAGGGTCTGGCAGCTGCTGCTCTCTTTAGATCCCAGATGGATACTCCTGCCTCTCTAGGCATTCAAGGAAGGAGAGTAATGTAGTTCTTTCTGCTATTCTGTCTTGCTCCCCTCCCCCTCCCAGGACCTTAATTTCTGCCCTTGGCAGGATAGCCTTGGAAACCGGAGTCTCCAATGCAGGGATTCTCAACCCTGGGGCCTGAGTCCCCAAAGTGTGTATGGGCAATGGGCAGCTTCTGGGGACCAAGTCTGAGAACTCCGCCCTGCCCTTCCTAATCCATTGGGTTGGAGAAATCAAGGCAACTCGGGCCAAATTCAGTCAATGTAGACAGGAGCTGAGAGTAAAAAAACTAGATTCCATGTGAACTAGATATTCACCGTATTCATAATGGGGATGTGAGCGTGAGTGCACTATATATTGTCAAGTGTGTTTGTGTGTGTATATATCAGCGAAGGGCCCATTTTAAAATCTTGTCTCTGGGCCCCCTCCAACCTTGCTACGCCCCTGTAGCTGTGCAATTCTATACTGTAGAAACAAAAATAAATCCTACTGTGTCCAATGGGTCTTACTCTTAGGTAAGTATCCATAGGATTGAAACATATTTCCAATTATTCTCTATGCAGTGAAGCCATGCTACTACAACGGCTCCAGAAAGCGGAAAACTCGTATTTTACAGGTACAATTAAATGGCATCTTCTCACACCAAGCTGGCCATGTAGGAGGTAGGATAAAGAGAACCTTGAAAAAACAAGTACCTTCTTTGCAGGAATAGATGACAAATTTGGAGATTGCCCAGCCAACATGGGCCTGGCAATTGCCAGCAGTAAAGAGAGGTGAAGAGCAAAGCAATATGACATTATGGTGCTCATGTGGAATGTGGGAGTTGGGTGTGTTTTTGATGTACATATTTGCCTTTTAAAGCTGCTCAGTCAGTGGCTGAAAACTATTGCCTCCCTCATTGGCATCCCCCCCAACCCAAATATGGCATTTAAATGGCATTTAAGGCTCGTCAAGGGCTTGGGCAAGCCCAGTGGGATTTTGACATTTTTATCATTCTCAACAACAGGGCAAGCCATTTCATTGGCTGACATCCTCATATAGTTCCTTAAAAGATGTCCCAGATGTAGTTCTGGGTGGGTGGGGTTGACGAGAGGCTACTTTACATATCACTGTGGTGCAAGCGCTCTGTTAACTTCATTTTTTTTTTTGCTCATGTGCCACTGTGGCACATGGTGGCACATGAGTAGACCCCCTACCGGGAGGCTGCAGCCAACCTCCCAGTCTCAGGGGTCTCTCCAGAATGCCCCGCATGCTCTTGTGGGGCATCCTGGAACCTCCAGGTGCCGCCCCCCCCCAGTTCCCACAGCCCCCAATGGCTCCGTGATGGAGCCAGTAGTCATGTGGGTGGCAATCTGACCACCCAGGGCTTAGAGGCTGCTTGTGTGTGGGGAGAGCGGGTGAAGCCCACTCTCCCCACACAAACCCTCCAGGCACTTCGCACGTGTCGTGCGCAGCGCCTCACTGTATTTTTAGTTAAAGTTGTAATTGTATCTCAAAGTCCTTCTCAAATCCAAAAGGGAACCAGTGATCTTGAGGTCCACTCAATATATGAACAATCTCTCTCTCAATCTTCAGACGAGGTAGTTAGTCATACTCTCACATTGACTTCTGCTGTCTATTCAAGAAGCAGATCTTGATAGTGCCTTGCGCCTGTAGTGGCTCTTATTTACCATATAGATATAGCCACAAAAACAGACCTGATCTCCAAACTTCTTGTTATAAGTAGCGCAACTCCGTATGAGTTTGCAGAAAGAACATGGTGAGTCATTCAATAAGGAATGGCCCAATAAAGGATCTGAAGATGGCAATGGTAGAAGTCCTCGAGGTAACTGTAATTCATGTTTGTGTGCAGCTCAAAAAACTGTAGCTAGCAAACAACACTTTTAAAACTTTGAAGCTATTCACACGTGCAGGTAAGACTGGACTCAGGAAGCCCAACCTGGTTTTGCCTGCGTGTGTGCACCACTGGGATTGGGTTAGATCCCAGCAGTGCCTCAGCAGCAAACCCACCAGGACAGCCACCCTCGAAAACAAGGTTGGAGAGCAAGCAGCTGCCAGCTGTGGCTGCTTGTAGCCACGACCGGCAGATGGTGAGGATCATGGCCAGCTCCAGGGAGGGGAGGAGGGATCCCCATAATGCACCACACACTCATGGTGGGCACACCAGGTGGTGGGGGGTGATCCAGGGCGGGGTGACATGTCCTGGCACTCCAAACCCCCACAAGCTACTGGCAGTAGACAGTAATCATCTGGGTAGGTGCTCTGCCCACCAAAGAGGGACCCCTGGATCATCTGCGGGGAGATAAGCTTTTTAAGGCTTCCTCCTTGCTAACCCTCTTGCCCTTTCTCACTGCTTGTGAGAAAGAGATCATAATGTTCCTCGTTCAAAGAGAAAATGGGTTGGTTACTATCCAATTTAATGAGTGCAAAGGCAAATGAAGCCCCACAACCTTAACATAACACGATACGCAGCCTTACGAGGGCAGAGCAAGAGTTCTGTCTTCACATGTAGCCTAAAAACTAGGTGCGGGTGAGGCTTGAGCTGCAAGCACAGTACATGGGAAGATGATATTATTATTTACTCATTTATTCTATTTCTATACCGCCCTTCCAAAAATGGCTTAGGGAGGTTTACACAGAGAAAAATAATAATTAATAAATAAGATGGCTCCCTGTCCCCAAACGGCTCACAATCTAAAAAGAAACATAAAATATTTGCTCTTCTTCCCTCCCTGTAGAAATCCTTTTGGTTGCCAGGAATATGTGCTTGAGGGCTGCACAGCCAATAGGGACATATTTCCTGTTGCAGCAAAACAAAAAAAAAAGCAACAAAAAGAGCTGTTGTGGGGAGGAGATCGAAGCAAAAGCCACCTCTCATCCCCTCCCCATGCACTGCACTTGGGAGGCAAGGTTCACCTGCACCATGGGCATAGCATCCGTTGGACAAGGAGGGACCTTTATCCTGAGGCCCAGAGGGTCAGGGGGCTTGGGGTGCACTGGGTGCTGGTGCCCTATAGTTGGGGTGCACCCACGATGGGAAGAAGCATGCTGGTGCTTCCTTCTTTTCTCCTCCTCCCCACGCTTCCTTCCTCCCAGGAGGATGGCCATGGCAGACCACCCCTCACTGCCCTCACCACTGCTCCACCCCCTGGCCACTGCAGCCATGCAGGAGCTGCCAAAGGAGGGGCTGCCTGGCCCCCACCTTCCACTGCCCCTGGCAGAGGAGGACGTTGGCCCGCACGCCTGGCTCCACACTAAGATGGCACTGCTACCGGCCACGGTGACAGCCACCCTGCAGATTGCACTCTGCACTGAGCCTCGGCAACCCCCCCCCCCCGGCAAAGGCTCGGTGCTGGGCAGAGGCCACCATGATGGTAGCAGCTGCAAGAACAGGAGCAGTCCCAAGCAGCAAATTGGCCTTGTGGTGAGAAATGGGATGGAGAAGACTTGGGTGGGTTAGGCTGCCCTGCCCCTTGCATCTGATTTCAGGTGCAGGGGGCATGGCTTGGGGCACACGCGCTGCCTCCCGGCCATTGGGAAGCTCACTACGCCCCTGGCCCACACCTAGTTTTTAGGCTACTTGTGATTGCAGAGCACTTGCTCTGCCCTTGTCTGTGTGTCATGTCTGTGTGTCAATGAGCAGAACTTGAAAATGGATAATTGCTGGGAATGAATGGAGTTTGCTCTGTATCTGAAAACATGGAAAGTAGTTAACGATAAAGCTCAGAGTTAATTTAGAATGTCCCTTGTTACAGGGTGAAACCTTTATTTATAGAATCTTGAGTAATAAGAATGTCTTGTGTGTTCCTTTTTGATATGAGTGGCAGGTAAGTTTGTGAATAGTTGCTGAAATTAGACAGACTCTGACTCTTTCATTCACTGTGTGCCAGTGTGGTGAATACATTCTTCTCAGCTTTGTTGTATTGATTTCTTCTAGTGGTGCTGACAAGGGCACCATTTTGCTGAGGACATGCACTACAGAGAATGAAAGTGTATTCAGAATCACAGAATTTCAAAGAATAGCTACTTATTTCTGCTCTTTTCTGTTCAAAGTATCATAAATTCTTTTTTACTGAAAATCATTTTAGAGTTCCCCTCTCTAAAGAGTTATATTTCTTAGATTTCTATAACTGAGGATATTTTAAAATATATAAATACATGAATTGTATTACAAAAATTCTTCTTAGGAAATTGGGTCTGATTCAAATGTACAATAAACAAGCCTTTCACCAGGCCTGACAGTGAAAACAATAATGTGATGCACTTAAAATGAAGCACATTTAAGTGTCATTGTTTTCAATGAGAGAAAATTATGCACAAGCTTAACTTTCTCCCTTTGGTATCAATGGATGTTAAGTTAAATTTAATTTTGCCTGTATCATGCCTCAAATTTTTATCTGTTCAAGCATTAATCTGTTCATTTACTTTACTTTAATGTTACTAGGTAAAGAATTCAGTTTAACTTTTAAAAGCTTTACTTCTTTCCTCCGCAATAATAGCTTCCAACTCCTATTAAAGCTGTATAAATAGCCATAAATAATTAACAAAATCATCCAAAATGAGATAAAAACAGAACAAATATTGCATAAACATAAATATTGATAAAACAAGCATAACCACTTAATAACCATTGATACACATTTTGCAGCATGCAAAGCTTTAAATAAATAAATACTATTAAAAACATGGGTGAACAGGGTGGACATTGCCTGATGTCAAAATTATAAGAACAATGGTGCCAACTGTCTCCACCGGAGGAAAGAATTCTACAACATACCATCACAAAAAAAGGCTCTCTCTCCACCCACTTAACCACTGAAGGCTTCCAAAGAAGACTTTGATTGGCAGGAACATTCATATCAGAGAAAGCAGTCCTTCTTACGTCTAGGTACTAATTTCTAGGTAAAGTAAAGTTGTGCCGTTGAGCTGGTTTCGACTCTTGGTGACCACAGAGCCATGTGGTTTTGTTTGGTAGAATACAGGAGGGGTTTACCATTGCCATCTCCCACGCAGAATGATGATGCCTTTCAGCATTTTCCTATATTGCTGCTGCCTGATATAGGTGTTTCCCATAGTCTGGGAAACATACCATAGTCTGGGAAACATACCTGCATGGATTCGAACCAGCAACCTCTTGCTCCCTAGGCAAGTTACTTCCCCACTGCACCATCAGGTGGTACTTACTTCTATATAATGGACATAGGATCCAGCTCCTAAAGAGAGAAAGAAGTTTTTTTAAAAATGGATTAGTAGCTCATCCATAATGTATTAACAAGGATTACTTAGCAAATTAATCTGGTGCTAGCATTTACTCGATAAGTTATTCTTCAAGATCAACACAGTGAAGTGGTAGGAGGGGAGAATGTCTCTTAGTGTGTTTTGGCATCTTTATACCCTCCACTATTTGTGATCAGGACTGACCTGTGCAAATCTGTGTCCTTCTAAATTTGCATTTTGTTCTTGTATCTGTAAGGTTGCTCGAGAAGTGTGAAATTAATGATTGTGAAGAAAGGCTGTAATAACTTACTCATACAGCACAACTAAAACCAGTATCATGTAAGTGCATTACCAACTGTGACAGTGTGAAAAACACTGTCTGATGAAGTATTCTTCCTGACTCATTGCGTATGCAGAGCTGGAAGAAATGTGAGTGTTGTTCTTCCTAGTCAAGCATGCATGAACACATTTGCCCTAACATAGCAATCTCATGCAGGCAGATTCTGATGGACACAAAGGACATTCCCTCCCCCTTCCCACTTCTACCCCAAGAGCTTTACTTTCATTTCAGTGGTACACACAACTCTGCTTTACTTTCATTTCAGTGGTACACACAACTCTGGTACACACAACTCTGCAGAGAGGCAAGTGTAGACTGCTTTTCAGTGCTCCTGCTGCTGGCTGTTAGCCCTACCTCTACTCCAGGACTGGAACACAAGTAACTAAAGTCCTATTCAAAAGCTGGCCTGGATCGAGGAATTGATCAAGGAATGGATTAAGGAAAAAACCACACTCATAGACAGAAGAAAAGACTAGAGTCACAAGATAAGATATTCACATGATTCCAAATGGCATGCGCTTCTATTATTTATTTATTTATTTATTTATTATTTTTTACATTTTATATCCCACTCTTCCTTCAAGGCGCCCAGAGCGGTGTACTACATACTTGAGTTTCTCCTCACAGCAACCCTGTGAAGTAGATTAGGCTGAGAGAGGAGTGACTGGCCCAGAGTCACCCAGCAAGTTCCATGGCTGAATGGGGATTTGAACTCGGGTTCCCCTGGTCCTAGTCTAGCACTCTAACAACCATGCTGGTTTCTACTACCGTAGTATCTGTATAAGGGTATAAGTCCAGTATATTGCAATGATGAAATTTAGTAATCTGACCACATGTGCAGTATCTTGCTTGCTTCTCCTTAATGCTACAATAATGCTGCATCAAGAAACAAACCAGAGGTGCTAGGATTACCCCAGGACAATCTCCCCTGGATATATTTTTAAAGTCTGTACATTTTTTATGTTTTCAAAATAAACCCTTCATTCTCTTGGGATCAAGAGTGGCTCATCAAAACAGGGCTGGTATAACTTTAAAAAAAAATGGTACTGTAACTCTAGTAAACACTCACACATTATCTCTCAATAATTTCTGTAATCTTTCTTTAATGTGGTGGATTTTATAGCCTGCACATAGCTTAGTTAGTGTGAATGAGTTCTGTTCCCTCAGTGTTTCAATTGTCTTTCAATCAATGGTTCCTTTTGAAGTCATTTTGCTTGTAGGCGTTATTCATTTGGAGGGAAGGAGATGAATCAATGAAGTTCTCTTATGCTCTCCTATTAGTCTCCATCTTTCTCAGCAAGTCACACTGGATCAGTGTTTGAAATGAGAAAAAAGAAGGATGCCTATTATTTCCTTTAGAAGGTTGTCTTAGAACAGAACAAGTTCCTCAGCCCAGCACTAAATATATAGCAGGCTTACAATACCCTCTTTCAGATTTAGACTGGGGTTCAAGTACTTTGGGGGAAATACTTCCATTATCATTCTAGCTACAAAAGAACATATGGTACAATTAATTGATAGTTCTCTTGGAGGATTCTTTAGCCATTCAGTCGCTCCTTATGATTGTCTTTTATTCCTCCCTTCCACACAAACAATTTAGCTTGGAATAGAAAGCCTATATTATCGTCACATAATGGTAATGATTCCATTGCTATTGCACCAGGCCCCATGGTGATCAGTAGATAAAACAATGAGGGAGGTAAGTTGAGCTGGGCACTAGTAGAATAGCCAGCAGCCAGAAAGGATTTCACATTCACAAAGCAGGAGGAATCCGAAAGTAAAGAGAAAGGCCAAAACAAGTCACAAAAGTAAGGGACTAGACAGATGGAGGTGGGGTAGTAGAGAGGGCCAAAGTGGAAGGAGCTAAGAGCAATGCCTGCACACCAAACCCTTCAAATTCTTTGTTGGTCCAGGGGGTTGGGAAATAGGCTGAAGATGCCCTCTCACCTCACCCCCCTGGCCACCCTTAGAAGCCTTTTAAAGGCAGTATTCCCCTTTGCTTGTAAAGGGGAATCCTCACTGGATTCCCCTTTACAAGCATAACCCATCGAATTGGGTTGAACCGGTTGAATGAATGAATAACTTTATTACTACCATAGATCAGACGTAAACACAACAAATTATACAACATTCAGATAAGAAAACTATCACACAATACACCAACAAAGTAAATGTTTTATAGTAAGATCTAAAAGCTAGCAATTAATTGCTGGAGGATCTTAACAGTGGCTGCACAAAGTTTAGCAACCTTGTGTGTGAGAGAAGTTTTCTTGTCTGCAAGGAGAAGCGTGACATAAAATTCATCAGTTTGGCCGGGGTAATGTAATAACAAGAGAGTAATAAGACTATGTCGGCTGTCATTATAAAAGGAACAACATAGTAACACGTGGTGGACAGATTCAACCTCACCCGAACCACAAGGTCAAATCCTACTGGCCAAGGGAATTTTCAGAAATTTCCCATTAAAAACTGCTGATGGTAAGGCATCATATCTTGCTCTGAGGAACACTCTCTGATGGTTGGATAGAGAGAATGGCAATAAACAACTGGCTGGTTCCTGGCTGAGATCGCCAAGGTGCCCTCTTGTGGTCTGTGGGATGACACCTTGGTCATTTTGCTACTCAGTGTCCAAGATCCTCTGTTTGAGGATCTTCTTGGCTTGATTATATCCTAATTATGACAGATATTCTAAAGAGAAGCCAAGTGAAGAGAGTTTTGCCAGCAGTGTTTGTGTCCAGGAAGATTGAAAGCTGTTGGCCAGTACAAGGGGAATCAGCACCAAAGGGGGAAAATTGATCTTAAGCCAATAGTTGAAAATTGAAATCCATGCTTTGGATTCCATCCTCTGAAAGCCTGTTTTTAACCTTAGTGCAGCATTAGAAAAACATCTGGGGGCCCTGAATGCAGCTCTTATGAACTTAGATTGGACAATCTCCAATGATCTATAGGTGAAATAGGGGCCCAGTTGTGCACTGTACAGAAGTTGGGCCAGTGGTTTGGCAATGAACAGCTTTAGTGCTGCGGGAATAACCTCTCCTCCTTTGGAGCAGAAACATCTCAGAATTGCTGATGTGCTCTTTTGAGCCTGTTGGGCAGCGTAATCCACATGGGCCTTCCATGACCCTGTGGCATGAAAAACCACATTCAAGTATTTAAAACAGTTTAACTGTTTAAAACTGTTAACTGTTCAATCTGATGACCCTTTATAGACCAATTAAATTCCTTAGGCTTCTTAGCAAAGACCATCACTTTTCAGTTTTTAAAAATTAATAACCAGGTGGTTATCCTTACAGTAATTGGCCAGGAGCTTAAGAGCCCTCCTAAAACCTACTGGTGTTTTGAGAGATAATCGCAGCAGCATCCTCATACAGCGAAAGTGGGGTGTTTACCCCTGCAATATTTGGCAGATGTAACCCTGGGTCTGAGAGCTTTTTTGGCTAAGGTGTTTATATATAGGTTAAACAGAGAAGGCGCCCAAATGCACCCTCCGCCCAAATGCACTCCTTTGCTGGAAGTTATTGGGTGTGAAAGTGAGCCTTGGGGGTTACATCTCAACCTTATGTTGGTGTTCTCATAATGTTTTTGAATGAGGAGAAGTAATCACCTATCAGTGTTGGTATCCCTGAGTTCTTCCCACAACTTTGGCTTTGAAACTGAATCAAACACTGATTTGAAATCTACAAAGGCCATATGTAAAGAGCACTTGGGCTTACTGCTATATTTCTCAATAAGATGGCATGGTACTAAAGCATGATCCATAGCCGAGTGCCCCATTCTCCGTCCAGTCTTGGAGCTTCCATTCTAAGTGTCTACAGTAAAGCTTACTCATGATACTGACCAGGCTGATTGGGTGATAATTAGCAGGATTGCATCTGTCCCACTTTTTAAATATGGGGACTAGTATATACCCCAATATGGAGACTAGTATATACTAGTATATACCCCATTCTTGAGGTATATGCCCAATGCGGTCTATGCATGTAAAGAGAGCTGCCAGCATAGGAGCCCACCAATTCGCATTGAGTTTAATCATTTCAGGAGAGATACAGCCTTGCCTAATTCTAAACAATCAGTAAGTCTCTTAACTTCGGCTACTGAGATGGGAGGCCATTCTAGGAGTCAATCATTATTAAAATCCAATGGTACTTGTCCTCCCTCCTGGACCACATAGAGAGCTCTGAAGTGTGATTCCCATATCTCCACAGGGACCTGGCTGGTTGGGTGGGAGGGGAAGTTTTCCGAGTAGCCAGATGTAATGTACCAGAAGAGAGGAGAGTTCCCCTCTCTTACTGACGTGATCAGCTGTTGCCAGGACACCCTTTGAGCCTCTCTTTCCTTAAGGAAAGAGAGGCTCAAAGGGTGTCCTGGAAATGGCTGATCACATCAGTAAGAGAAGAAGAAACAACACAAAGGCCTGAAGAAACAATACAAAGCTTTACTTAAAACTTTGTATTGTTTCTTCAGGCCCATAGACCTGAAGTTCAGAGGGTCAGAGGAATCACACACTGAGGGTCTTGACAATATTTAAAATAGGTCACTAACTCCTTCTTGGCAGCTATACACTTTTGGTCATACCAACTTCTGGATCTAGCAATAAATTATTTATTTATTATTTCTCTATGTAAACTGCTTTGGAAACTTTTGTTGAAAAGCGGTATATAAATAGTTGTTGTTGTTGTAGCAGCTGACTAAGAATTATGACTGTTTCTTTCCTGAGCAAGATGTTCCTGTATCATTTGAATGAGGATCCTATAGTGACTGTGTGTCACGGCTCCTATATCTCCATTTGTAACCTCATCACAAATTCCCATCATGACCTCTGAGTTTAGCAGATCGGTAATAAACTGAGCTCACTTCTCATCCCATCTAATCCGCACTTCCCTAGCAACCACCTCCAGCATAGGGCAGAATTTATCCTTAGAATAAGGTGTCCTAATTGGCAAGTTAATTCTTAATTCTAACTGTTTTAATTGTGTTTTAATTGTGTTTTGATAGTTTTAACTTCTTAATTTTAATTGTTGAAATGTTTTAATCTTGTATTGGCTGTTTTTATTGTTTTGAAAACCACTTTCGGGCAGTATAGAGATGCATTAAATGAATGAATGAATGAATGAATGTTTTGTATGCAGAATATCCTATGTTTTGTATGCAGAATATCCTATGTTTTGTATGCAGAATATCCTAGGGTTCCATCTTGGGCCTTTATATTTAGGGCTGGAAAAGACCAGGAAAACTGCTGCCAGTTAGTGTAGACAATACTGAACTAGAAGTACTATGGTCTGTGTCACTATACAGCAGCTTCATATTTTCACATGTGCCTTGGAATTAGGTTTGCAAGATTAGTTGGAGAGAATTCCTAGACACAGCCATGAAAGGTGGGGGGGGGGGGCGGGGCAATTTTAAAACCCTACTTTTTTGACCAGAATTGGAAAGAGTGCCCATCAGCAGAGCTTGGTGGCTGTTTTGCGCATTTTCCCTATAGTGTTCTTTGCACAGGAGAGGTTTAGGTGTGTTTCACCTCAATAAACACAATCAAATATGTGAAATAAATATGCAGTAGCAGAAGTGCCAGTGAGAAATGAAAGGAACTTGGATTAAGGGTTTACCATAGCCCTCTTCAGATGTTATCAGTACCATAGGCACTCATGCTTACAATGGCAAAAGTGGGAAGGAAGCCCCACCCCATCGTTGTCACTCACACCCTCCTGCCTGATGAACATGCTTACAGCACCTCCCCCTTCAGAAAAACTGCATGCTTGTTTGGTGGGAAGGGATGAGTGACAGCAGTGGGGCCCCACTTTTGCCATTGTAATTGTGAGTGCCAATGGTGCTGATAACATCTTAAGAGGGCTTTTGTTTAATAACGGTTTATAAAATGGCCATTGTTTAAATGTAGTTGGACTTGGGACATTTAATCTTTCTTCTTCTGTAATTGTTGCCCCTTATTGCTGCCTTCAGAAGACTCTTGCTAACTCTAGAGACGATCCAGAAAAGAGAGGAAAGGTTTTACTGAAATTAGGGTAAGAGGTTTTTTTTTAAATAGGGTAGGAGCTTACTGCCATACATGGAGAGTCAACCTAGCCAATCAGCACTGCTAGTATAAGAAAAAGAGTAAGAATATGGAACTTGTAAACATTGATGCCATGCTGCTACAATGCCAGAAGAGACACCATAAAAATGGATAAAACCCATGAAAGCAATCTGCCCACTCAAATTCCTGGATGTTTCTATCCAAGATGACAGTTCTTCTAAATCCTGTACCGGGCGTCCAATTCCTGGACTATCCACATGTCCAGTTTTAGGCATGTGGCAACTCTACCTCGAGGCTTAGACTGTTGTGCTTTTTATCAGAATTAGTATAATATGGATAGCAGCTAGTTACTTGTGAACACTGGTAGATCATTTGGTACTTACATCCAAATCAGAGCCTTGTTCTGAAAGGACTGCTCTAAGGAGGCTTCAATCCCCACTCCATCTTTTATCTGATACTAGCAATGGTACCTATTTTTCAGACAATCTTTTTCGTGTTATGGGCCCTGTACTTGGAGAAGCCTTTTAGACTCTTAGAGAGCATGTCTGTAAGTGCTAAATGATGCTGAGCTATAGTTTATTTGATGTCTTTCCTTTTAAGTGGTAGCAAAACTGGAAGCTGCGAATAGCTTGCCCCCACATTCCTGTGGAGTGCAGCTGGGGTTAGAAGTGAGAGCCACTTACTGTAAGTGAACATTTGATGGCTGTTTCCAGGTAGAGGAGGAGTATGTGTAATTAGTTTGGTTTCAATACAGGGTCCCTCCAGACTCTTTAGGACTTAATGTGAGGAGATTAAAGTAACTGGAAGAGATACAGATGCTGTCAGTGCCATTGTTTATGTCCTGCCGCAAGGATGGGAAAATATCCAAGTTGTGCCACATATATGGCAGATTTTTTTTTTAATGATCTGATGGCACAACGTAGATTCTCACAAGTACATTCTTACATCCCAGTAATTCTCTGCAGCATACTAACTAGTTTTAATGCACTTTGCCTAACAGTTCTTTTCCTAAGGTAGGCAGTGCCAGTTGAAAATCTAGCATTGTAAGCAGCCTTAAGTTTTTCCCTTTAAACTAGTCAGTTAAAAGTGATCAGATATTAAACAGACTTGGTCATTTCCTTTGCCATGATGCAAGTATGCTAGGGTACTAATTATGGTAGTCATGAAACGTTAATGATACCCATCATTTGAAAATAAATGGCATAATGCATATCTCATTCTTCAGAGAACAAAGATGTCTCCAGGGAGGAAGAAGAGGAAGAAGTCCTTTCCATAAGTCCTTTGGGGTTCCATTCCAAGAACAAATATTCCATTCTAATCCCCCATTTACAGAAGAGCAAACTGAGTAAACTCCACTCCTCTTATAGCTAGAAAACAGTCTTCTTGGAGGGGCAGTGAGAATTTGTTTATGAAGTAGGACAAGCCTATGCAGCCACCTGGCCATCACCCATGAGAGTACAGGTAAAAAGGCATTCTGTATAGTTGCAATAGCATTTGATAAGCTGTAGGAGAATAAAGAACATAATTTAGAAGGTGTCTGCCCATGTGGAAGGCATTTAATCTATAGAGAAGAAGCTTAAAAGTATAGTGAAGCAAAACATTGCAAAGTTTGAGCAATGGAGTGCTTAAAATGTTGATGCTTGGCCCTAAAAATTGAGTCTTATTGACCAAACTTGTACAGATACAACTTCTTGTAATTGTAAGTTCCTACTCCCAGATAAATGTATCCTATCAAAATGTTTTTGGCTTAGTCTAACATTCCTCAGATGCTGGGAAATTGGAAGGCGTGCCTGAATGAAGAGAGCAGAAAGGAACACAAACTCTGGCAGAAGAAATGCAAAGAGATAATAAGGGAGGTGAAAAGAGAGTTTGAGGAGCATTGAGCTAAAAGCATCAAGGGAAATAAACAAAAGGTTTTTAAAATAAAGTTTGGGCTCTGGGTATTTAAGGGAATGCCTTCTTCTGCATGAACCCCACCGCCCACTGAGATCTGCTGGAGAGGTCCGTCTGCAGCTGCCACCGGCTTGTCTGGTGGCCACTCAGGGACAGGCCTTCTCCGCTGCTGCTCCAAGGCTTTGGAATGCACTCCCTAGTGAAATAAGAGCCTCCCCATCTCTGACAGCTTTTAAAAAGTCTTTAAAAACACATTTCTTCACCCAGGCTTTTAATTAATGTTGTTTTAATGGTTTTAATGCTGTTTTAAAATATTATTTAAAAATTTTTAAATTGTTGTAATGTGTCTCTCCCCCCCCCCCCCCGCTTTTTGTCTTAATGAATGTTTTACTTTGTTTTTATTCTGTTGTAAACCGCCCAGAGACGTAAGTTTTGGGCGGTATAAAAATGTTTTAATAAATAAAAAATAATAAATACATAAATAAATATTTCAAAAGCAGGAAATCTGCCAGCGGGGGGTGGGGCAGATAATGATGAGGGAGTGAAAGGGATTATTGAAGATATGAAGATTGCAGAGAAGTTAAACAAGCACTCTGAATCTGTCTTCATGGCAGAGGATACTGAGTGTATACCTGACCCTGAACTGAGCTTCTCACACTTGGAGGCTGAAGAACTGGACCAATTTGAGGTGATGAGAGATGACATTCTAAACTGTCTGGAAAAATTAAAAAATTAAAAAATCACCAGGGCCAGATGGCACCCACCCAAGAGTCCTTTAAAAACTCAAATGTGAAATTGCCAACCTCCTTGCAGAAATATATAACTTATCCCTACAATCAGGCTCTGTACCACAGGACTGGAAAATAGCCAATGTATTGTAACACAAATTTTCAAAAAGGGATCCAGGGAGGATCTGGGAAGTGACAGCCCGGTTAGCTTAACGTCTACTCCAGGCAAATTGATGGAAAGCATTCTCAAGGCTAAAATTGTTAAACATATAGAAGAACAGGACCTGCTGAAGGAGAACCAGCATGGCTTCTGCAAAGATAAATCTTGCTTCACCAACCTTTCGGAGTTTTTTGAGAGTGCCAACAGGTGTATGGATAAAGGTGATCCAAGAACTGGTCCCAGGGATCTGTACTGGGACCAGTGCTTTTCAATGTATTCATAAATGATCTAGAAGTTGGGGTAAGCAATGAGGTGGCCAGATTTGCAGATGACACCAAACTATTTAGGGTAGAGAAATCCAAAAGAGATTGCAAGGAGCTTCAAAAGGATCTTGCCAAACTGGGGGAGTAGGCAACAAAATGGCAAATGTTAGCAAGTGTAAAGTGATGCATATTGGGGGGAAATCCCCAACTGCACTTATATGCTGATGTGGTCTGAGCTGTCAGAGACTGACCATTAGAGGGATCTTGGAGTCATGGTGAACAGCCCATTGAAAGTGCTGACTCAATTTGTGGCAGGTATGAAAAAGGCCAATTCCATGCTTGGAATCATTAGGAAGGGGATTGGAAATAAAACTGCTATATACAAAACTATGGTGCGGTCACGTTTAGAATACTGTATATAGTTCTGGTCACCATAGCTCAGAAAGGACATTGTAGAACTGGAGAAGGTGCAGAAGAAGGCAACCAAGATTATTAGGGCACCTGAGCACCTTCTTTACAAGAGCACCTTCCTTACAAGGTAATACATCATCAATTTTATTACAGCCATTGGCCAGCAGAAATAGAAACAACAAACATATCCAATACAACAATACTAAAACACAATAAAACAAAATACAGTACAAGGTAATACAATACCTAGGGCTTTTTAGTTTAGAAAAAAAGACAACTGAGGGGAGACATGATAGAGGTCTATAAAATCATGCATGGTGTGGAGAAAGTGGAGAGAGAGGTTCTCCCCCTTTCATAACACTGGGGCCAGGGCCAGGGGTCATCCAATGAAACTGATTGCCAAGAAATTTAGGACCAACAAAAGGAAGTACTTTTTCACACAATGCATAATCAACTTGTGGGATTTGCTGCCACAGGATGTGGTGACTGCCTGCAGCCTGGGTGGCTTTAAGAGGGATTTAAATAAATTCATGGAGGGCAGGCCTATCAATAAATAGTAGTCTGAGGGCTATAGGCCAGTTCCAGTCTCAAAGGCAAGATGCCTCTAAATACCAGTTGCAGGGGAGCATCAGTAGCAGAGAGGGCATGTCCTCAGTTCTTGTTTGGGGGCTTCCCAGAGGCATCTGGTGAGCCATTGTGTAAATCAGGATGTTGGACTAGATAGGCCTTGGGCCTGATTCAGCAGGGCTGTTCTTATCCAAGGGATATGGCATACCCTCCTAAAAACTTCACTGGTCTTACAAAACCACTTTAGCTTCCCTTAGCATTCTTCAGAATTTCCACCTGAGGAACCTCCAGAATTCACTTCAAATTGTACTTTTGTAATTATGTAATTTTGTACTTAAGTAATTATGTAATTTTGCAATTGTGTAATTTTCATAGTGATTGTAGTACGGAGATGCTTGTGAGTATGTGAGGAATGCTATTATTCAGACTCAATTGTTGGAGTCTCTTTCAATATCATCACAACATGGCACCTTTAGCAACATTATAGCTGCAACAGTATATGCAAAGCACATATGCTGGGGCACCATTTTAGCAAGTAGAGGTGGTAATCTGTATAGGAAATAAACCAACAGACCTCTGCTGTTTCTAACAGTTAGCAGCTAAGTACATACCTACTGATGCAGTTCTAGAATTCCAGTGTTACATTCTTCTTCCTTTTTAAGAAGAAAGCAAACAATACCAATTATGTGAGGTTCAAAGGAAAAAAAGAATGGGGGAAACATCCAAAGTAAAATGAAACTCAGTTGTTTTTATCTGCCTTTTGCAGCATCCAAGAGTAAAATGTAGAAGAAACTAAAGAGGGTTTTATGGTACAGCTGCCTATAGGCCATGGTATGCTAAACTTATGGTTATTAAAATGGCACAAAAGTACAACAAAAACAGTCAATGGGTGACATCTCAGCTAAAAGCAGGATGCATTTCAATATAAGAAATAATCTACATTATAATTTACATTAAAAACAAAATTAAAGGTAACTACGGCAATTGAACAGAAGCACATTATCAAAAATAACTATTTTGTCCAGGATTGCCTTCTCTATCATCACTTTTGTTTGAACTCAGGAATTGAAGTCTTCAGTATGGCCTCCTTACCCTAAGGTAAAAAAGGTAAAGTGTGCCATCAAGTCAATTTTGACTCCTGGAGCCCACAGAGCCCTGTGGTTTTCTTTGGTAGAATACAGCAGGGGTTTACCATTGCCTCCTCCCATGCAGTATGAGGTGATGCTGTTCAGCACCTTCCTATATTGCTGCTGCCCGATATAGTATCAGTGGGGATTTGAACTTGCAACCTTCTGCTTGTTAGTCAAGTATTTCCCCACTGCCATGAGAGGGTGATCAAAATGGGCAGTTCTAGCTGGTAGGTGAAAACACTACAGATTCTTGTTTGTGGTAAGAATGCAGGTGCTTTGACAGACACTTCTCTCAAAGCTATCCTTTCTGGAGGCACTCTGAAGTTTTCTTTTTTTCTTTTGCTTTGACTTAGCCTTGCCCTCCTATGTTTACATAGTTTAGAGTGTTAGGCAAAAGGAATAGCAAAAGGTAGACTAGAAAGTTCTGAAATAATGGGATGTTTTTCTTCAAGAAGTACATATTGAGCAGTAAATGCCCCCAGGCAAGTATCTATCTTGAATCTGCTGAAAGGACTTGCAAGATCAAATGCAGGCTATCAGTCTAAGGGTGTAGGAACCTTTGATCCAGAAAGAAAAGTTATGTAGGCATACTTTTAGATGCACCAGTACATTGTGCTGCAACATTCTTAAACTGGTGAGCAAGCGCTAGCTTTTCATTCTTACAGGATTGCAATACATTCTTCTTGCTTTTCAGATCAGCTTTAGAACTAACTGATGATGATGATGATGATGATGATGATGATGAATACTTATCCCCAAGGAGTTCTGTAGTTAGCCAAGTTGGGAGCTAAATTGGACTGGTCTTATGATGTGTATAACTGGCCTCAGAAAATCTCTGTCCTCTTTAAATATTATCATTTAGCTGGCAGTATTCTGAATCAACCAGTATCTCTGTGAATGGTGCAATTAGTACAATTAAATCAGTAAGAGTTTAATTGTAGGTTGTGTGAAGACTCTCTCTGGAATACCATTGGTAATCTTTGTGATCTGGAAAAGCTACAATAAATGATACTCTGTCAATTTATGAACAGTAGGCTAGATAACAGTTAATGGACCAATGTCCTCCAAGAATTGTGTTCACTATCTTGGCCACAGGACTTGAGGGACTTTGCAGGGTTAGAGAAATCTTTGGCAGTATGAACTATTATGGCTGTGCACTCTGGATCCAATGTGCCAGTGTAATCATTTCTTTTGCAGAGCAGTTTTCTGCTGAGCCAGTTAGAAAAATCAATGTCTTCTGGAACCTAAAATATTAACAAGTTTATTATGCCATGACAAAGATCTCGTTAAGTGGGATGTAATCTACACTACAAACACTTATGCCATGATAAACATGTTAGTCTTCATAGTGCCACAAGAGTACCATGTCATGTTGTTTTTTTTTGCTACAGCAGACTAACATATGGATGGCTCAAGACTTTTTAGCTCCTGAGGTGGAAAATCCAGAAGGCATCCCATTTGCTTAATCAACATGGGACAAATTCCAAAATTAATGAAGGCATTACCACCTAAACAATTTGCACTGTACTGCATGTTGAGTTGTACCATCATGTGAAACATTTGCTGTATTCCCCCTTGTATGCTATAGACAACCTGATGAGAAGCAACAGCATATCACCAGAAAGACGAATTGAAAAGGCCAACAGTCACAATAGACACAATGCCTTCTGGAATGTAGGCAGAAGCACCAAAAGTTCAGATGATCTTCATCTCCCGGATCTTCACAGATTTATGTCTTCCAGAAAGTCAACTGGGTTTAACAGCATGGCACCATCTTTCGCAGTAGGAAGAACAGCAACGGCAACAAAAAAGAATCCTCTGAAGCTAATTCTCCACTCCTGCTGAGATTTTCCATTTCCAGTGGTGAGACATCAAGCAAGCTCAGTAGAGTGCTCAGATGTGTCTTGTGCCAAAAGTACCAGGGAATGAACTGCTGGAGTAAGAAGAGAGAGCTAGGGATCTCCTGAAGGCTGCACATTTCAAAGTGGGTGAAAAATCCATAGATAACTTCCAAGTGCATTTGTGATGATATACTAACAAGGAAAGAGCAAACACAGGAAGTTGATAATGAGCTGGGACAACAAGAGGCATTACGGGAGACTGAAGACACTCAGCAAAGGAATTACTGGAATAAGGAAGAATGAGAGCATGTCAGCAGGGACAGAACTCAGGCTTAATGGTGTATAGGAGAGCCTCCTGCTATGAGGAAATTGAGCAATTAGGAAGGAGAAGAGAGCTGACTGACAAAGAACAGAAACAGTGAAGGCTACTAAGAGAGGGCTGTCTTTGGGGGGGAAAGACTCAATCCTATAATAAAAAACTGAACCAAGAAGATTATTGTGAGAGCGTTCTCATTTTTCCAAAGCTCAGAAGAACTTTGACATACACACCCAACTTGTCGTGAATTTGATCACTTCATGGTTGGGAATGTTCCATTTGTGTTACCTGAAACTGTGCATGTTGCAACATAACATTCATGCATTGTACAAGAGTGCTCTTGTGCAAGCGCAAAAAAATACACAAATGTAGTTGCATGATAGTATGGCCATTGAAAATAATGGATGTACTGTCACACAGCTGCATTTGTGCAACTTTTGTGCTTATGGAAGAGCACTCTTGGGCAACTGTGCAAATGTTATGTTACAATGTGCATGTGACATTGCACAGTATGCCAGTCATTAACCTCAAACAGAAGAGAGCGTCTTCTTCATTATGAGCCCCACCGCCCATTGAGGTAATCTGAGGAGGTCCGTCTCCAGTTACCGCCAATCCGTTTGGTGGCTACACAGAGACGGGCCTTCTCAGTCACTGCCGCGAGATTGTGGAATGTGCTCCCTGCTGAGATACGATCCTCCCCATCTCTGGCAATTTTCAAAAAACACCTGAAAACCCATCTTTTCACCCAAGCTTTCTCAGCTTCCTAAATTTTGAGGGTTTTAATATTTGGTCTATTTTAAAATTCAAAACCCGATTTCGGGGTTTTTAATTACTGTAATTGTTTAATTGTTGTTTTAAAATGTTTTTAAATTGTTAATTGTTATATTGTTTTTTAATTTGTGTTAGCTCTTTACTGTTTTAGTGGTTTGTTTTAATTGTAAACCGCCCTGAGCCATTTTGGAAGGGTGGTATGCAAATCAAATAAATTAATTGATTGATAATAAATAAACATTCCATAGGACCCTGAGAAGTAAATTGCCATCAAGCCAACATATGTCTAAATTATGGTGCCCAACTTTGGACCTCCAGCTCTTTTTGGACTAAAGTTCCCATCATCCCCAGCCACATTGCCTAATAGTACAACAGCTGAAGGGCTTTAGTTGTGCAGCCCTGATCTAAAGTCACCTTGACACAGTTTTCAATATGCACATCTTATAGGATCCATCTTACTGAAATGTATCATAATGTTAGGAACATAGGAAGCTGCTCTATACTGAGTCAGACCATTGGTCCATCATGCTCAGTATTGTCTTCACAGACTGGCAGCAGGTTCTCCAAGGTTGCAGGCAGGAATCTCTCTCAGCCCTATCTTGGAGAAGCCAGGGAGGGAACTTGAAACCTTCTGCTCTGCCCAGAGCAGCTCCATCCCCCGAGGGGGATTACAATGCTCATACATCTAGTCTCCCATTCATATGCAACCAGGGTGGACCTTGCTTAGCTAAGGGGACAAGTCATGCTTGCTACCACAAGACCAGCTCTCCTCTAACGTTTGGAAGCCATAGTTATGATCAGATGAGTAATACATTAAAGATGGGTAGTTAACATCAATTGAAGATGGGCAAATGGATGGGGTGGCCCATTTTGGTGATCAGTGTGTAAAAAGACTGTTCAGAAGGACTACAAGAGTTGAGATATGTAACAGCTGACACCTGAGAGTCAAACTACATAGTTCCTCAAATTAATAGGTTGTCATTTCTTGTGTGTGTGTTTTTCTTCTAAAACAGCATTTGTGGGAAGGCAAATTGTAACAAGCAACAGGGTGAGTTTAACTCTTTTAATGGTCCCGACAGAAATCCCCCTTTCCAGAACTAATTTCCTCCGTGAGTTCCAGTGGTTACTCCATTATTTGGCAAATAGCAGCTTGGGTGGTGGTGGTCTTCATCAGAATCTTGGGAGAGAGGCAAAGCATTAGAACCTTCACCCCACCCAATCCCTGCAGGCTTTATTCTGAGTACATGTTGAAGTCATTCAAACAATCAAAAACTGAGGCTATTCCCACAATCACCCAGAAGTGGGCTATGGGAGCCCAGCCTGCTTTTGGGCAACCGTGTGCTGCAACGGGAGCTGCACAGCTCTCGGTAGCTAGCCACCATGAATCCCCCTCCCCTTAAATGAGATTAATGGAGCGATCGCTCTGTTAACCTTATTTTTGTGCTTGTGTGTCGCTGCGGTGTGCAGTGACACATGAGTAGACCCCCGACCGGGAGGCTGTTAGCAGCCACCCGGGCTTGGGGGTCTCTTCAGGATGCCCCACGCCCTTTCATGGGGCATCCTGGAACTTCCAGGGGCCATGCAACCCCCAATCCCCACAGCCAACCCCCAATCCCCCAATCCCCACAGCCGTGACGGAGGCAGCAGCCGTGTGGGTGGCCAATCCAGCCGCCCAGCTATGAGTGGCTGCTCATCTGTGGAGAGAGTGGACTGAGCCCGTTCTCCCCGCAGAACCCTGTCAGGTGCTTCACACGTGTTGTGTGAAGTGCCTCATTGTGTTCTACATAGGTTTGGGAGCTGTGTGTGCTCCCAATTTTTGGTTGTGTGGAAGCGAGGTAGGAGGGAAACCTGGGTAGAAGTGATTGTGTGGAAGCAAGGTAGGAGGAAAAGCTACCCAGGCTTTCCTCCTACCTTGCTTCCACACAATCACTTCTACCCGCTAACCTTGTTTCCACACAACCAAATATTGGGAGCACACACTGAGCCGGGTCTCACGATCCGTGAGACCCGGTTTGGGTCAGTGAGTGGGGAGAGCGGGCTAAGCCTGCTCTCCCCGCTCATGAGCAGAGAGGGAGCCCTGAGCAGCTGGATCAGCCGCCCACATGATTGCCAGCTCCAAGACGGGTTACCTGCTCCAAGACGGGTTAGCTGAGCCTGGTGGTTCTTACGATCGGCAAAAATCGGGCTAGGCTCTCCTAGCCCGATTTTTGCCAATCATTGGAATAGCCCCACAGTTCCAAAACCTGGGTAGAACACAGTTTTTGATTGTGTGAATGATCTTGTTCTGTTAAATGAAAAACACACACATAAGGGCAACCTACACATTTAAAGTAATGTGTTGCCTGTCCCTGACATGTTCAAATAATTGTGGCCTGTTTCATTCAAATGTGCAAGTGTACCCCTTGATTTATCTACACGACTACTGAAAATTTGAGCCCCTTACAGATGTTTAATTAGGGTACAATGGACACACGTAAGGGCAACGTGGCATTATGTCAACAGGTTCCACTCTGATCAAACTGTCTGAAGAGATCCTGTTCAAGTACATTTGTGCACAGACATTTCTGACATTCAGATGGATGCACATAGATCAAAGTGAGTCCCTGAAGCTGCAGTGCTGCTTCCCTCCCCATCCCGGAAAAAAAAAAATCAACCCTTACTTAATGTCAGGGGCTCTGAGACTGGTATGAACTGAGTTGCACTGGTGTGAAAGGATTGCATTTAGGTGATGTGAAAGGTGATGTTCATCTTTTCACATATTCACACATGCAAGTAATCATTTGATTTGTAGACTTCTCACTTGTCGTCAAGTGATAGACTTCATGTGATAAGCATGCTTCTGTGTGTAGGGTGCCTGCCATCTATGAAGAGGTGCAATTTAATATCAGAGTGGGGGAATGTTGTGTCTGCACCAACTGTATGGAATATTCCCTAAGCCTGAAGTGACTGTGGAAGTTCCTCTTCTTCAGGCAGAGCTCTGTGCACTTCAGAGTACTGGAGGGCTTTGAACTATGGCCTAGAATAGACAAGCAGCACCATTCATTGGGGTTTATTTTTATTGAGATACAGAGATGTATTTGCCCAATTAAAGCATGGATTGACAAATTAACACTTTAGTTAATTTCCTCTATATTTTCCTATTTCGCTGGCACATTTCTAATGACCTCACAAATCATAGTAATTAATTTGAGTCCCTTTGGCATTTTAATGAGCTTTTAATGATATGAATAACTAATCATGCTCACTTTATACCTGTTTAATTATTTTAATAGGCTGCAAAGGTAAATATTTCTTGTGTATGGCATGTGAGTGGCTTCTGAGCTGGATCTGCTATACTACATTGCTTCATTCATCGTAAAAATGAATAAATTCTTCATTTCTATCATTCTTTCTGGTATCAGGTTACTAGGATAAAACAGGAGCTAATTCAAATTACATTTTCTTCTTTGGGGATTGTCCTGTGAATTATCCTCATGGAATTATAAATGAAAGGCAAATTCTGTGCCTTGAAAAAAGGCTTAAGATTCCAAGTAGGTATGTTTAACCTGGAGAAAAAAATAAGATGGAATTGCTAATTATGCATTTAACTACAAGTAGTAGCTATAGCTGTTGCTGATGATTTTCAAATATTTAAAATGATCTCAGAAGAGAGGTGGGCAATTATTCACTAAGGAAAACCTTAGTGTTCAGTAAGGGTACCTCATGGGCTGCCTAGTTGGCCTAATGGTAGCACCGACCCTGAGTGCACGTACCCACCCACTTGGAGATGTGATTTCTAGAGCCTTTGGTGAAGGAATTGAATCCTGAAGAATGACAACTCTAGCAGCTCATACTTAAAAACACCCAATCAAGTTCCAAAGTCCCCAAGAGCAAAATATAGGGGCAAGGTAGAGACCTGGATTTACCAGGGAGTCTCTAGAAAAATAGGGGCTGTCCCTAGTATAGGGACAGTTGGAGCCTATGGTATATCTGCCTAGTGTCGCTCTCTCAAGAACTACAAGTCCCATAGTTCCTTAGCTTCCACTAGTGTTGATTGTGCATAGGCAAGAAAAACCAACAAGGTGTGACATCCAACTGGCAACAGGAGAGAAGACAAGCATTATAATAACCAGGGACATTAAGATCCTAGGAAGAGGAACAATAGGATCTATGCTGCTGATGGCATTTATTGGCCCTAAAACACATTTGAGCATATCAGTGCCTCATCCCCCCCAATTGAAGCCCTAATGATGTGTTTAGCATTGGATTGGATTGGAGTTGTGAATAGTAGATGAAACGAAAATGTCCATGCGTATCAAATACACAGGCTTGCAGAACTTGTGACACCATACCTGCCCCAGAACAAACCCACCCAGCCCCCAGCCATGCCTGGTTTCCCAAGAGGCTTCTGTGCACCTAGTTTGCTGCCAGCCACCTATTGCACAAATGGTGCAGAGGCATCAAACACCAGGCTGGCCACAATACATAGCAGTGGGTGGCATTTATGTTGGTTTTGAAAACACTGCAGAACAATCCAATTCAAAGTCCTGGTTCTCACCTTCAAAGCCTTGTGGGGCTTGGTGCCTGTTTACCTACAGACCCGCCTCTCCCATCCTGTCCTGCTAGATCATTTCAGATGGCCCTTTTGTGAGTCCCTGATTCTCGAGAGGTTCGGAGTTCTAGGACGCGTGAAAGGGCTTTTTTGGTTGCTGCCCCACTTCTTTGGAATTCTCTTCCCCTTCAGATTTGTCTAGCCCCCTCTTTACTGGTCTTTAAATCTTTACTGAAGAACTTCCTTTTCTGCCAGGCATTTGCCCTATAGTTTACTCTGTTTCCTTTCCATTATCTATTTTAGTTTGCAATTTTTAATTTAATTTTTGATTGTAATTTTTAAGGTTACCTTATTTACATGTCATTGTACACCGCCAGGAGTCTTTGGAGTGGGTGGTATATTAAATGCTTCTAATAAATAAATAAATCCAGCCTACATTAAGCACTTGTAAAGACCCACTGGTTTCAATGGGAGAAAGTCAAGCATAGACAAAGTGCTTCACATTGGCTGGATTGGGCTCTTAACATTTTAGAAGTGTGTTCCTGTATTGATAGGTATTTGTGTTTGACAAACCTGCTGGTGCTAGTTAATCAGGATATACATTTTTTAAAAAGTAATTATGCAAATAAATACAAGTTATGCAGACCTGAAAGGCACTTACAAATGTGACAAAACTCCAAGATGAAATTAAATGAAAAGAATGGCAGTTAACAGCCTTCAATTCCTTATAAATCTTCCAAACAATTCTGTGTGCTATTATGTAATTTTTCAACATACCATCTGTGGGTAATTGTTCAGGGTTTTTTTCATTTGACCCTTCTTCTAAACAATTATTAATGTGGAGGTGCTGACAATGGTGGCTGATGGTTTGGATATGATAGATCTGTACTCATGTTCTGCAAAATTCAATACCTGCTGCTGTGATTATTTCATCAGTATGCCAGAGGCAGACATCTGTTGCTCTCTGTCACCTTCACTTTTTGACATCTTCCAACCTTTTTTTTTAAACTCATGTACTCCCTTGTGGTATTTCCATTTTACTCATGTCAAATGTCACTTCATTTCTAACATCTTGCATAGACTTATTTCAGACATTAGCTCATTTTCACTTGGTTGTTTAACTTACTTTTCCACACTCTTCTCAGCTATGTACTAGCACTGTATTTTCCATTATGGTATTTTAATGTTTTATGGTTTGTTGTGGTCATTATAAGTAGTTAAAACCATTTTTGATTGCCCAACAGAGTGAACAGAATATTATATTGTTTTCCTTGCAGTTTCACAGTGATTTTTATGTATGTATCATATACATTGTAAATTGTGGCAGGGGTCTACTGCAAGTGGGCTGTGCCCACCTTCATTCTGGTTGCCATGATATGAGCAGGGATGTTCACATACTTGAGCACCAGTGCTTTAAATGATTGTCCCATCCCTAATCTAGACTAGATCTATAACTTGAGAAGCCATTCTGACCTGCCAGGCCTAATGCATCCTCAAGCTTTCTGCTTTAGATTTGTACATTCAAAGACTAGTTTGAATTCTATCAAAGCACCACAGAATGCCAGTCAAAAAGGTTATCTTCCATTGGCCCTAGTCTAGAAGACCAGAATGAGATTGAAACTCTTGAAACTGATTTTTCGACAATCTGTCATGTATACTTCCACTGACACATTACAAACATACAGTAAGTGAATTATTGCCCCTTCTAGTACAGTTGAAGAGCTCTCTAACAGAATACAAACATGGAGGCTGTGCTTACTCAACACCAGGGAGAAGAACTCAGCCCTTCACACAAAAAATGGCATCTCTTGAGGAATAGTCATACTGAATAATCTCCATATCCTGGGAGTTACTGAATGCACTGAGGATGGTTCTTTAGCCTACTAAGTAAGCTTATGAGATCATCAAGCTTTCTATGTGTCTGTTTATCCCTGTATCAACTTTGCAATGCTTGGACCAGTTTGAACCAAATTGAGCACAGTTGTGGGGACACATAGGGACACCTCAGCAACATAGTTTGTGATTATGTCATCCACCCCAATTCAAGATGGCAGATGCCTGAATGTTAGAGGTGCAAATGGGCTATCTAGTGAACAGCCTAACTGATTTGAACCAAATTATTATTATTATTATTATTATTATTATTATTATTATTATTAATTTATTTATTTACACAGTCAGACAGGTGTTATTGACTGGTTTGTTTTATCCAGACATCGAGTCCTACCCAAGGACCTGGGATGGCTGAATTTTATTGTCAGTGTTGTTGCTGTTGCTATAGATATCATCGCAGAATATAGGCTGTTCCCAGTAAAGCTGCTTTTTGTAATTGGCTGGTGGTGATTTCTGTGGCCCCAATGCTGTTGAGGTGCTCTTCAAGGTCTTTTGGAACTGCACCCAGGGTGCCAATTACCACTGGGATTATTTTGGTCTTTTTCTGCCACAGCCTTTCAATTTCAATTTGTAGATCTTTGTATTTTGTGATTTTTTCTATTTCTTTTTCTTCTATTCTGCTCCCCTGGTATTGCTATGTCGATTATTTTCACTTGTTTTTCTTTCTTCTCGACTACAGTTATATCTGGTGTATTGTGTGGCAGATGTTTGTCTGTTTGTAGTCGGAAGTCCCATAATATTTTTACATCTTCATTTTCTTCAACTTTTTTCAATTTTATGGTCCCACCATACTTCTTCTTCTTCTTATTATTATTATTAATTCAATTTCTATACCGCCCTTCCAAAAATGGCTCAGGGCAGTTTACACAGAGAAATAATACAGTTGTAGGGATACACAGGGACACCTCAATGGTGTAGTTTGTGATACAAATTAGATGTCATCTACCCCAATTCTAGATTATGGATGTGTGAACATTTGAGCCGGTAGTGGACTCAAGATGGTAATTATCAATTAAGATTATAGTGAAAGTAACGTAGGCAGATTAGTTCTTACTAGAACTTTTTAAATCCACTTTTTAAAAGGTTTATTTCCAACAAACCTTTACAGAGAGAGAGAGAGAGAGAGAGAGAGACTCCTGCCTCAGGCAGATGTGCCTCAGGATGTATCTGCCTCAGGACCAGCTTTTTGATATTGCTCAGCAGATTGAGCCATAGGCCCTCTTTGGACAAAACGACAGACCGCGGTTCCAATGGACCCGCAGTTTGGCATCTCCATCCCCCACTACACGCCTCCACTACACACCACTACATCCCCCACTACACTCCATCCCCCACTACATGCCTCCACTCCACTCCACTACATCCCCAACTAGACGCCACTACATGCCTCCATCCCCCACTACACGCTCCCAGATATTTACAATCTCAAGTTTGGGAGCTGGCAAAGGGGGTGGGACTGGCTGTGTGGGCTTCCTCTGAGCCTGGAAAGACAGCCTATGCCAGCCAATGGGAGGGAAGCCCATGAGAGGAGCTTCCTCTCTTACCTCAGGTTCAAGGTGAAATCCCAATTTCATAACACAATGGTGGAAAGAATGGCGGTTGGATGAGTGGAACTCACTACAAACTGAGGGTTCATTCCTAGGTTTAAGGCCAAAACTGGAATCTCAGTTGTGTCTGGGATCCATGGTTCTGATAATTCAGATGATACTGGTGGCGAACCAGTGGTGACTTTGCCTCTGTTTTGGTGTTATGTCCGAAAAGGGCCATAGTGGGGCCATTAGGATGTTTTATGAAAGGTGGTATAAAAATTGAACAGTAAATAAAATAAAATAAATAAATAGTCTCTATCAGAGGGGAGAATGTTTCAGGGCCTTTGTTATTACTTATTATTTTTAACAGTAGTAGTATGCCAGAAGAGACAATTGCAATAGGGGCTTCCTTAATTCAGGATTCCTCCCCCCACACACACACACCAATTTCATGACAGACATTGGCTGCATTCACATGTAACATGGAACCATGGGTCCATGGGTCCATTGGGCCTGTGGTTCCGCGTCCTCTTCCCCCTGCTCTCCTGTCTGAATTCGGGTGCTCAGGAGAGTTTCCTCTTTGCAGTCAGTGAGACTTCAAAGAGGAAAGGGAGATGGCTGTGCGGGTTTCCTTCTTGACTGGAGGACATCCCGCACAGTCAATTAGAGCAGAGTTGAGGGAGGAGTTTCCTCCCTCAACTCTGGTTCCAGGGCCAGCAACCTGCAGTTCCAAATTTGGACATACCTCAGGCTACTGGGAGCCTTAGGTAGCAATGATGAAACTTTATTCAACACAAGGGTTCAGACTGGAATCCCAATCCTGATTGCTTGGTTTCATTACCACGCCTCACTGTGGTTCCCCACATTCAGAGTTAACTTTTAAAGAACTGCAGGCCTTTTCATCTGCAGTTCCATGTTAAGGGCAAATGGGACCACTGTCAGGCAATATTAAGCCATGACTGCAGCAATAAGCATGGCCTGGGAAAGAAACATTGCATTTTACATTAGTTTCACCGTAATGTTCTGCACCTGGTATCAGGGTGGAATCAAGATCTTCCCAGAGGCTACTGCAACCAGCAAGACATGTTCTTAATCTGATCAGCAACCTTGCCATCCCTTTAAGAGTTATGCCAGTGACCTCTGTTTACTGCAGTTTTGTTCTATGAATGCTTCAGTGAATTGCATACTTTAGCAGGAGAAAACTTTACAATTGAGGGAGGTTTTTTGACAACATTCTTGACCCTATTTCAGAACACAACATCCTCACTTGTAATTTCAAATAGGAACATAGGAACATAGGAAGCTGCTACATACTGAGGCTATTCTCATGATGGGGGGAAACTGGGCTAAAAAAGCCCAGCCTAGTGTTTCCCCATCGTGAGAACCAGTGGGCAAACCCGGTGGTTCTCTGGCAGCTAGCCCACCAAAGTATCCCTCCCCTTAGCCCAAGTTAGCAGAGAGAGCGCTCCACTAACCGAGGTTTCCTGATCATGTGCCACCACAGCGCAGCTACATGCCATGGTGGCACATGAGGAGACCCCCGCCAGGAGGCTGCAAGCAGCCTCCCAGGCTCGGGGGTCTCTACAGGATGCCCCACACGTTTGCACAGGGCATCCTGGAACTTCTGGGGGCCATGTGGCCCCCGATCTCCTAGCCTCCACCAGCTCAGTGATGGAGCCAGCAGTCATGTGGGCGGACGATCTGGCTGCCCAGGGCTTCTGTTTGATCGTCTGTGGGGAGAGTGGGCTAAGCCCATTCTCCCCACAGAACCCCCTCCAGCGCTTTCACACTGATCATGTGAAGAACCTCACTGAGTAAGACCATTTGTCTGTCTAGCTCAGTATTGTCTTCACAGACTGGCAGTGGCTTCTCCAAGGTTGCAGGCAGGAATGCTTACAATCAGAATGCTTACAAACACATATAGCTGAAACTTGTCTACTGTCAAGAATAGTACAGGTGAAACTCGGAAAATTAGAATATCGTGCAAAAGTCCATTAATTTCAGTAATGCAAATTAAAAGGTGAAACTGATATATGAGACAGACGCATTACATGCAAAGCTAGATAAGTCAAGCCTTAATTTGTTATAATTGTGATGATCATGGCGTACAGCTCATGAAAACCCCAAATCCACAGTCTCAGAAAATTAGAATATTACATGGAACCAAGAAGACAAGGATTGAAGAATAGAACAATATCGGACCTCTGAAAAGTATAAGCATGCATATGTATTCAGTACTTGGTTTGGGCCCCTTTTGCAGCAATTACTGCCTCAATGCGGCGTGGCATGGATGCTATCAGCCTGTGGCACTGATGAGGTATTATGGAAGACCAGGATGCTTCATTAGTGGCCTTCAGCAATTCTGCATTGTTTGGTCTCATGTCTCTCATCTTCTCTTGGCAATGCCCCATAGATTCTCTATGGGGTCAGGTCAGGCGAGTTTGCTGGCCAATCAAGCACAGTACACTGTATACTTTTCAGAGGTCCGATATTGTTCTATTCTTCAATCCTTGTCTTCTTGGTTCCATGTAATATTCTAATTTTCTGAGATTGTGGATTTGGGGTTTTCATGAGCTGTACGCCATGATCATCACAATTATAACAAATTAAGGCTTGACTTATATCGCTTTGCATGTAATGCGTCTGTCTCATATATCAGTTTCACCTTTTAATTTGCATTACTGAAATTAATGGACTTTTGCATGATATTCTAATTTTCCGAGTTTCACCTGTACATTAAATAGTCTACAGTCAATACTTCTTTCTGCTGATTAAACAAGTCTATTTTACTTCTCCCCTTCAGTGTGCATCAAAATTGTTTTTGTCTAGACTACCTTAATATCTTCCCATTTGGTAATTTAGAGTTGAGGCAGTGTCATATATCTTACGATGCTCCATAGATCTAATAAGAAGGAAGTGAGAAAAATGACAACACATAGGGCAATTAATACCTCTCTTAGAAAGAAGACCACTTCCAAAAGCCTGATGAGAACTGAGTATATGGGATTATTTCAATCAATGCTTCATCCGCCCTTTCTACAGCTTTAGGGAATCATGAAAGCTTTCACATGCAGACACTAGGCATGTGCACAAAACTGGTTTTGCCATTTTGACTCAAATCCAAACTGGATTTGAGCCAATTTCGTGCACACTCAAGCCGGACCCAACTGAGCTGGCTCCAAAGGGCTCGAAGCTCTGCTGGCAAAGGGGCAGCCAGTGAAGATTACCCTTTACCAGCAAAGGGCAGAGGGAGCGGGGGGGGGGCTTCCCTAAACACAGAGCGGGCAGGAGGGGAGTAAGAAAAGTACTTGTGAGTGCCACCAGCTGTGGAGGCAGCAGCTATGGCAGGTCCCCCCACCTCCACTGGCCTCCAAATTAGGTGGTCACACAAGTGGCCTCTGCGTATGAGTGGAGGCCATTTTAGTGACCTCTACACCTGTGCAGAGGCCCAAACTGGTCTTTGCCTACCCTGGGTGAGGCCAGTGGGGGTGGGGGAGCCCCTGCAACTCCCACTGCCCCCACCATAGCTGTCGCTGTCACTGCAGCCACCATCAGCAGCACTCATAAGTAATTTTCTTACTCTCCTCCCACCCGCTCTATGTTTAAGAAAGCCCCCTGCCCCCCTTTATTGGTAAAGGGGAATCCTCACCCAATTCCCCTTTATCAGTAGAGTTCCGAGCCAGCTCAGTTCAAACCGGGCCCAGTTCTGTTTGAAAGCGGACCATCCTTGGCTGGTCCAGTTTGACACCAAACACTTTGGGCCAAGCCAGCTCAATATCGAGCCCGGCTTCAGGCGAGCCAGCTTGCATACCCTTAGCAGCACACACATGTAGCAGGATCCATACTTGGACTGAGCTACTGTAAGGTGAGACAATACATGCTTCTTAGGGTATTTCACTGCTTCTCAGTGTTGGGCAATGCTAGCAGAAGAAAAGTGAAAAGAGAACAATAACAACAGCAGTGACCTTATCTGGAATATATATTGGATAGATGGGTTATGCAAGGGGTGGCATAACTTGCTGGTCCACAGCACCTGGAAAGCCCTTTTCTACCAGCAGCTGAACAACATCTTTCACTAGCACAAAAGGTAGTCAGAGACAGACATTCCTTTCTTCACCCAATATCCTTAAGATACATCATTAGGCTAGCACAAAGGTGTTGCATGCACTAGTGCCCTGCTAGATTGCATCCTGTTTAAATTTGCATACACCACTCACAAAAGGAAATAAATGGAACAAAAATACTAGCATCCAGAAGCCAACTGAACAATCCCCATTCAGCAACACTGTAATCTGTACCAAGCTTTGAGTTCTGTCTATACTGCTGAAGCAAAATTTGCTCTAATCTATATTGCACAGGGAATTGGCTAACTGGGCTGTTAAACGTCTCGCTCACATAATTAGGCTGGTTAAGGTCCATAATAATATGAACCACATAATACGATACAGCCGGCCCTGGAGACTCAGGGAGAGGCTGTCAAGAGTGGGAGAAGCCACCCACCCCCACCCACCCCATGGCCGCCAGTGGCACCAGCACCAACATGAGTTGTAAGTTCTTTTTACTCCCCTCTATGCTTAAGGAAGCCCTCCGCATCCCTTGAAATAGGGCTTCACGTTGATCCAAACCAGCTCAATTCAAGCTCAAACCAAGGGCAGGTTCAGAGGGGGCAAAACCAAGCTGGACCAGTTAGATTTGAGTCCAGTTTGGATTCAAACTGAACTGGGGGAAGCAGTTTTGTGCACATCCTAATAATTTAATGCCTATAAATGTTCCTTAAAGAATATTAAATCAAATTAACTTTAAAAAACCCAAACAAACCAGATTCTGACAGATACCCAACAAGGTGGTACAAAGAATTTGGAAATCCATAGTATGGGCATGAAGACATTTTTGAAATCCTAGAATTCTCTCAATCTCTTTATGAAGCTGCATTCAGTTATTCTCAAACCTCTATAATAAGTAAAACAATATCTTCAGTTAACACAGACTCAATAATGAGCGCCATTACAATTGCAGAGAGATCTTGACAGTTCTCCATAAGCATCAGGGACGTGCAAAACGTTTCAGATACAAAACGTTTTGTACCCAAAACAGCCTGTTTCGGGTATTTTGTAGACAAGACAAAAGTTTTGTATACAAAACAAAATGTCCCTGTTTCGGCTACAAAACATTTTGTTGTTTCGGACCTCCATTTTGTGGTGATCTCTGAGTCAGTCTCCATTTTGTGTTTGACACCTCTTTGAATTTCCCACCCTTCCAGCCTTCTGATCGGTGACCTAAATCACGGGCTGACCTGCTGACAATTCCCTCCTTGTTCCGCATTGGCTCTTTTGCTTCTTGCTACTCTTTACTGACCCCACATTGGCCAAGGGAAGGATTGCTAACCCATGGGGTGCTGGGTTCTGTTGATTCTGTGGTGTTCTGAGTGTAGATTTTCTGGTAGCATATGAGAGTGGATTCTTGTTTTTCACTGAAAATCTCATATGCTACCAGAGAATCTACATTTCATTTGTTACAACAAAACCCAGTACCCCATGGGCTTGTGGTTATGGGGGTGGTTGGCACCCTATGTGCACTACACAACCCCTCACTCTGGGCAACCCAGTGCCCCCCAAGTGGAATTATGGGGCTGTTGAAACCTAAACCTCCATTATTCCCTATGGGACAAATCTTAGACACGTGAACTTCATCAAATCACAAAAGATCAGCCCTTTGCCCAATTTCTTTGAAATAATTCTTGAAGTTTCCTTGCCCCCATTGGGCACTACCACCCACCACACTCCGCTCTGGGTCATCCCTTTCCCCTTGATTTGAAGCGATACATTTGCTGGAATCTCCATTATTCCCTATGGGAAAATTCTTAAAGATGTGTAAACTTTAAAAATTCACAAAGAATCAGACCTTTGCTGAATTCCTTTGAAATCTGGCGGCTAGCTTCCACCCATTGGATGCTACCACCACTACCCACTCTTTTTGCCCTGGTACCCTTTTTAAAAATCCAAATCGATTTGGATTTGGATTTGGAAAATTCAGCTACAAAAAAAAAACCAGGGCTGATTCGGATTCAGAAAATTTGGGTACAAAACAAAACGGGGGTGTTTCAATTCGGATACAAATCAAAACAAGAAAATTCCAAAATGCACACCCTGTGGCTTTCATTTGTTTGCTGAATATTTGAACATAAGAAAAAGGGTCATTGAGTTTTAGGAAACGCTTTCTTTACAACCAAGGTTGTTCTGTTGAAAGAGAACAGAAAGACCGAAGCAGTTTATTGATGTTAATTGATTACATGCTATGCCTGTAACAAATGAAAGCCACCTGATGTTTATGGAGAACTGTCCAGATCTCTCTGCAATTGTAATGGCGCTCATTATTGAGTCTGTGTTAACTGAAGATATTGTTTTACTTATTATAGAGGTTTGAGAATAACTGAATGCAGCTTCATAAAGAGATTGAGAGAATTCTAGAATTTCAAAGAGCTTCAGGCTCTCAGCTATCTGTTCACATACCCAACTGAAAACATGTGATAGTGGCAGGGTTGCAAAGTCCTATGTTCTCAAATAGTAATCATTATTACTAGTAATGTTTTATCTGTAGCTTATATCTGGTGGATTTTTAACTTTTTAATGTTTAAATGAGATATTAACTGGGCCTTTTAAAATTAATCTTATTAATTTCAAATTATTTTATCTCTTTAATTAATTTTGTGAGCTGCCCCCAGCAGTAGTGCATAAGGTATAAATCTTTTAAATAAATAAGGTTTATTCACATAAAGTTCTTATATGCATATTCTTATATTAACTGATAGGACTAATATTCTAAATTGGCACTGAAATTACTTTTGCACTGCTTCAATGGCTTCTGTGGTTGTTTTCTTTGTTAGAGAACATAGGACCTTGCAACCCTGACACTATCACATGTTTTCAGTTGGGTATGTGAACAGATAGCTGAGAGCCTGAAGCTGTTTGAAATTCTAGAATTCTCTCAATCTCTTTATGAAGCTGCATTCAGTTATTCTCAAACCTCTATAATAGGTAAAACAATATCTTCAGTTAACACAGACTCAATAATGAGCGCCATTACAATTGCAGAGAGATCTGGACAGTTCTCCATAAGCATCAGGTGGCTTTCATTTGTTACAGGCCTAGCATGTAATCAATTAACATCAATAAACTGCTTCGGTCTTTCTGTTCTCTTTCAACAGAACAACCTTGGTTGTAAAGAAAGCGTTTGATAAAACTCAATGACCCTTTTTCTTATGTTCTAGCATTCAGCGTCCCTGTAAACATATTGATTGGGTCAAATTCTACATGCTCCATGAATTTCTTAGATTGGATGGGAGTATTTCCATTCCAATTCATTTATATAAGGGAATTTCCTCTTTATCGGGGGGTGGGGGGGAGTCAAGATACATCTGTTCACCCAGCGTTTTGATTAGATTTACAATTTTGATAGTTTAAACACTTTTTACATTGTCTTAAATTTTGAATTGTTTTAATGTTTAAATTTTGTTTTCATTGTATTTTTATTGTAAACCACAGGGAGATGTAAGTTTTTGGTGGTATAGAAATCTTTTACACAAACATTCATTCATTCATTCGATTTCTATACCGCCCTTCCAAAAGTGGCTCAGGGCAGTTTACACAGAGAAATAATAAATAAATAAGATGGCTCCCTGTCCCCAAAGAACTCACAATCTTAAAAGAAACATAAGATAGACACCAGCAGGTACTGTGCTGTGGGTGGACAGGGCCAGTTACTCTCCCTCTGCTAAATAAAGAGAATCACCACGTTAAAAGGTGCTTCTTTGCCAAGTTAGCAGGGGTTACAAACTTGTAGGGCTGTTCTGTTCTCTCTTCTTGAGTTAATGTTTTAATATTTCTGAGTAACGCAGAATGATTTCTAAAAAAAACCAAATTCGTCCTTTAAATCATTGCTAGTTTAGATGCACCTTTGACCTGATCTGATAAGGTTTTGTGTGGGGCTGTCATTGAAGGCAGTTTGGATGCCTCTGCTGGTCCTGAATGCTGCTGCAAGGATGCTCATCGGTGCTAGCTGTTTCATGAGTTTCACACCCATCCTGCAGCAGCTTCACTAATTACCAGTTTGTGTCTAGGCTAGATTTAAAATGTTGGTCATGTCCTTTAAAGCCCTACATGGTTTGGGGCTGGGGTATATCTGCCAGACTGCATTTACATATCATCTACGACCCAGCTCATGGCCCTGCCACTAACAGAAAGCCAGTTGGCAGGAACTAGTAGACAGGGCCTTTTCATTTGTGGCTCCTTGGCTCTGGAGTACCCTCCCAGAAGAGCGTCGCCATGCTCCATACCTTGGGTTTTTTTTTTAAAGAGCTAAAGACCCATTCCAGCTTATAAAGACATTATTACTATTAATGTTTTATCTGTAGCTTATATCTGGTGGATTTTTAACTTTTTAATGTTTAAATGATATATTAACTGGGCCTTTTAAAATTAATCTTATTAATTTCAAATTATTTTATCTCTTTAATTAATTTTGTGAGCTGCCCCCAGCAGTAGTGCATAAGGTATAAATCTTTTAAATAAATAAGGTTTATTCATATAAAGTTCTTATATGCATATTCTTATATTAACTGATAGGACTAATATTCTAAATTGGCACTGAAATTACTTTTGCACTGCTTCAATGGCTTCTGTGGTTGTTTTCTTGTTAGAGAACATAGGACCTTGCAACCCTGCCACTATCACATGTTTTCAGTTGGGTATGTGAACAGATAGCTGAGAGCCTGAAGCTGTTTGACAACTCTCTGATTATATGATGATTGACTCTGAAGCAGGAGCACTTTACTCTTAAGGTCTGTGATAGTTTTAATCTTGGGAATATATAACATTAATAACATAGATCATCTCTGGAGAGCTGTTTCTCCCCAGCAGTTTTACTGACTGCAAAGTTCCCTTAAAAGCCAAAAGCATATTTGCTTTTGTAAAATATTTCATTGGCTGATTCAATCATTGAATTCAAATAACCCAGATGAATGTATATAAATCAAATGTTAATGCAACCCTGTGAGGGTAAGCCTGCTATTTTTATAACAGCCTGAACACAAACATTTCCAGAACAGCAGGTAATTCTTTGTATCAGATAGTAATACATATTTTTGCAATTACAGTCTGTAAAACATTTATTCAGCCACCCTGTTGGAACATGTAGATATTTTTTGCAAGCTTGAAGCACAAGCTACATCTATTAAGTAGGCATGGTCATGACTTGATGCGTGTTTAGAAATCACCATCCATATATTACCCTCCAACAATCTACTTAACGGGAGACATAAAGTATTACAATGCTCTTATATCATCTGCATTATATCAGATACAGTCAGTCCTTTTGTCATTCTTGTTTAATAAGCTGCATTTATGTCAAGTGATGGATTTAATTTTTGTTCTTCCCAAAATATTCAGCCTGAACCAGTGATTGTGCTGTGAGGCAGAGGTTTCACATGCAGAAGAACACTTCTCCCTAGGGCACAAATTCACACTGGATACTGTGTATGGGTGGGGGGGAGGCCAAGATAAGCCTTCCACTTGAATAAATGAGCTCTGGATGCCACATGGTAGAGCAAGCCTCAAGTGTCCAATCTAATCTTTGAGTTAAGAGAAATGGGAAATTATTAGTCATCATCAAAATATGTTCACTGTTCTCTAGCTGTAAGACCTTTGGTCTCTATATATCACTCAAAAGTCAAATTGATTTAAAGTATTTAACTGCTGGAACAAGCCTAATATTCCAAGCTTTAAAAAAAGATCAAGTATGTAGCTTGGGCCTGTGCCTGGATCCAAAACCAGAGAGAGTTTTGGATCTAAGAGCACTCCCAAGCTACATAGTTGATCTTTTTTGGGAGGGGGGACCCCATCTAGAACAAGCAGATTTAAACCAGCTCTCAGGTCCTAACCTCCTACAGTCAGTATCTCCATCTTATTTGATTCAACTTCAGTATATCCCTCGTCCAGCCCATTACCGCCTCCAGGCAGGCATTTAGGGGATTATGCCATTTCTGATGAAGTTGTTATGGAGAAATAGATCTGGGTTGAAGCAATGGCCAGGAGTGCTTTTTATCAGCTGATACATCAGCGATGCCCATTTCTGAAGGTAAATGACCTCAAAATAGTGGTGCATGTGCTGGTAACCTCCAGACTTGACTACTGTAATTCATTCTATGTGGGGCTGCCTTTGTACATATTCCAGAAACTACTATTGTTACAGAATGCGGCAGCCAGACTGGTCTCTGGGACAACCCGGAAGGACTGTATAACACTCATTTTAAAAGAACTGCACTGGCTGCTAATATGTTTCTGAGTGAAAGACAAAGTACTGATTATTACCTATAAAGCCCTTAATGGCTTGGGTCCAGGCTATTTGAGGCCACTGACTCCCTAGGATCATGTGATAAGGAGAGATAGAGCTTAGTGTCATCTGCATATTGCTGACAACTCAGTCCAAGTCTCTGGATGACCTCTCTCAGCAGCTTCATGTAGATGTTAAACAGCATGGGGGACAAAAACTCCCTGTTTGGGTAGAACTTTGCCTCAGTAACAAGGTCTCCTGGGCTCTGGTGCATCACAATTTCTTATTCCTGGCTTGAATCCTCAGTTCTCATTTTGGTCCTGACTTCTGGTTGGCCGCTCAGCTCTGAACAGGGGTGTATCTATAATTGAGTGGATGGGTTCAAAGAACCCAGGTCCCCCAGCTCCTGAGGGCCCCTCCCTACTTTCATCCCTCCCTACTTTCTATGTTATCTCCTTTACTCCGAGGGGCCGCCAGGCAGAGAGGTGAACTTGGGCCCAATCTCCCCTAGCTACTAGGGATGTGCATGAACTGGTTTGAAAGCTCTTTTATGGGCCTCCGAATCAGTTTGAAGGTCCAGCAGTTTGGCCAGTTTGAAGGTGGGGGGTTACCTTTAAGGAGCAGGGAGGGTGCATTACCCCCCACCCCCCATGTTTTGTCCGCCAGCACTGTGTTGAAAAACGGTCCAGCGGGGCAGCAGTGTACAGTACCTCCTTGCCACCTCGGTGTGTGTTGGACCGGAAGTGCCAGTGCATGTTGGCATGTTGGCATGTTGGCAAGGAGGCATATTGGCTGCCGCCCTGCTGGGACATGTTTCAACACAGCGCCAGGGTGGAAATGCAGCAGCGAGGGGTAAGAGCACCCTCCATGCTCCTTAAAGGTAACCCCCCCCCGACTTTGAACCAGCCATCGCTGGTTCTGTGCACATCCCTACTAGCTACACCCCTGGCTCTGATTTATGGTTGCAGTCCTGAATTCTGTCTTGCTTCTCAGTCCTGATTCATGGTTTAACACAGGGTTTCTTAACCTTGGGCCCCAGATGTTGTTGGACTACAACTCCCATCATCCCCAGACATGGCCTTTGTGGCTGAGGATGATGGGAGTTGTAGTCCAACAACATCATCTGAGGGCCCAAGGTTAAGAAACCCTGGTTTAACATATTGGCTCAGTCTTCCAGCTTCAGCCTTTGATACTGATTCCTACCTTGCCCCCAGTTCTTACTCTCCCAAAGTTGCTGCCCATGGCGCAGACCTGACACTTCTGTAGCTGTAGACTGCAGAAGGTGAAAGCCTGTCCTTGGTGCCTGATGGCACGTAGGCCAGCTGTAGCTGCTGAAGAGGCTAGGCCCTGGCCTGCATAAGCTAGATGATACAGTGAATGTTGGTGGATAACCCTGCCATGGCTATCTTCTGTTTCTGCAGCAGTTTCATGGCCTATTATTGTCCTCTGGGATGGCACCCTTGCCTTCAGGTTGCCCAGCACTCCAGGGGATCCAGTGCCCTGAATGCCAGCATGTAATAATTCCACCTAATGTGTGGCTTTCAAGTGCCCAGTCCCACTCCTATGTGGGGTTCCTTGGTGGTCTGCAAAATCATGTTCAGCTGGCACAAGACTCTTTATTTGCATACATGAATTCTGTGTTTGTTAACTGGCTGTAATAAAATTTCATTCATTCATTTACATATGCATTACAAGATGGTCTGATGTATTGACCTCTCCATGATCCATAGTAGTTTGCAACAGATCTCTGCTGAAATTTCAAACCACTTTTTAAAATTTTCTTATTCTAAAAAGTAGTGATGAAAGGAGAAAATAAAAACAGCCCTGCTAGATCACACTACAGATCTATCTAGTCCTGCATCCATCTTATTTCCAGCAAAAAATGTCCAAAATGCCCCAGATAGCACATAAGAATCTGTTGAAAGCAACAGTCTTCTCCAATTGCTTGTTATTGGGAAGAAAAGCTATTTAAAATGTTCCTTGCTGGATCACTGCCCATATTTACTCACTTGTCTAAAGAGTAGGAGTAGGCCCTGGGAAATTGGATGGCAATCTGAAGCAGGATCACTAAAGCCAAGAGTGCTAGGAAGTCTCTCAAGCTTTCAACTAACATACAGGCCAAACCGAAGAAGTTTGCGGATCACATAGTTCAGCAGTGGCTGCAGAGCAAATGATGGCAGGAAATCCTCTCTGATAGTTACTTGCAAGGATTTTTTTTCGTAGAAGAAAACAAAGCTTCTGCAGAATGATCTTAGTCACTTTGGACTGGCAGTGTAGGAGGTTTCCTATCTGATCTGCAGCTGAACTGTGTCTTGATATTTTATGCACTGAATTTAGGTTAAAGAGCATAACACATGCTGATCAAAAGCAGGTGATATAGTACAATAGGGAGTTATAGCTGGCGGCTGATTGGTATGGGAGGTCTTACTAGACTGGTAGGAAGGGTGCTGAGGGACCAATAAAAAATTGAATGGCTGCTTCACAGTCTTAGACAGGTGGCTGCTGAGGTCTTAGATTATAAATTAAGGAAACGAGGAAAGCTCACCTTTAAAAGTCTGTTTTATCCTGGCTGAGCTCTGACAAGGTGATCTGTGCTCTTACAGGGTGTACTCAAACACCCATTCTTAGAATCAAATCCTTGGTCTTAAATGTGGCTCACTTTTTACATCTCTGTTTTGTGTCCCTGATTTGCTTTATATCTCTTTTTCTACCCTTTCCTGATTGGTGGGAATATTAATGCAGCTTTTGCAGATCTGTTATCCTTTGGAGGAGAGAAACCACTGGAAACATTTCTAGATTTTTAAAATATATTTAAAAATCAACAGGTTGACAAGGAATAATAAGTTTATGAAAAGCAAACTCATGCTGTTGCAAGGTAATGTCAGAACTAGTATTTTAAAAATCCAGAGAAAATTAGTTGCTTTTTCCAGCTTCTCTTTACTTCATTATTTGTTATTTTATTTATTTGAAATATTTATATGCTGCCCCTCCAGCACAATACTGCTCAGGGAAGCTCACAATTGAAATAAATGATAATACCAATGAACCCAAAATTACACATTTTCACATTTGCAAGGTTAAACCACTGAAAATGGCTACTTGATTTAAATTGGGTGGTGTTTATTAATAATTATTATTTCTTGTTTACACAGTCAGACAGGTGTTATTGACTGGTTTGTTTTATCCAGACATCGAGTCCTTCCCAAAGACCTGGGATGGCTGAATTTTATTGTCAATACTGTTGGTTATTATAGATATCGTCGCAAAATATAGGCTGTTCCCAGTAAAGCTGCTTTTTGTAATTGGCTGATGGTGATTTCTGTGGCCCCTATGGTGTTGAGGTGCTCTTCAAGTTGTTTTGGAATTGCACCTAGGGTGCCAATTATTTTGGTCTTTTTCTGCCACAGCCTTTCAATTTCAATTTGTAGATCTTTGTATTTTGTTATTTTTTTTCTATTTCTTTTTCTTCTATTCTGCTATCCCCTGGTATTGCTATGTTGATTATTTTCACTTGTTTTTCTTTCTTCTCGACTACAGTTATATCTGGTGTATTGTGTGGCAGATGTTTGTCTGTTTGTAGTTGGAAGTCCCATAATATTTTTACATCTTCATTTTCTACAACTTTTTCAATTTTATGGTCCCACCAATTTTTGGCTACAGGTAGCTTGTATTTTTTGCAGATGTTCCAGTGTATCATCCCTGCTACCTTGTCATGCCTTTGTTTGTAGTCAGTCTGTGCAATCTTTTTACAACAGCTGATTAGGTGGTCCACTGTTTCATCTGCTTCTTTACAAAGGCGGCACTTGCTGTTTGTTGTGGATTTTTTCGACTTTTGCTCTTATTGCATTTGTTCTTAGTGCCTGTTCTTGCGCAGCCAGTATTAAACCTTCTGTTTCTTTCTTCAAGTAACCATTCTTAAGCCATTGCCAGGTCTTGGTGATGTCTGATTTTCTACTTCTACTTTGCAAATATTGACCATGCAGTGGCTTATTTTTCCATTTTTCTGCTCTGTTCTTGACTTGATCTTTCTTGTAGGCCTGCTTTGTTTCATTGGTGTTGAATAGTTTCTCATTATTTACCATCTTAAGTGCACCTTCTTCACTGTCCTTTATATATTCTGCAAGGCATCTTTTCTCCTCTACTGTTTGATGGACTTGCAGCATTCCTCTTCCACCTGATCTGAGAGGGAGGTATAGCCTATCCACATCACTGCGGGGGTGCAGAGCATGATTGATGGTCATATTATTATTATTATTTTCATTGTTATTGTTATTATTACTACATCTATATCCCGCTTTTCCTCCAAGGAGCCCAGAGCAGTGTACTATATACTTACGTTTCTCTTTCACAACAGCCCTGTGAAGTAGGCTAGGTTGAGAGAGAAGTGACTGGCCCAGAGTCACCCAGCTAGCATCATGGCTGAATGGGGATTTGAACTTGGTCTCCCTGGTCCTAGTCCAGCACTCTAACCACTACACCACACTGGCTTATTATGGACCACCAGTAGTACCAGAGCTCCAGAAAGTCTCTCAGGTAGAGCTTACTGTCACTAAGAAGGATTCCCATATGATTATAAGAGGGATTCCCAGATGCTGTTGACTACAACTCCCAGCATTCCCACCTTGTAAAGGGGAATCCTCACCAGATTCCCCTTTACAAGCAAAGTACCTTGAAACATTGAATTGGGTCAAACCGGTCCATAACAGACCGGGTCTCATTTGGTTTGAACTTGGATAGGCTGCCTTTTTTTTTTTTAAAGACTGTTTCTGAGTTCCAACCAGGCAAACTGGTTCTGCACACCCCTACAAAACAGCAAGCTACATATCCTCAGCTATCTGCTGTATTGACCACTGCTGTCCTAGGAATCCCTTATGAACAGTCTGCTCTTTTGAGAACTTTGCCTTGCTTGGCGTGCCATATTCTAGGCCAGGACAGAATCTCACATCAACAATAACATTAACTACCTGCTGTTGCTTTTGTGCTACCTATATGAGAATGTGAACTCCAAACCAGATCCCTTATATGGGATCCACATTATAGTGGAACCAAATCACTATCTTCAGAACATTCCAACCTTCTTTCCACACTAGGAGGTCATGCACACAACTTCTTTTTTTTGGAGCCTGGGAGAGATGCACCGGGGGTGGGGGCAGGTTCGCCCCCGCCTTCCCCCACACAATCCATGCCGAAACCCATGGCAAGAGTGCAGCAGCAGGGAGGCCAGGGGAAGGATGCCTGGCCTCCAGATATCCCACAATGCACCACACAATGAGTTGTGTGTTCCAGCCTGAGCACACACATGGTGCTCACACCTTTAACTCTGGCTAAAGGCCAAGATAAAAAGTCAGGCTACCCATGAGGGCAATACCAGGATTGGGCTCAATCCCAGTGCTCCACATGAGCAGCCCAACCCAGGCTGGGCTACCCTACCCTGCACTGATCTGCTTGTGAGAACACATTTAGGTGTTTTTAGTGTTATTCTGCAACTCAGTAAGAATTGAATGACAGTTGGGATTCTACATAGCACTTAATAAAGGGCTATATTTCCATTAACATCTCACAGTGCCTGTCAGAGGCGTATCTAAGGAAAATAGTGCCTAGGGCAAGCACTGAAATTGCACCCGCTGTCCAAACATCTGACACCCATCTTTCAGATAGCTTTACCATAATTTCAGCTGAAAAATATAAGTCAAGCTTGTTAATCTTTTAATATTTCAAAAACTATTTAGCAGTGGACGTAGCCAGACCAAAAAATGCTGGAAAACTACAAATTTCAGTATGCTCATGAAATACCCAAATACTATGTGGAGGTGTACTTGGAAAACTAAACAGAAGTGCCTGTCTAATTCTCTACTATGCATTGTACCATCACTATTACATAAGTTTTAAAAATAAATGGAGAATTTGACTTTTCCCAGATACTCTGAAAATAGTTAAAGGATATGCAGAGTAAACTGTGTCACTGCTTGGAATATATCCTAGTATTTCAGAAAGACAGTTAAAATGAGGGAAAGAGAGCAAGAAACTCCCTTAATACTAAGGATTTCACACTGATTCAAAGACAAACTCACCATTAATAGCCATATTATTAAGACATCACTTAAAAAAAAACAAAAACCTTTTTATTCAATTTTTCACAACATAAGATACACACACACACAGGAAAAAAAAAGGAAAAGGGGGGGGAAGAACCACAAACAAAACAAACAAACAAAAAACATGAGGAATTCCATCTCATCATTAGAACAAGTATCAGTTCCACTACCCAAGTCTTGCCTGTAATTTAATTGTTCTTCCCCCGATAAATCGTACGAAAGTCAGCTCTAGGGCATTTTAAAAACATTTTGTTACCACTCAAAAGCCTGATAGAAATCCATTTTATAATATGTTTTTAGGTAAATAAGAAGAGGGTCCCACATCACATTTAACTCACTTATCACAAGAAGCAAAGTAAGAGCAAATGAATACAATCCTAGCTTATAAGCTTCAGCTCAGTATTCACAAGCCCTGATTCTCTGTACATAGTGACAAACTAAATATGTGTACAGTGACTTATTATATTGATTTTTTAAAAATTTGTTTTACATGTAGCCCTTTTGGGGGGCTTCCTAAAGGAAGGTCTGCAAAAGTTTCCCCTCCCCACCCCGGCCTATAGGGCCTCGCAGGGACCATTTGAGCATGTGCGGTGGCCATTTTTTAAAAAATTGTTTTTTAAAAATGGCCTCTGAAAACAAAATGGACACTGTGCATGCTCATTGGCCTCTAGGCCTGGCATGGCCTAGGACCTCACAGAGGCCATTTGAACATGCGTGGTGGCCATTTTATTTTCGGTGGCCATTTTTAAATTTTTTAAAAAAATTTAAATGGTGCCCCCTTCAAGTGGCACCCGGGGCATGTGCCCTGCCTGCCCTACCCTAGATACACCCCTGGTGCCTGTCCCCACTGCAAAGACACCCAACCTCCACAGCTGTAACAAGGGCACAAGCATTCCTCTCACAATCATGTGGAGCTGTACAGCTGGTGAGGCAGCAAGATGCTTTGCAGACCTTTCTTCAGCTCAGTGCTGCAGGGCACACCTCCACTTGAAGCACTACCTGACTGGAGCAATAAGCACAGCTAATTTTGTATTACTGTAACAGTGCTTCAGCACAAGGAGGCAGTGAGATGGAATGCAAAACACCTAAAATGAGCTTTAATTAAAGATGACATATATTCAAAGTGCAAGTGAACTAGTAGCATTTGGCCAGTCTAAACATGGAATGCTGATGCTGTAATTCCATAGAATCCAGGAAAAACAGCCACAAATCAAGTGTTAAAGTGTTAAAAATACAATGGAACAACCCAGAAAACACTGGAATGCCATGGCCATGACATCATCTGATCTCTCCATAAAAGTATATCAATGCCGAACTCAGTAAGTAGTATGGAACCAGCCATTTTCAGAGATGCAGGTGACAGAAGTGCTAATGCTGCACAGAAGCCTTGATTGAGATCAAAGACTGAATAATCAGCAAATTACAGAAGAATGGTAAACCATATTTATAGAAAATACTGCAGCTCAATAGGCTCCGTATACTGTGTATTAAATGAAGCAATGTTTGATCATCATAACTTCTTTGGGACTGATCCAAGTCCAGTTTAATGATGCATGAAAACACCTTTATATGAATGACCATCCCTCTCTCAGGACATTTAGTTAGGCTGGACCATTTATCAGCAAAACTCTCTTATTGTTTTCTTGATGCTCAATGATGCAAGCAAAAAGGCACATGAATAATTTATACAATACTTGTGCAAAATTCCATAATTCCAGCAAAATTGTATGACTATAGCATATTATACTCAAGCACCTGATTGCAGGAAGAGAATTGGTCATAACAAAACTATAATCCTTAGAGATAGCATCTGACGTCCAGACTAGTCCCATTAAAATTAAGTCATCCTTTAGAGTAACTCCTGAGTTACTCCCATTGAGTAACTAAGTCTGGATATCATCCGATGTAGGTTCAAATTCCCGCTGGTATGTTTCCCAAACTTTGGGAAACACCTATATCAAGCAGCAGCCATATAGGAAGATGCTGAAAGGCATCATCTCATACTGCGTGGGAGGAGACAATGGTAACCCCCTCTTGTATTCTACCAAAAGAAAACCACATGGCTCTGTGGTCGCCAGGACAGGAGTTGACACCGACTCAACAGCACAACTTTACCTTTACCTTTAAGGGTTTTGAGCAGAAGAATGATTCCACCCCACCCAAACCCACACCCACACAGTAACTGTACCAGAGGATTACACATTGTCACCATATTATCTGGAGTATAAGCTATTTATAGATTACTCTAGATGGAAGGTGTTTTGTCTGTAATATGTCATAATCTTCAAATTACTAGCAGGAGAAAATATTTCACATCTTGTGTCTTAGAATAAAAACTGCTTTCAATTATCCTGAAAAACAATCTGCAACATCTGTATCTATTTTGGGAATGAATTTCACTTTGAAACCACAGAATATCTTAGAGCTGGAGAAAACTGAAAATATATCAAAATAACATTATTAAAATCATGCATTTTAATCCCTCGAAATTCAAGTTCCAATCACTGAATTCTTTTTCTTCCTTTGAGTAACTTCATTTAAATTTCTTGGATAAAAGTGCAGTTTAAAGTTAGCAATGTTACAGAGGGTCAACGCACCAGGAGAATTTCTAAATGGCAATTTACTCTCCTTCATTCACTATAATTAGGGTTGTGGGGGAGGTGGTTACAGCGACTTCAGTGCACCTTCAACAACAAGGTGCTGTTCAAACAGCTAGCAGCATTATTCAACTTTATTCAAGATGATTGGCCCTTAATTTATAAAATACACCTTTTTTAAAGTTTGCACTTTGGGGGGAGTGTTGAAAACAGTTGTGTGCATTTTTGTGAAGCTGAATGGAGAGACCCCTAAGGTAAAGCATGAGATGGAGGCGCGGATACCTGTCAGGGAGTCAGGGAGTGACTTTGTTTCACCTGTGTGCTGAATGAGTTTTGTTCTTGGGGGGGGGCAGTATCAAGGCAGTGTGTGCAGACATGCATTCAGAGTGGGGTCTTCCCGATTCAATCTGAGTGGGATCTAAAATTAACTGAGCCGCGTCAAAAAACTTGTGAGCATGCACACGTGCACACACCTTAGAGGGAACACTGGTTGGCACCACCTGCTACCCCTTTCAATTCCACTCCTGGGCAGACTTGCTTCCCGCACCCAGCAATCTACTTGCAGTCCAGAGCTCCATCTAATACAGAGTTTTAAAACAAACAATTTAATTTCAAATTATTTATTTATTTATTTATTTTATTTAACACATTTATACCCCGCCCCTCCAGTACATTACTGCTCAGGGGGCTCACAACATTTATAAAACCATTACAATATAAAATCAGACTAATCAAATTAATCAAATTAAACAAATTAAAAAATCCAAGCTAAAACCACAATCAAAATTACCTTTTAAAATTCCAAATTAAAATCTTAAAGCTAAAAACTAAGAATTATAAAAAAAAATCCCAACACCCATGGACTCTGTCCCTTCCTGGAAGCCTTTATCAACCATGAAGGGCAAAGGTCGAGCACGCACGTGGTAGGCCTCAGCCTTCCAAGCAGCCTATCCACTTCCTTAGGCAACACAGTCTGAAAACTATCCAATATAACAGGACCAGACAGGGCATTGGCAACATCCAGTTCCAGCACCACATAAATCTTAGCATCCAAGTCAGAACAGACGCGAGCAATTTTATCTGCAAAATGTAATGCAGATTCATCATAGCGGGCTGCCGATGGTTCTTTTTGATGGTCTTTGGGGTCCTCACCTAGGAGGCTCTGAACCACTCAAAAAAGCTCCACTGGATGACACTGAGCAGTTGTGATGGTGGCGGAAAAGCAGGATTTCTTTGCCGCCATCACCACCATAGAGTAGGCCCTAATATGGGCTCTAGCCTGTGTTCGGTCACATTCATTCTGAGTTTTCCGCCAACAACGTTCAAGCCGTCTACCAGCCTGCTTCATTGTCCGCAACTCATCTGTATACCAGGGAGTCACTTGAGTTCGGCTGGTTGGAAGAAGATGCCTAGGCGCAACCATGTCAATTGCCTGGCCCAACTCCTCATACCAGAGGGAGACCAGGCCATCAACAGGATCATCCACTCTCTCAGACAGAAACTCCCCCAGAGCTATCAGGAATGCATTAGGCTCCATAAGCCTCCAAGAGTGGACCATCTTAACTGGTCCCCCACCCCTGCAGAGGTGTTTGGGGTCCACCCTCAGCCCAATCTTCACCAGATTGTGATCCATCCATGATAACGGTATTGATGCCTCCTGGACTATCCACAGAGCATCATTGTCCATCATTGACCCAAAGATTAAGTCAAATGTAAGGCTTGCCACATGTGTGGGACCAGAAATTAGTTGAGACAGGCCAATGGTCATCATGGAGGACATGAAGTCCCGAGCGGCACCAGACAAGGCAGTCTCATCATGGACATTAAAGTCCCCCAGGACGGACAGCCATGGGGTCCTCAATGCCACACCCAAGAGCACCTCAAGCAGTTCAGGCAGGGAGAATGTTAGACAGTGGGGTGGGCAGTATACCAACACAATCCCAACCTTGTCTCATGATCCCATCACTGCATGCAGGCACTCAAACTGGTCAGACTGGTGGACAGTGCATCTGGTGAGGTGGGTGGTCTCCTGATGAACCAAGGCAACCCCACCTCCACACCTACCCTCCCTGCCTTGGCTGATGCTACACCCAGAAACCTGGTGGATTCAGCTGGGAGAGATTTACATCTCCCCCCTCATCCAACCTGGTCACCATAATGCATGCCAGGTCCACATGCTCATCCAGGATTATCTCCTGGATAGCTGTGGTCTTTGTATTTATGGACCTGGCATTTAATAGTAACAGTTTCAGGCAAGATGGGCTGCTGTGAGAGTTACTGTGGTCTCTGTGGGTGGCAGAAGGACTGGAGAGAGCAATGACTTTAATATAGCCAACACACCTTCCCCTTATCTGGCTTGTCCTACCTCCACCACCATATTGCCCTCTGCCAAGTGCAACCTCAATTGGAAGGGCCTCCTCCAAAATAACACACACACTCCAGACACATATTTAGAAGAGCAGCACCTTAACAAAAATAAAAACTCTCTCCTTTTAAAGCAGAGGCAATACTCTAATCTGGTAGGCTCAATGTAGCTGCTAAAAACCCCAGGCAGGTATGAGGAGAGCTGTTATCAGTGCTCCCGTTCTGTAATCCCTCTAATGTCTGCAGTCCACTGGTTCTCCACTCAGCCAAGGGGGCTCATGCTCCTGGCCCAAACTGAGGGCTGGAGGTACCTGCAGAGGGTGGAGCAGATGGAGACACTCAGCAGTCAAGCCAGAGAGAGCTCCACCCAGCAGTAGCAGCAGCAGAGGAGTTGTCAACTTCCCTTCCTTCTTCCTTCCTATTAAATCACTATACTTGTTTTAATTAATTAATTAATTAATTAATATTGCTTTACACAAATTTCTATAAGGCAAGGCTCTTTAGGAGAATTCAGACTTCCTCAAGTATTGGACCCAAATCCTGTGCTGTCCTGCAAGAATCCTGGGAATTGAGCAATTTCAAAGGATTAGGAAAACTTTACCTCAGGCAAGTCCTGCATTGGGATTATGAATTGATGTTTTTAGTGGACTTTGGCTATACATTTATTTAAAATGTTAATGCAGAAAATTAAGAGCCAGCAGAAGGATTTGGGCAAAGAGATTAATCAAGGGTTCTCCAGAATGAAAAATCTCTTCTTGCAATTCATGTGAAATATGCAGTGGCAGAATGAAATCCCAAAATGTTCTCAAATGTACTGTCAAAAAACAAAAGTCCAGATGGAAGGAGGCTTGAAATGCTTCATACATTAGAACTGGCAAGTCATTCATGGTTTACTAATGTACGAAATTACCATTGTATAAAATGGCACGTTATAAATGAGATATCTGAGTGTAAGTCCATAATTATAAACATGGCCACAATTTTGTTGGGCATACCTAAATTCTAATACCAACATCAATTTTTTTCTGAAGTGTGAGGCAATTTGTTGTTTATGCTTCATTTCCCTGCTCCGTAATTTACTTTTCCTTATGAAAAACTTCTGTCATACATAGTTTGCAGGATTTCCCAAAGAGATGAAAGATGGAGGCCTTACATTGGATCATTCCATCAGCTGTTCCTATTCTCTAATCAGCCTGGAGCAATGAAATGGAAGGGCGTGGCTGCACAGGAATGACCCTTTATATTTGCAGACTTCTCACTATCCCAAGCTGGCTTGTTGTGGCCCCAGAATATGGAAGTGTTCCAGGTTCTTGATTTGCTTATATTTTGGGTTGGAACTAAAGCTTCTCCACTGTGCAATACAAAAGAGAATTTCAGGCTTTCTCCCAGGGAGAAACACTGAGAAAATTTCTCAGATGGTCTCCACATCATTGCTTATATTTCAAGGCTATCTATATGCTAGCCTCATTATTATAAAAACATTCTAGGCAATTGACCATTCATAAAATAAAACAGCTTGTTGCTATAAACCCTTGCACCCTGTCCCAAGCCTCTGGTAGGACACAGGGAAGTTGTGGCCCAGTGGAAGTTGCCTCATGAACTTTGGTGTGGGGGGCACCTAATGGTAGGGCAGGAAAGTAACCTGCCTAGGAAGCAAGAAGTTACTGGTTCGAATCCCCACTGGTAAAATGGGAAATATGGGAAACACCTATATCAGGCAGCAGTGATATAGGAAGATGCTGAAGGGCATCATCTCATACTGCGCAGGAGATGGCAATGGTAAACCTTTCCTGTATTCTACCAAAGGAAACCACATGGCTCTGTGGTTGCCAAGAGTCGACACCAACTCAATGGCACAACTTTACTTTAGGGGGATACTGCAAGGAAGGCATACCCTGCCCCTGCCTGTGCAGAGCTATGAGTGCTCCCGGGTTCCCGGTTCCTTCTTGAAAAGGGGTAACAGCATGCTCCCCCCCCTTATATTTATGGAATGGATGGGCATACATTATGAAATCTGGCAGAAATGAAGACCACATTGATGGGATTGCAACCTAGGGTTCAGTAAAGTGGCTAAAACCATGTGTCAGATCCCTTAATTATGCTTGTGCAACAGATCTGTATGTCCTTTGTTAGACTCTTTGTGAACAGTTGTGTGCAAAGGATTGCAGTTCATGGTAGTGCTAGTTTTTGGCCTATTGCTTTTTGCTTTTATGCTGCTTGTTGGTTGCATCTGCTTTCTTCTTGTCCTGTCTGATTATTCTTCAGGGTCCTTAATTTCAGATTTTCTGTGCTCTGTGTGTATTTGCTTATTTTATTTTATTACTGTAAATGTATTGCCACTTCCCTTTTCCCTGTAGCTTGCTGTTTGTTTGTTCCAGTCTCCCCCACTCAGTTCCCTCCAACTTATCACCCCCACCGCCTTAATTTTTAAAAAAAGGTTAAACCCTTCGCTATTAATGTTTGCTCTGTTCCTTGTGTCTTGTGTTGAGTGTTCTGTATGCTGGCAAAACACGTTTTCAAATCCAAATAAAGTTTTTATTTTCTATTCCTTCCCTATTCACTTTAGCTCCCCTACTTCCCTACACTAGTCTGTCCAGCAAAGCACTGCACACAGAGCACAGGAAATCTGAAAACTTGGCCTGAAAAATTGCTGTTTGATTTTCTATAGTTCCTCTTGCCTGCCTCTGCGCATTCCCTGGGTCTCTTTGCATGCCAGTAAGGAGACCCCAAGTCTGATCCTACTGTGCTAGAGCTCCAGAGTTGACGTTCCACCAACACTGCCTTTGCTTTGCTTTCTTCCGTAGTTGCTTGACTTAACTTTGTGCTTGCCCAGTAGAACCTACCCATTCACTGGGCCAGCCTGAAAACTTGCTGTTTAATTTTCTAAAGTTCTTCTCACCTTCCTTCCTGGTCTCTAGGCACTCCCTGGGCCTCCTTGCATGCCAGCGGGGAGGATCCAAGTCAGTTCTTGCCTACCATTACTGCTGTCTTCCTGCCTGGGCTATACTGACCAACTCTGAGTGTGCTCCAACACAGGGGGCCATGCCACCTACCTGCAGCACAGTGCCAAGCCCAAGCACCTCTGAGTCTCTGCCAGCCTGCCTGCCCTCTTGCCTGTGGACCAACCAGTGATTTATGGGGATTTTTTTAAAGATTTCCCCATTCACCTCTATGGGGGAAAACCCTATTCCAATTTGCTAATTCAAAAATTCTGAAGTATTTCTGAAATTAATTTCAACATTTCAGAATTAATTTTGACTTTACTGATCCAGTTTTCAAAAAATAATCAGATTCAGATTTTACTGATTTTTCCCGATCTGGGGCAATTTCAGATCAAATCTGATTTTCTGAATCCAAATTTGCACAGGCCTACCTAATAGCATCTAAAGTACCATTCAAGAGCTGGCCTAGATCAAGGGATGGATAAACCAGAAATATTACAGGCCTGGATAACAGCTTGCTCCTTCACAATCCTGCTCACCCTTTGAGATCAGTCCAGAAATTTGTTCGTCAGCATCTGAAGTACAGTTGGTGGATAGGCAGGGGCGGTTCTTGGTTGTGGTGCACAGACTACAGAACTTCCTCCGCATGAATGTTTGCCTAGTATTCCCCCATTACATTTTGGAAGCGGAGACTACCCTTTGGGCCTACAGTATGGGTTAATTGTTTGCTTAACTGATGCATATTTTACTGCTGTTTACTATTTTTACTGCTGTTTACTATTCTTTGTTATATTCAGTACCTAATCCAAAACAATTTTGGCTTAAGATGAGAGTTGTGCCCTAAAAAGCATGAAAATTTGGCTAAGGTGTCTGTCTTAACTATAGCCATGCCATATAGGCTATAAAAACATTACAGTCTCATATATTATTCTAGTTTTACAAATGACTCTCCATGTGCCCACACTTTGCCTTGGTCTTTCAGCTTAGCATTAGGCTGAGAAGGGACACTTTAAGGCAGAAATTCAACAGATGCATCTTCTGCAATAGCTTCCTAGAGATGCCTCTAGTCAATTTCTGATGCATAGTGCTTCCCCAAAATTCCACCTATACTGTAACTATCCAGAAATTCAACAGGTTCCCAGTCCAGCCACAACCACTTCCTAAAGTGGTTCCTAAAATACCTATGGATTTCTGTCAGATGCATTCCTACAAAGTTTTAAAGTTTTATTGATGGGAATTTAAATTTAATTTATTTAATTTACATTTACCTGATTTTTAGGTTTTAGTTGTTTAGTTTGAATTGTAAACCATCCTGAGATTTTATTTAGGGTGGTATAAAAATATGATTACATAAATACAGGCAGACAGACAAGGCACAGTTCTTCCCCCAAATGCTATGTACTATAGCAAATGGCTGGGCAGTGATTCAAGACATCTAGCAGTTTCACATATCATTACTCCAGAAAACCTTTCTCCCCTGCTCCTCCCTTCAGACTGCTGGCAATGTAAGGACTTTCTTGGATCTCAATCTGAATGGAGGTGGGAAGAAAGATTGCCTGGCTTTGTAGTGTACACTGTGTTCAACTGCATTTCACTGTATGCCACATTAGAACAAGAAGATGGAGAACACTGTCTGATTGGCCTCAGAACATGCTGACATATTTCCTCCCCTAAAAGAGAAACATTTGGGTGTGTATGTAAATTATGCTCTTTCTTTTATTTGGCTTCACTCTGAAAGAACCAGCTGCTACCCTTGTTGTTCAATATTTTCTTCTGTCTTTTGATTTTTAGTCAGAGATGACACCTCAATTTGCTTTGTTTTGAACATTATCAAAATATATGTCATGACTGTATCAATGTCATTGAGTTCCACTGATAAGTGGGCAAAACAAATGGTAATAGCTGTGTAGTCCTCTTTGTTTGCAGACATGCTATTAACATAGCACTTTTCTGGTTTGAAAAAATGTTCCTCTTAAATACTTGGGAGGAATCAAAGACTTGATCTAGCTGTCTGCAATTCCTCCAACTGCTCTTACCAGGTTTTTTTTTGAGATGTGAGGAAATGGTGTCAACGTGGACAAATTTTCAGGATTAAAACTGCCTATTGAATGCAGTGCAAGGTTATTGGAGGACTAGAGCTAGATGCTCTGAGAATGCAGATATAGTATAAAATTCATCCGGGGCGTTTCTAGGAAGCCCCTTGCTGCCTTGCATGCCCTTGCAAGTTCCCCTGCCTCACAAGCTGTCAAAAGGCCCCCACCACATTGCATGCCACTGCAAGTCTATTCACCAACCTCTTGCCCCCTTGTGTACCCTTGCAAGGTTTCCACCACTGCACCATCAACTGGTTTGCCCTCACAAGTCCATTCAGCATTGCCTCACATTCCTGCTTGCCACTTGCCTCCTCACACTGCCTCCTTGTTGTTGCCTCACGTTCCCTCGCAAGATCCCTTTGTCATCTTGCCACTGCCTTGTGTGGTGGAAGGATCCCAGCACCTCACTTTGTAGTGGAAGAAAATAAAAACCCATGAAAGGAAAAGGAGAGGGAAAGGAATGGTTGCTCCATTGTAGAAGTGCCAGGGTGCTCATATATTTTTATCAAGCAGCTGTGTTTAGAACCAGGAAGTCACTCTCCAGAACTTGCCAGGATTTGCTGGTCCCAACTCTGACTTCAGAACCCTCAGTGGACAAAATGGTTGCTCTGTGCCCTTAGTTGATTTTATTCTGTTATTATGCTGACTCGGAGGCTAATAACTCAGGAAATACTGGATCCCCCCCAAAAAAACAAACAAACAAACAAACAGACAGTACAGGATTATGCTCCGGTGTATACCTGAATTTTAAAAACCATTTAAAGGGATATTTTGTTTTTATTTATTTATTTAACGAATTGGTATACTGCCCAAAACTCACATCCCTGGGCAGTTTCACACATCTCTGGGCTTATTAAACATAAGATATTGTATCTGATCCCTCCACCACCACCACCCCCAAAGAAAATAAAGCCAACACTTGTTTTCTAGCATTTAAGGGCCAGCTTTAAACAGCTGCTTCCCAGTAATTTTACATCAGATCTCACCAGATTTGGAGAGGTGGTGTCATTTGTCACTTGTTGATCTCTGCAAGGCAGATTAGACAAATAGATTGAGATTTTATGACCAATGGAATGTTGAGGGCTTATAATGGTAGAATGTGGAAACAACTCCTCACCTTTATACTGGCATTACTGTGCCAGTGTAATGCTCCTGTGCTTCTTTTTAAGAGCTTGTGTTTTCAATTTTTCTCAGTTAACCAGCTCTCAGTGTACCATTTGCCTACTCTTCCTCTATTTACAAAAATGCTTCAAATTCATTTCCATGTGGTTTTAATGCATTGTTTTAATGTAACATGTCTTATGTTCCAACTGGCAAGGATGCTTTCTACATAAAAATAACCATTATAATTACTATTGCTAAAAACAAACAAACAAAAATCCCTAGTATTTCAACCTCCATTCATACATTATTCCGACCACATCATTTGGCATTTCTCTATGCTGTTTTCTGGGACTGACTGTTATACCCTTCATTTCTTTTGCAGACCTGTCTAATAGTACAGTGGTATGATGAAGGGCAACATTATATCAGAGGAATTTCTGCAGTGAGAAGCATGAGCTTCATGTATTTATCTTATCTGCACCGTAAGGTACAGTGATTAACAGCTGGTGGATGTTCATAAACAATGCTGCTATCCAGATATGAAAGATGATATAAAATGAATGCAAAGTATTCGCCCTTGCATAAATATCTGTAGCACAACTTTTTACTTGATTCAGAAAATGGTAAGGTATTTCTCTAAAGGCTCAGCTGTATTACACTGTATTCTTCTTAGACAGGATCTGTTGAATAAATATATTTCTGATGAAATGCATATCCAATAAATGCAGCTTGGAGTCCCTAGGCGGGACATTATTATACCTTTCTTGCAATGATTTAAAAAATGTTAGCTTCATTCTCCAGTAGAAAGCCTGCTTTATATGTGCAGATCTATAGGGAATTATTACATATTACCTTAGTGATATGGTTTTAGATTCTTCATGATTTTTGCTCATGTTTATTTCTGGGAGATCACATGGGAATAGTAGATAGATAATGCATTTACTTCCTACACATTAGTCTCATTGACAATCTTATCTGACCCTCCCACTGATCTTTTTGATCCATGACTGGAATGAGGTGGAAAACAACCACAAGGAAACAAAACCATACCATCACCAGGGACTTGTAGCTTAAAAAGATAAATATTTCATGTGATTGCTTTCCCACGTGGTTTAGTAAAATTTTAACTATGCTAGTGCAACCCACTGAGGATAGGAGTGGTAATGATATTTTTTATACCCAGATGAACCACATAGGGAGCTGCTTATATAAATGGTTTGTTCCCACACAACACTGCCTGCCCACCAGACTACCTCCATGATTTTGTTTATGACATCACAATGCTGTTTCTGTGCTCATGATGTCACAAACACTTAAACAAGATAGTAGCTGCTGTCACAACTGTTAAGATTTAATAGCAGTGAGGGCAAATAAGCCAAGACAGAAAGACAAAAAAGTCAGGACAGACAGAAATAAATAAATAAAATTGCACTGAAAAGTAGCAGCCAGGAGAACAAAATGGTATGGTATATTATCCCAGTGAGGTGAGAATTGTTTTTCAGCAATTTGTTTAATCCAAAGGACAGTCTTTTGTATTGAAAAAGACCCTCTGGGTAATGCAGGCTGTGTATTTGTGAGAACTTTTGAGCAGAGGAATTTTATGATAGGGCAAAGACAAGTCCAAAGTTGTGAATACTGAGTGATCTTGTGAATAGAGAACCAGTGTGGTGTAGTGGTTAGTGTGCTGGACTAGCACCGGGGAGACCCGAGTTCAAATCCCCATTCAGCCATGATACTAGCTGGGTGACTCTGGGCCAGTCACTTCTCTCTCAGCCTAACCTACTTCACAGGGTTGTTGTGAGGAGAAACTCAAATATGTAGTACACCACTCTGGGCTCCTTGGAAGAAGAGTGGGATATAAATGTAAAAATAAATAAATAAAATAAATCTTTCATAGTAAGCAGCATTTCATTGTTATTGGTTAATGGATAACAATCTGCTACCATGTTGGAGTTCACATCTCTTAAATCTATGCACATTTGAACTGTGATTTCCTCACAAGAGCAATGGGAGAGACCCATTCTGATTAATCAACAGGCTCTATAATGTCAGCATGTTGTAGTCTTTAGAGCTGCTTCCCTGTAAGTGGTTGGTGCAATGCCATGGGTACGTTCCTCACTTTGTGTTGTACAGGTATTGCATTTGCCTTCATCTGAATTTCACATTTGAAATGTATGACAGTGCCTGGAGTATCAGAAAAAAGATCCAAGAAATCGGCAATCATATCAGCATATGTATGCTCCATCACCTGTAGTACAGGTTCCATGCTATTGCGATCTGATGTTTCCAGCCCAATACTGAGATTCCTTTTTGTGACACATACACTTTCCTTTCTGCAGTATGTCCTTTGTATTCCAGGACAGCAGTGAAGTATCCATTTATGGAAATAGGGCAGGCCTGCTCAACTTTGGCTTCCACATCTGTTTTTGGACTAAAACTCCCATAATCCCCAGCCACAGTCATCAATAGTCAGGGATTAGGTGAGTTATAGGCCAACATCTACAGGGTGCTTTCCAGATTAGACCCTGCAACAGGGTCAGGACATATCTCTGAAGTGTGCTTCCACACTTCCTATGTTGTGACACCGTAGTCCCTATGCTGACAGCAGGGCGCTGTTCATATTTCCAACGCCTTGTTTCAAATTTAATCACTGCAATATAGTGTTATGACACTGCATATCCAGTGTAAAGAAGTTGCTGTTTGGGGTGGGGGGGTTGTTAGTTTTCATGTGACTGCTCCCCCTGCTGTTTATGTTTTGAATGTGATTTGCCTGAATGGAAACATTTTGCTGCTGTTGAGTGGCTAATCTGGATAGCACCCAGGAGGATCAAAGTTGAGCAGCCCTGCAATAGTGGAGCCTTCATATCCCCATGGGTGGATGTCTGAAGGCTGCAGGTGCAAGTCTGAAGTATGTTGTGAGCTACACCTGGTGTTGCACTCTGTATATGCTCAGAGGGAAAGAGGCGAAGTCACATCATACACAACTGAATTGGTTCTTGGAGATGGTGACTATGTAGGATCTGGGCACAAGTAGAGATAGAGGAAGACACATTCAGAAAGTTCAATGGTCTTTATTATAAAAAGTTGCTCATCAGGATAATATTCAAACATGTCATTCATATTAAACACGTTTCCAATTCGAGGTGTAGTGCTATGTGCCTGGCTATGTCAGTAGCTCTTATCATAAAACTTCCCTCTCATGAAAAAACTGTTTCTTTGTTAGATCAGTTCAGAGCAGCATCCTCTGCTTATTGTCTTTTTGTTGCCAGGAAGCAGTTTGCTCCTTTTGTTCTCCAAACATCTGCATTTCTTAAGTTGTTGGTCTGTCTTTGCCTAAGAGGCAGGCTCTTGGCCCCTCTTGTGCCAAAGAGTGTTAAAAGGTCAAAAGGGGTTCTTTAAGAAGGAAGAAGCTAAGCTATATGTGTGAGACAGCAATTAAATTACTTCTTGAGTACATCTACTTAGTGTGTGATTCTACAAAGAGAATGTTTAAAGTAACAGGCAAGGGGTACATGTTTGAGGCTAGTTAATCAACGCATTTGACTAAGGCAGAACAATATAGGTAACATCAACATGATAAGTCTTCTGTCAGAGGAAGTAAGGGGTTAGCTTCCAGCTTGTCACCTAGGAGTTAATCATTTCACGCAGAGCTGAGTGAGTGTTCAGCTCAGAGAAACACATCAGTGTTTCTCTGAGCTGAACATTGCTATTGGAAATAGGCCTGAGTTCTGAACCAAATTCAGGGTCCAGTCCATTAACTTTGGCCATGCTGGCCATAACATTTAATAAGGAGTTTCTTGTAAATTAGATGGGAAATGATATTGTTTGTTTGTTTGTTTGTTTAACACAATTTTATACCACCAGAATGCAAGTTCTCTGGGCAGTTTACAACAAAACAGTAAAAACAACCAATAAAAAGATTAAAACATTTCAACTATTAAAATTTAAAACATTAAAACTATTAAAACACAATTAAAACAATATCTAATTAAAAGCCTGGGTGAACAAATGTGTCTTGACTGCCTTTTTTAAAGTTGTAGAAGATGGGGAGGCTCTTATTTCAGTAGGAAGTATGTTCCAAAGCCTTGGGGCAGCAATGGAGAAGGCCCATCCCTGAGTAGTCACCAGACAGGCGGGTGGCAACTGCAGACAAACCTCTCCAGATGATCTCAATGGGCAGTGTGGTTCATAGCAAAGAAGTCGTTCTCTTAAATAACCAGGGCCCAAGCTGTTTAGGGCTTTATAGGTTATAAGCCAAACTTTGTACTTTGCCCAGAAATTTATCAGCAGTGAGTGTAGATCTTTTAAGATAAGAGTGATATGGTCTCTCCAAGATGACCCAGAGACCAACCTGGCTGCTGCATTCTGGACTAACTACAGTTTCAGGACTACGTACAAAGGCAGCCCCAAATAAAGCACATTGCAGTAGTCAAGTCTGGAGGTGACCAGCAGATGTATTACTGTTCTGAGGTCATTTATCTCAAGAAACAGATGCAGCTGGTGTGTCAGCCGAAGCTGATAAAAGGCACCTCTGGCCACTGCCTCAACCTGGGACACCAGGGAGAGTTTTGTGTCCAGAAGCACCCCCAGACTGCATACCTGTTCCTTCTGGGGAAGTGTGACCCCACCCAGAACTGGCAGATCAAAATCATCTCCTGAGTTCCGACCCCACACAATAAGTACCTCTGTCTTATCTGGATTCAGCCTCAGCCTGTTACCTCTCATCCAGCCCATCACTGCCTCCAGGCAGGCATTTAGGGTGGTTATGCCTTCTCCTGATGATGTTGGCATGGAGATAAAAATTTGGGTGTCATAAGCATACTGATAACACCCTACACCAAATCTCCTGATGATCTCTCCCAGCGGTTTCATGTAGATGCTAAACATCGGTGACAATAAGGAGCCCTGAGGGACATACCAAAGTTCAGTTTTTGAAGAACAGCAGTCTCCAAGGGACACCATCTGGAATCTGCCTGAGAGGTAAGAGTGGAACCACTGTAAAGCAGTGCCTCCCACTCCCAACCCTCTCAGGTGCTCCAGAAGGATACTATGGTTGATAGTATTCAAAGCTCCCGAGAGGTCCAAAAGGACCAACAGAGTAACACTTCCTCTGTCAATTCCCCATTGGAGATTAGTTATGTGCACAGAACTGCGGAGGCACGGTTCAATGCCAGCAGGGGTCTCCCTTTAAGGGTGAGGGGGTTGCACTTACCCCTCCCCCCGCTCCCCCCCCACTGGTGCTCCGTTTTTAAAAAAGGTTTCCGGGGCAACAGCGTTTCTCCCTGTCGCCCCTGCCCCTGTTGTTGCCCAGAAATACAGGAAGTACAGGCTGTGCATGTGTTCGCTGCCACATGCATGCATGCCTTGCACGGTGCATGTTGCATGCGCACATTACGCATGCAACATGCACACACAATGTGATTATATGCAGTGCTTTTCAAAATCATTGTATATTTGTTTACACCAAGATTGTGTTCCCTTGCAAGGCAGGATTGAGCCTGAGCATGCAGATGTCCTAAATTGGTAGCCAGGTCATTTGGGAGGCTGGCAGGGGAAGGAGCCCCCACTGCCCTCTCTGTCATCCCCCATCCTGCTGCCACAGATATCTCAGGCCTGAAGCAGGCCACCAAGGTCATTTGGGACGTTGGCAAGTGGGTGAAAGTAGCCCCCACCTTTGTAGCCCCCCATCCCCACCACTGCAGCCATCCCAAGCCCAAAGCAGGCTGCCAGAAGGAGCCTCCGCTGCTGCCTCAATCATCCGCCCCACCCTGCCGCTGCAGCCATCTCAGGCCCAAAGTGGGCCACCAGGATCATTTGGGAGGCGGGTAGGCAGGTGGAAGGAGCCTCCACCATCCCCACAGCTGCAGCTGTATCTTGGATTTAGAAGGTATTACAAGGCTTTTCCCTCCCCAGCTCCATTTTACTTGTGAAGGGAAATCATTGCTGGATTCCCCTTTACAAGCCTCCCCATCGAGCCCTTTGAGCCATCTTGATGGCCAGACTGGACGGGGCCCAGTCTAGCATGAGTGCCCCCCACCCCGCCCCGGGGTGGCTCAAATCCAGTCTGGATTCAATCCGAGTCCAGGCAATTCAGTTCCATGCACATCCCTATGTACCAAATGGGGATCTTCATACACTTCATACACCTAATAAAGTAGACTGTAGGCCACAAACATTTATACCACAATAAACTGGTTAGTCTTTAGGGTGCCATAAGTTTCTTTGATGGTTTTGATACGACAGAGTGGAAGCTTGTGGTAAAATTAATTTATTCTAGATAGACAGTCTTGTTAAAGACTATCTATCTAGAATAAATTTATATTACCACAAGCTTACATGGACAAAACCTCAGTTCATCAGATGCTAAAATAAAACAAACAAATATTGGTTAACATGATCAGAGTAATGCTGGCAGTTCTAAATGGTCTGTGCTTCTGCAGGTGTCTAAAATATTACCCACAGAACTGCACAAGTCAAGAACACTCTTGCACTCATTCATAAAACTGTGTAATCATATTTGCACATCGGTACTTCCACTGGAAATCATGGAAGTATTGCCATGCAAGTATAATTGCACAATGTAAGTCTTAGAGCAAAAGTGCTTTTGTGAAACACCACAGCCGTTGTTTTAGACACCTGCAGCAGTGTCGACAGTTCAGATTCACTAGCATTATTCTGCTCATCATGTCAGCCATTGAAATTAGAGAATATTTAGCAATGTTAGCCTAGATAACATATCATGCAGATGGGAATGAAAATTGGGTCAAGCATAGGTGTTTTGTTTGGAAGATAACACTCATCTTTTGTCCTTCCTCATAGCATTGTTAAAATGTGACAGATCACAGAAGTTGTGGGGAGGAAAATTAGATAGATCTGATCTGTGAAGTTCAGCCAGACCACCAGTTGCCACACCAGCAGGAAAAGAATACCAAGGCATTTGAAACTGATAATGGGCCTTGATGGCCTTGGCCATCTGCTCCACAGCGACCCTTCAATCAATACTGACAGTCACAGTGAAACTGAAAATGCATTTACATGGAGAGTATTTTTTTATGATGGCCAGTTCAGGGCCCTCAGTGTACACCCCCACCCCAATGATTACTGAAGCACGCTCTCAATAGGTATTCAGCTTTGTGATATCATACTGTACTGTTTATCATCTCCCTGCTTACATCCCCATTATTACAAAAGGCATGACTGATTTGTTCCCTTGCTATCAAAGCACCTCCAGAAGCCTCCACCTCTCCTGTACTGTTTCACATCTGTGAACAAATCAGAGGTATATATTGAAGCTAACAGCTGCAAAATTGCCTACTCTGCCACATTCACATTCTATTTCTTCCCTTCTACTTTCAGATAAGTTTCTTCCCATTTCTTTTGTTTTTCCTTAACTCTAGGAGTGGTGCACTTGCACACCCAAAGTGCTCTATACCAGGGTTTCTTAAACCTTGGGCCGCCAGATGTTGTTAGACTACAACTCCCATTATCCCCAAACGTAGCCTTTGTGGCTGAGGATGATGGGAGTTGTAGTCCAACAACATCTGGGGACCCAAGGTTACGGAACCCTGCTCCATCCTTTTAAATGAACTGTTCTGGAACGCTGGCAGAATGTCCTGAGACTACCTTTGGGCTTCTGTGGGGAATTAGTGAGAATGAACAGTCCATTAAAGTGTGAATTTGAGAGTGAACAGTCCATTAAAGTGTCAGTCTGGACAAAGCTTTGGTCTGGAAATAAAGGCTGGAGATAGGAATATGGTATAATCAAATTTATTTGAGGATTATTGGGGTACAGAAAATGAAAACAGGCATATAAATTAGAGACTCATGAAGAGGCGTTTTAGCTTAAAGGTCTAAATTGCAATTAATTCAGCTTGAGGCTGGCAGAGAGAGAATCTGAAGTAGAGAGTTTAGACTTAGGAGGAGTGGTGGGGAGAGAGACCTGGAGCAAAGGCTGTGGTAGATGGAATAGCCAGAGCCAAGGCACATGCAGATGGTAGGTCCGAAGAAGGAGCACAGCATTGATTGAGGCTTGGGGTTAAGATAGGCAAACACACGCCTTCAGGCCAAACATGGGTCACACCCCCTGGCTGCAGGGGATGACATCCGTGACTTAACAAAAGAAGATATGCTGAATGATTTCACGATTCTCTTGAGAAATAGCCCTTTCTCCTTGTGCTAAGTGACTAACTGAGAATTTACCAAAAATGGGCATGTGGAGGCAGGGCCAGATTACGCTAGTGCGAGGCCTGTAGCATATGTTATAAAGGGGCCTTAAATTTTTAAAAAATGCACATAAATATTAAAACATAAATTATTTGCTTGCATAGTAAAGTAGTTCAATTTTTTCATTTGCTATATTTTGGGGTATGGGAGACCAAGCCACAAACTCACACTCACTACAACAACAGTGAACATTTATATACCATTTTTCAATCAAAATTCTCAATGTGGTTTACATAGGAAAATAAAGAGTGGATAGATGATTCTCTGTCTCCAAAGCGCTCACACTCTAAAAAGAAAAATGTGGTAGGCACCAGCAACAGCCACTGGACAGATGCTGTGCTGGGCCTTCTCTTATAAGGCACATTTAGCAGAAAAGGGATATTTTATCTAACATGGACCAAATAAAACAGGTAAAGTTTTAACTTTAATTCCCAGTTGGAAGCTGGGCGTGCGGGACCCTCAAAAACATGGTGCCCATAGCAAATGCGACATTTGCTACTAAGTTAATCTGCCATAGTGTGGACGGCTCACAGTCCCACGAGTCCAGTTAACCAAGATGGAAACTGCAAGCCTGCAGTTCCAAGTCATACAGGGTGCTGCGTGTAGCCCCTGAACAGGTGTTCTCATAATCTCCATTAATCCCTACTAGGACACCATAAGCCCAAACATTTTATCATCTTGTTCAAAATTTGATTAGGCATGTGCACAACCTTCAGTCACAGAAAACATGTTTTTAAAACAAACAAACAAACAAACAAACAAACAAACAAAAAATAGAACCACCACAACAACAGTATTTCTATTTTAAACATGGTGCTGTGACAGAGAAAGGGCTGACAGGAGGGCCGAGACTGAAATCTAATAGATTTAAACATATTTGGAATGGGAATTTTCAAATTACCTTAATCTGAATTTGTGTTCGTGAATTCAAATTATAAAATCCATTAAGTTGTCTAGAAAATGAAATAGAAGCAATCATTAATCCACCAAGGAATGGGGGGGGTGGATTATTGTAATATCAGTAAATCTAAATGTGAAGGATAAACTTTAAAACTGATCCTTTTTCATAGGAGGAAGAATATGCTTCTCTATACTCTTTCACACAACAAACGTATGTAGTGGGAGACCAGGATCATGCCTACTGACTCCGCAAATCCATACACAGGTTACTTAAGCTTTTTGTAGGTTTCCCAGCCATGTGTACAAAGCCTATGTGAATGCAGCTTGTAGGTGTGCAGTAGAGGTGTGCAGAACCGGTTCATTATCAAACCGGACCACCACAAACCAGGCCACTTTAAGTGGTTCGAACATGAGCTGCTTTGAACTGGTTCAGGCTGGCTTGTCAAACTGATCAATTCAACCAAGCTGATCAGTTCAACCGAGCCGATCCACATGCCCGTGGTTAGGTCCAAATTTGGTTTGAATACAGACCAAACTGCACCAACAAGTTTGTGCATACCCCTAGTGTGAAGGCTCTTTTATAACCTTCAGATGAACTCATAAAGATCAGGGCCAGGGCCAACAAGCACAAACCTGCTACCACCTCAATGTATTCCTTTTATACATCTTTTTGTTGTGGGGAAAAGGTTCTGAGTGCAAGCAAATGTACATCATTTTATAAATATATTAGAAGGATGGACATTCCAGAGACAGTGATTGATTGAGTGGTTGGTTGGTTGGTTGGTTGGTTGATTAAGTGCCGTCAAGTTGGTATCAACTCTTAGCGACCACATAGGTAGATTCTCTCCAGGATGTTCTGTTTTCAACTTGGCCCTTAAGATCTCTCAGTGGTGCATTCATTGCTGTTGTAAGTGAGTCCATCCACTTTGCTGCTAGTCATCCTCTTTTTCTCTTTCCTTCAAATTTTCCCAGCATTATGGACTTCTCAAGGGAGCTGGGTCTTCACATAATGTGTCCGAAGTATGATAGGTTGAGCCTGGTCATGTGTGCCTCAAGTGAAAATTCTGGATTGATTTGTTCTATGATCCCTTTGTTTGCTTTCCTGGCTGTCCATGGTATTCTCAAAAGTCTTCTCCAGTACCAAAGTTCAAAAGTGTCAATATTTTTTCTATCTTGCTTCTTCAAACTTCAGCTTTTGCTTCCATGGAGTGTCACAGGAAGAACCATTGTCCCAGCTATTCTAATCTTTGTAGGCATAGACACGTCATGGCATCTGAATATCCTTTCCAAGGCTTTCATTGCAACCCTACCAAGTCCTAGTCTGCAATATATTTCTTGACTGCTGGATCCTTTACTGTTGATGGTTGATCCTAAAAGGCAGAAGCTATCCACCACTTCAGTGTCTTCATTATCAATTCTGAGGCTGGTTGCTGTACCTGTTGTCATTAGTTTGGTCTTCTTTACATTTAATTGTAGTCTTCATTTTTTCACTGCGCTCCTTGACTTTCATTACTAGAGCTTGCAGATCATCCACATTCTCAGCTACTAGAGTGGCATCATCATTGTAGTGTGGGTTATTGATGTTTCTTCCTCCAACTTTAAAACCACACTCATCTTCTTCCAATCCAACTTCTATCAGTATATGTTCAGCATATAAGTTGAATAAATAAGGAGAAAGCATACAGCCTTGTCTTACTCCTATGCTGATCTGGAACCAGTCTGTTTCACCATGTTCCGTCTGGACTGTGGCTTCCTGTCCTGTGTATAGGTTTGGTTTCTCATGAGAACAATGAGATGTTCTGGGACACCCATTTTCCTAAGGATATTCTACAACTTGACATGGGTGGTGCAATCAAAGGCTTTTCTGTAATAAATAAAGCACATACTGACTTCTTTTTGATATTCTTTGGCTCTCTCAGTTATCCAGTATTTGTCAGCAAAGATGTCTCTTGTTCCTTGGCCTTTTCTGAAACCAGCTTAAACATCAGGGCTGGATTAAGCTAGTGTGGGGCCTGTAGCATATGTTATGAAGGGGCCCCAAATTAAAAAAAATGCACATAAATACTGAAACATAAATTATTTACTTGCATAGTAAAGTAATTCAATTTTTTCATTTGCCTAGTGCCCCTCCCCACCAACCACCCCATGCCTCCACTCAGCTGAGCCAGCCAGCCAACAAACTTTGCAAAACACACACACACCCCACACACTTTTGTGACTCCTGACCATGGGTTCTCCTTTGGAGTTATTTTCACAAAGAGAAAGGGGGTGGAGAACAAAACTCTGAATGTTTAAATTAAAAGGTTCTCAGGAATTCTGTACTTTGAGAAATCTGAACCTATTAGCAATTTTGGCACACAACAGTGGATGTTTGATTCCAATGTGTGCAGAACATATTGGATCCCAGCAGCCATCACATTAAAAGGGCCATTTGACAATATTAAGAATATATGTTTAACCTCTTGTGCAAGCCTGACAGGAAAGCAGATGTATATTTAAAATAGTTGATGCATTGCAAATGAATGTGATTATGATGAGGTGCATTAGCAACTTCCATGAAAACAGAAGTATCCAAAAGACAATCTTTTGGCAGGAGGCACAGCCTCTTTCAATCTAAATTACATTAACATGCTTAATATTAAAAGGAGGAAATGCACAAATCATTCAGTGCAACCCTAAGCATGTTTACTCAGAAGTAAGTCCTACTGAACTCAATGAGCCTTACTCTCTAGTAAGTGTGTTTAGGTTTGCAGCCTCCGTTTATCTTTGGACAATTTCAACGGGCATCCCAATGTAAAGCTAATGAAGTTGGCAACGCAGCAGTAGTTATTTCAGTTCTAGAGGAGAGGAAAGGAGCTCACCTTAAATTTGGCAGTTCCTTGAAAAGCAATGATCACAAATTCCCTCCCAACAGCACTAGATACTAAGGGAGTATATAAGTGACCTTACCCAACAAGACCATAATATAATCTCCTTCCAAGATCCCCTCAATTGATCCACTAAACTTTGAGACTCCTCTGAGTTACTTCTGACTTTCTTTTTCCTCTTAAAGGTACACATTCTCATTGTTTATCTTTACCCTCTCCCAGTCAGTCGGAAAACGCTGGCAACATTCAACTAGCATCTTCTTTAGCTTCCTTTCTTCCACCCCAGCATTAATAGTTAGTTGTTTTTTAATCTAAACTGCTTTTATTTCTTTTACTCTCTCTGTGTATGTTTTTAAAAACTTTTACAGTTTAAACAAATAAAGACCAACTCCCTGGTGATTAAGTTATCTTTGAGACCCCTTTGCAAGCGATCTGTTCCTATTGTTGTTCTTACTGCTCCCTCCCGTGCTGCTTAACATAATAGATAACCCAATCAACACCATGGTGCCAGGAAGACCTTGCTTAAATGCCCTCCAGCGAGGCAAGAGAATGGGCAGCAGCAGGCAATGAGGAGAGTCAGCAGAGAGCACCAAATAGAGAGCAAAAGAAGGGGCAGACGTTCAAGCCAGGCGTTCGGAGCTCTAGAAAACGTGGGGCCTGTAGCTACTATGTTAATCCGACCCTGTTAAACATTTCCCTTTCTACGTAGGGCTCTAATCTACGTTGGATGATCCGGAGTGTTATTTTGCTAGCATGTGAAATTAAGGATATTGTGCGATGGTTTGCACAATCTGTTAAGTCTCCTTTCTTTCGTATGGGTATGGAAACTGACCTCTTCCAATCTGTTGGCCATTCTGTCATTTTCCAAATTTGCTGGCATAGTTTGTTTAGAGCCTTGACTGACTCTTCTTCTGTTACCTGCCATATTTCTGTAGCTATTCCATGAATTCCTGTAGCCTTCCGACTTGTTAAGGACCAGAGTGCTGATCTAACTTCATCTTCCCATATTAGTAGTTCTTGCAAGTAGGGAATATCTTCTAGAGTAACTTGGATGTTGACGTCCCTGCTGTACAGATTTTCAGTATACTCCTTCCATCTCTGTTTGATCTTCTCTGAATCAGTTACTATCTGTCCTTTGGCATCCCTTAACATACCAGTTCGAGGTTGGAACCTCTTTCTGAGTTCAGAGATCTATTGGAAAACTTTCCTTGTTTTTCCATGTCTATTTCCATTCTCTTTACAGATGTCATGTCTTTACAGGTATTCAGAGACATAAACTCCCATTAATAGAAAGCCAACTACATTTCAATTTCAAGTTAGTCTCAGTGAAAACCCTGAGACTAGGGTCCGCTAACTTGCTATAAAACAAGCAGAAAATATGAAGTGATTATAAAAATTATAAGGAATTTGTCAGAGGGTTGGGGTGAAAAACCCAACCTAATATCAGTCCAGGTTTTTAGTTCAATAAGACAAGCTATTATGTCATATTGGCTGCATATTTCTAATTTTGATAAATATAAGAAATATTATTTGGATCTAAAATCCTAAATCTAAATCAAAAGCCTGCCATTGGCCAAAAGGTTGTCCATTTGTTTTATAATGCAACTATAACTCTTGTGTTTACTAGCGTGACCCTTGCGATATAGATTGTATTTCTTGCCAGCTACATGTTTAATGTCAGGGAAGTCAATAAAACAAGTCAGAAGAGTTCATTTATCCATCTGTCTCTTTCTTGTATTCATGTACTTCATTTGGAAGACATTGTGGTGTGAGTAATTAAAAATTTAGTCCATAAGTGGGAAAGAAAGGGCAGTGTTGGGGACTTAAAACTTTTGCATACTTCAAATATCTGCAGCACCTGCTATAACCAAACCCTCTGTGACAGTGTTTGGCATACTGAAAGCTAGCCATAACCAAATCCAAGCCTAATGGTGCTTACAATCCAGCTTTGGGGGAGGCCTCAGATGTTTCAATTTAATGCATCACATCCTACACATTACAAGAATCCATAAAGTGCCCACACTAATTCCTGGTACATCCATATTGTAGAGAAGGTGGACTGCAGGATCTGCAAGAAAAATAATATCCACAGAATTAGTGCCCCATGGGGATTAAGGGAAATCAGTACAGGAATCAGTTCAGTTGCCATGATGCAGGAATCAGCCTTGACAAAAATCATGTGCACAGTGGAAAAATGCATAATTGAAAATGCAGAGTAGTGTAATAATCTATATATATATATATATTTCTCGTAGGCATACCTGTCATTAATCCCATGTGTGGCAGCTCTCATGAGAGTTCACAAGTGAGCTGCCAGCAGGGAAGAGGAAAGTGCCAGCACCGGACAGGCAGGCAGGCAGGAGGGGAGAAAATGGCAGTGGTGGGTGGGCAAAGAAGATGGTGGCAGGTGGACAGCCGGCAGGCAGGGTGGGGGAGAAAATGGCAGTGGCAGATGGGTGAGTGGGTGGAACTAGAGGCACAGATGCTCTGCGCCTTGCTCAGCTAATATATTTCAAGTGTTCAAAAGCATTAATATATATATATATGTGTGTGTGTGTGTGTGTGTGTATAATCTATCAATCAATCAATCAATCAATCTATCTATGTATCTATATCTCAATCAGTAATTAATAACAACAAAAACATTGCAAGGGAGATATTAAGCTCTTTCACACAATCGTTGCAGACTGGACTAGAAGGGAGGCATGTTCCTACCCCATGCCTCCACACGACCCAACCTTGTGTTGGGTTTGCTTACTCAACCCCCACATGATCAGGAGAGGGGGTAAAATTAGATGGGTTCTCCAGTATCCCCAAATGCATTGTGGGAGCAGCAGAGAGGCAGTCTTCAGTACCTTACCAGTTCTGCTCTGCCTGAGCCCACTTTACACAGAACTCTATGGTCCTGACAGCCACCAACATCCGAAGCTGCTTTAAAAACCAGATATCGCCCACAGATGACCAAACACCAAGCTAGGAGGAGAGTTGTTTTCCTCCTACATCAGCTTGGACCTGACCTGGGTGAAAAAGTCACCTTTTCTGGTCATAAGGACAGTAACGTCAAGTATTCTTATCACCATGTATATGAAAGAAAGAGGTTGAGCGATATTAGCTTACAGGGTCACTTCAGGCCATTTCCCAGGGAGGCATAGTCACCAACCCAGCACTTGTCCCCAGTGATGGCCCACAAAGGAAGTAAGGTGAAATGACACCACGCTGCTTTTTCTCTTTGGGAGGAAGAGATATTTGAAATAAGAAAGTCATTAGAAGTTTTTGATTTTAATAGGAAAAAGAGAAAGGGGAGGGAAAAGAGGTTGGCATTCTGCCTCAGAGAGCAAAATGTATGGGTCCCCACTGATGGCTTGCCTAAGTTCGCCCAGTGAATTCACAACTGAGATTTTAGCAACTCACAGTTTGTGTACTCTTCATTCTTTTGCAACAATACCAGCTAAGAGTGTATAGCTTGGTAATGCTGGGGTAAACTAATCCAAAGATAAAAGGGTAGGGATTAAAGACAAGGCTGGGGGAAAGGAATGCTATCACTTTAAGATATGGGCTGCAGTCTTTTGAGAGTAAGTCAGGAGAAAGCTATTAGATAATGGCTATGTTATGACCAGCAGTTACAACAATCAACTTATTCATTCATTCATTTGGTAATAGAGATAATAAGGTGTGAATGTTGTAGAGGGATTGTTTGGGGGGAAGTATATGATAGGGGATCTGTGAGTCTTGTAGCTCTTGTCTTTATAAAAAACATTTGTCTTTATAAAAACACTGCAGCACTTGGACACCAAAGAGTTCCAGGCCATTTGGCCTTTCATTGCACAGAAGCTATTCCCCCCCACATCCCCTGTACTATATATATTTTACTCGTTCTTCATGATGTGTTTTCTAGTTATATTAATATATTTCTGTGAATATGCTGTGTGAATAGAACTGTATGCCATACCCAGATGGTTGGTGTGCAATTGGTTTATTTTGGGATGAAATGAAATGGGTCAGCCATAATTTATCAAATGAGTATGGTGCTAGCTATTGTGACTAGTCAGTGGTTAAAGCTCAGTCTCTCCCTGGGAGACTGACATGGACCACTCACCAAAATAGCCCCCTGGCACTCCTGAGCTAATCCTGAAGCAGCCATTGGGAAACTACTCATTCCTCTTGCAAGAAGGTGTTGACGTGATGTAAGGGCCTCATTGGAACCATCTGTAATTCCTATTGGTTGTACCATACAATTTCTATCATAAACAAAATTCCCAGTTCTGTGATGCTCAGTCTTTATGATTTATGAGCCCTTCCCAACCTTCAAACCATTAGTTTCCATAGTAAATTGCAACTGACCCTATCCACTCCCAGCATAGCATCCCTCCGGTGGCTGTTGCTGGTGTCTATCTTATGTTTCTTTTTATATTGTGAGCATTTCAGGGACAGTGATCCATTCTCTCTCTCTCTCTCTCTCTCTCTCTCTCTCTCTCCCTATAAACCACTTTGGAAACTTTTGTTGAAAAGTGGTATATAAATATTTGTTGTTGCTTTGCTAGAAAGATAAATTGGAGAGCTGAAAGAAGAAAACAGTTGAACCTTCTTGGATTACAGTTAATTTAATTTTTTTTTTTAAGAATCACAAAGTTTGAGATCCTTTCTAACAAGGTTTGAGGTAGGGTATTTTATATATAGCATTATTTATTTATTTATTTATTTATTTATTTATTTATTTGATTTATATAATTTGATGAGATGCAATGATTGATGAAAATTTTTATTTGCCCCTTTTGCTAATGCCCTTTTTGCTATAAACTGGTCATAGTTGCTACCACCAGTAGTATCAACTCTACTGTTGACAAGAGAGAGAAGAGTTCTTGACAACAGTAGATTTGAGAGACTTTCTATAATGTGACAGCCATATTTCCTGGAAGACAATTATCTCTCCAGGTTTTTCCTCCTTTAACACACACTTAACCAGTAAGAACCTTTCCCTCTCCCACCCAGTTCATGACTTTTCAATGCCACGACTAGATTACATGAAATAATATTTCATGGAAAAGGATCCTTCTGAGCAGAAATATGCTTCTCTTATCACTTAGAAATAACTATTTACTCTTGTGTATTTGTACTAGGGAACAAAGTGTGGCTTACATTGGGCAAGAACACTAGCAACGCTCTTTGGGGAAGTACAATGCTTTTCCATTGGCAATATTTATTTCCAAATGACCCTTCAGTGAAAATCTTGCAGTTAAAATGTTACGTTGAAATGCTTGCAGTTTATGTCCTCTACTGTGGATAATCCCTCCATGGTATACAACACCCATTTGTTGTGTGATACTCTACACAACAGAAGTCCAAATATGAAATCACCTCTCATATTTCAAAGGATAGCCCTTATTTAATAACAACAGAACTCTCCATTGTTTGGATGCCTCCATAATTTAATTACAGGTATATTTTGGGGTGTTGTTTTTTTCAAGCAAGCCATACCAAATGAGTAGTGCACTCCATTTCAAGCACTATTAGTTTTAACAAATGTAATTGATTTTCCTCTTGCTTGAACTACAAAATAGCAGATTACTCACTACCAGCAACTTTGTGATCTTCTAAATACAGTATTTCCTTGTGGGTCATGCAGCCTTCAGGGACATATTTCCAAGTCACATAGAGGGCTTCTGGACAAGGGGAAGTAACCAACATTCCCACACACTAGCAGGGGCGTAGCAAGGTTGTAGTGGGCCCAGAGACAAGATTTCAAAATGGGGCCCCCCTCACTGAAGCTCAGCTCATGAAGTAAAGAAATCTTAAATGAGGCTGAATAGTGGTAACACACTCTATCTATCGATCTATACACACACACACGTGTGTGTATGTATGTGTGTGTATATGTTGTGTGTGTGTGTGTGTGTGTGTGTGTGTGTGACATATAACCTATGTGCCACAAGAGAACATCATCCTAAATTATTTTTTTAAAGGTTCTGTAAATTGTGGATGATGCAAGTCATTTAATGGTACTAGAGAAAGACATGCTGTTCTGGTAGCTCCAGGTCTTAACACTCACATCAGTTTTGGAGAATGAATACAATTGAAGGAAGCCCGTGTGGCTGGGGGAGTCAGTCTTGTGACTTGCCTCTGGGGGGCCCCCAGGGCAGTGGGCCCCCAGACAACTGTCTCCCCTTGCCCTATTATAGTTACGCCCCTGCACACTAGCATTGGTGAAGAATCAATATGAAACTTTTCATAAGCATTGCTATACCAGTGCTACCTCCATAGCACCAATCTTCATTATTAAGGTTGTCAGCCAATGGGTTTAGTTAGAAAGAAAAGCGCTAAAAACCTCTCCCACACCAGTTTTCTACTTTAGTTTGCAACCTACAACAGAACTGCATTTTGTCAAACAAAGAATAATCAGGGACAAACTACACATGACTGAGGGTGTTACAAGGCATGACTGAACATGTTGCAACAATCCTATGGGGTAGATCAGTATTGTCATCCCCTTATTATAGACTTGGGGTGGAGTAGTTTTGGTCTGTACTAGACTGTACTACTGTAGCAGCTTTTCAGTCCTTGGTTGACAGCAAAGATGACACCTGAATATCTTGAATATTTTGACTTCTAGCAAATGTTGTGTACTGCTGTGTTCATACTAGCTCCCGAATATTGCTAAACAATTGATTCATGTATCAAAAATAATCGCCTGGAACCTACTCTGTTAACAGGAAAGAAGGAGCTTTCTTCTTCTGGGGGAAAAGATCTTTTTATTATTCCTTTCACCTTCCTCTTTTCTTTTTAATAATTTGAGCAACACCACATGATCATTTGTACTCGAAAGCTTTCCAAAACACCTCAAAAGCCGGAAGGAAGTAGATGAATGCATGCAAGCCACATATTAAAAATACATGCAGAAGTTCTCCCTCCTTTTAAATACACATAAATATATATGATATTGCTCAAACAATGTATTACTAGAATGAGCCCTGGCAATGGATTCAGGCTCAAGGAATGTCTGCTAAAAAAAACCCTGCTCATAGGGCTAAGAAAAAATGATAGATTTAGGGAAAGGAACTGGAGGTATAAAGGGGAGACATAAAGGGAATGTAAGCCCTATTCAGCCTCAGCATAACATCCCTCCAGTGGCTGTTGCTGGTGTATACCTAAAAATAGCAGCAGCAGCAGTATTAGTAGTAGAAATCAGAATCAGAAAAGAGGAATAGGAAAGACTCCAGAGAGGAAGTGGAATAAATGGAAAGTGGGGAGTGGAATAAAAGATTTGAGTCAAAACACTACAGCAGGAATTGGGGAGCGGGGAGGGAAATTATGAGGTGAGGAAGAAGATATAATTGAGTCTTGATATCCCTACCACAGGCAAATATGACAAGCAAGGTAGAAGAAGGACAAGGGGATATGAATAGGGAGGGGAAGGATGGACTTAAGTTGAGTGAATGGAAGCAAGATATCTGGGCATAAAAACAGAAGGTATATGTTTACTGTGGAATACATTACCATAGTCATCCACATCTCCTGCTCTGTGGAGAAATAAACAGATTTGCTTTCTTGCTTTGGATACGAAGGGTTTTTAGTTTGGGTTTTGATCCAAATAAGGGGATTTGCATGGCCACTTCAGGGAGAAGCTATAAGCGGCCTCTTAGTTTATTTATTCAGCTGCCAACAGGACTGCAATTCTCTGCACTCTTACATCGTAAGAAGCCTACTTGAATGCAGTGGAACTTATTTCTGGGAAAGTATGAACAAGTATCAACAGCGCAATTCCAATAATGATTTATAACACATCCCCGGCACCTTTAAAAGGGAGGAGAGCAGGTCCATACCTGCTCCTGTGCCACTCACCTGCAGCTTCCTGTTTGGGCGGTGCATCCCCCAGCTGCCATAGCACACTGGTGGTGCTCTCCCCAGCTGCCCTCATGCACTGGAAGAAAAAAAATACAAGGGCAAAGAAAGCAGCACTCCTGCTTCTGAAACTGTTTTCCCCTTGCACTCTACAGCTTATAGTATGGTTTGGGCTTTTGGCGGGGTGGGGGAAGAATATCAGTTGGGGGGATAGCATAAGTAAAATGTCAATCCCCTCCCCGTTGTTTTTGCCAGCAGAGCACACCTCAATACAGATGGAGGTGGGGGCTGCAGCATCTTTTAAGCAAAACAAGCTATCTTAGGTGATCCTATTATAGATCTCTTGCATCACATTCAGGAGATGGGTAGGAAGGATCTTTTATCAGGGTCTAGAGTTTCGGGTCCCCTCTTTCTGCCCTGCTGCCCCAAAATACAATATTTGATATTGTAGTTTTCAGAAATAACCAACAGAATCATGGTGCTAACAAAAAATAAAAACATGAGAATTGGAAGGGGCTGGCCTGGTCTGCAAATCTATTACAGTGCAGAAAAAACTGAGGCTAAATGTATATCATGTCTGAGGATGATTCTGCAATTTTGATCAGTGAGAGGCTGGCAAAGGCTCTTTTGGGGTGAGTGGGAGAAAGAGATTATTGATTGGTTGGTTAAATTTATATACTGCCTAACATTGAAATCTCTAGGTGGTGTACAGAATTAAAACATAATATAATATAAAACTGTCTGGCAAGTTTGGCTGTCCTTACCCCCAAGGATGGAGTGGTGAGGGGGCCTGAGGAGACAGGGACAAGTGGCAGCCAGGGAGAAGTGGAGGAAAGACTGCCAACAGGCAGGGACTTGGTTCCAGCAGAAGAGGGGTAGAGCCCTGAAAGAGCCAAACAAGGCTGGAGTGGGCCCAGAGACAAAATTTTAAAATGGGCCCCTCGCTGATACACACACACACACTTCACAATATATAGTAATGTGACTTGCCTCTGGGGGGCCCTCGAGGCGTGGGGGCCCCCAGGCAGCCACCTCCCCTTGCCTAATAGTAGTTACGCCCTTGGAGCCAAAGTGGAGGTGCACAAGGATATCATCATCAGCACATCTCCCAAAGGGAGAGGGTCTGAGCAGGTGAAGGGGGAGAGACATTGGCAGCAGCTGTAAAGGGTAGACAATTACAAGGAATAAAGAGGGGCATTGATCCCGTAATTGGGGGTGGGTGATGCATAGCCTGTGAGGAGGCATATAAGGAGCCAGCCGGGGATGAGAGGCTGGCTGGTGGCAAGTGTCAGGGGCCCACAGAGAGGGGCAGACACGAAGAGCAAGCAGCCTGGGATGGAGGAGGCACAGGGTGATGCTCAACCCCCTCCCCGCCCCTGCTCTGAGGCCGGACCTGGTACGCCTAGCCAGGCTTGGTAAAGGGGACAGGGACATGTAGCCAGACAAAAACATTTACAATTCATAAACAGATAAAAATCGCAATAGATACAAACACATTAAAATTTAAAAATTAGATTTCAGTTAAAAGCCTGGGAAAACAAGTACATCTTGGGGGTCCTCCTGAAAACAGAGAAGGAGATACTCTTATTTCAGCAGAGAGAGAGAGAGTTCCAAAGCCCTGGGGCAGCCACAAAGAAGGCCTGGTCCCGCGTTGCCACCAAACGGGTTGGTAGCAGCCATAACTGGACCCCTCCAGATGATCTTAATAGGTGACAGGATTCATGACAGAGAAGGCACTCTCTTAAGTACCCCGGATGAAAGCTGTTAAGGGCTGTAAATAAAGTATCTATCTAGGTAATAACCAGTACTTTGTATTCCATTCAGAAACATCGCAGCAGACAGGGCAGTGCTTTTATTATCAGTGTTATATGGTCCCTTCGCGTAAACCCAAACAGGCTATCGCATTCTGAACCAACTGTAGTTTCTGAACTACTTACAAAGGCAGCCGCATGTAGAGTGCATTACAGTAGTCAAGTCTAGAGGTTATCAGCATACGTACCACCATTTTAAGGTCATTTGTCTCCAGAAATTGACATATCTGGTGTATCAGCCAAAGCTGATAAAAAGCACTCCTCAACCTGAGAACCCAGAGAGAGTTTGGGATCCAGACTATGGATCTGGATAGTCCCAGTCTATGCACCTGATCTTTTAGGAAGTAACCCCATCTAAAACAGGCCGTTCATGTGACCAGCCCTAGCCAGGTAGGGCAGTTCTAGCCTAGGTAGGGCTGGTTATGTGAACCAAAAGTGATCCCGGCACTAGGGATGTGCCACAACCAGCTCAGGCAGCCATGGGCAGAGTGGAGACTGGTTCCCTTTAAAAGCAGGTAAACACTTTTCCAGGCACAGCACCTGCTTTCCAAAAGGCTGTGCATGGCTGCAGTATTGTTCCCAGCTGCCTGCATGCAGCATCAGCACACATAAGGCCACCGCGCATGCATAGTGGCCATTTGCATGGTCAGCATGGTATTGCTGAACTCATTCCCTCACATCCCTACCTGGCACTCCTTGGCTGGGTAGACCAGGTTCTAAATCTGGAATAAAGTGAGGTAGAAGAATGCATGTGTGTCTCCAAACTCACTCCCAGCTCGTGTGCGTTAGTGGGCTACTACCAGCAGCTCCTTTTGGGCTGCTGGCAGCCATACTCATCATAGAGCCAGGGGGAAGGAGCGGCCTGGCTCCCAGGCATCCTTCTATGCACCACACTGCTCACACCATGCTTTGTGGGCTTCCTGGAGGCTGGGTGTCCTTCCCCCTGTCCAGAGATGTGTGAACTGGCTTGATCTGAGAGCCCCTGGTGGCGCAGTGGTAAAACTGCCGCCCTGTAACCAGAAGGTTACAAGTTTGATCCTGACTCAGGGGCTCAATGTTGACTCAGCCTTCCATCCTTCCGAGGTCGGTAAAATGAGTACCCAGAATGTTGGGGGCAATATGCTAAATCATTGTAAACCGCTTAGAGAGCTCCGGCTATAAAGCGGTTTATAAATGTAAGTGCTATTGCTATTGCTATCTCCAGCGGGTTCACCATCAAACTGGTCCAGCTCTAGGGCTTACCCTTGAGCTGGACTGTGTCCAGTTTGGCTCAAGGTTGAGCCAACCCCCCCCCCCAAAACCCCAACCCCTGGCTGGCTCAAGGCCAGATTGAAGATTCTACAGTTTAAAAAAAAAAAAAAAAACAAGCAGCGGATCCCTCTAGATAATTTGGGAGGAAGACAGGTAAAATCCTGCCTTTCCCCCAGCCTTCCCCAGCCCCAAAGAATTGGTTGTGTGAATGACCTTAGTGTGTGGGAAACTATAGAACTTGTAGTGAGATAGACATAGGCTGATGGTTAAGATGATATATTTGATGGGTCCCTTCCACTATGCATTAAGGGATGTGTACACATTCTGGCTCTTCCAACACATTTTTTCTATAGCATCATGATTACATAGGAACATAGGAAGCTGCCATATACCGAGTCAGACCACTGGGCCATCTAGTGCAGTATTGTCTACACAGACTGACAGCTGCTTCTCCAAGGTTGCAGGCAGGAATCTCTCTCAGTCCTATCTTGGAGATGCCAGGGAGGGAACTTGGAACCTAGATGCTCTTCCCAGAGTGGCTCCGTCCCATAAGGGGAATATCTTACAGTGCTCACATATAGTCTCCCATTCAAATGCAACCAGGGTGGACCTTAATTAGCACAGGGGACAATTCATGCTTGCTACCACAAAGCCAACTAATCCTCACATAATTTTAGGACTCAGTCTAGACTAGGAGACTCCAGACAAGTGGGACTCAGGCATCACAGGGGAGTCACTTTCATGGGCAGGAGTGGGTATTCAGCACTATCTCTGGCATCTCCTACACCACAGGCTATATCGAAGCATTTTATGTGCTATATCCAAGTGCTCAGGTTTAAATGGGTTCTGCCATTGTGCCTGGAATAAATGCCTGGAGCACAAGTTTTCAGAATTCAAAAGCTTGTGATCCTTTCAAAGAATTTGTTTTTTGTATCCAATGCATTTCCTTTATTTCATGTCTCACACTTCATTCCAATCTGTCCATTTAGGTGAGCATTAACTTGGCTCCCTGAAAACAATGCCAAAGCTTCTTTCTATTGGTATGATAATTCTGAAGACAAAGGTTTGTTTGGAGCACAGAGTATGAACTCTGTTTGATCTCAGCCCAACAAAGACATTTCATTACGCCTTCTGTACTTCTGCCATTTGCCTAATTTAATGTGTTTTTGTCTCAGGATTTATTTTAAGCACAGTAAATGCAAAGATGAGACAGATTTCAAAATGATAGTGTTGCACTGCAATTATACAACAATCTGCAAAAGTAAAGAAATGTCTTATTTCCTTCAAATTATCTAACTACAAACACGTACAATTAAGTTAAATAATAAAAGCTCAATTTTCATGTTGATTATCCCCTCTGCTTTCTAATAGTTTGTGGGGGTTTTCTTATTAAACTGTAGATAGATTTAAATATGCTTCTAGATACCAGTGGCCCTACTGTGTAGATGCAGCACATTCCCACCTGTGTAGGAAATCAATCAGAATGAGATTAGTGCATCCAATAAAAGCAGCTGAAGTCTACTATTTGACTCGGGAAAATCCCTTTCCCTTTCCCTATTTGTTTGAAAGTAATTCCTGCATGAGAATAAGCTCTCAGTAAGGGTTTTAACTGTCTCCATGCTATAAGGAGGGGTGGGCATGAATGACATCAGCAAAATAGGATTACTTTTCAGATTCACTGTTTTACATTGCAATCCTAATGATACTTATGTAGAAGTCAGCCCAGTTTAATCTGATGGAACTTAATTTGTGGTGCCTAGAAAAATGTACCCCACTGAAATTTGTGAACATTCAGGGATGCAAAAAGTGAAACAGTGGAGGGCATATGCCCATACAAAACTGATGTAGGGTGGAATTATCCATTTCTACATGGGACATAACATGTTCTGATGGATGGTCCTGAGGACAGACAGGACAGGTTCTTTATAAGACTTATTGTACATATGGTTCTTCAACAGATATAGGAATAACCAAATATCATCATGACACTATGTGAACCAGAATTCTAGTCTCTTGCTAGAATACTCCTATTTGTCTAAGACTTCCAGCCTGATCCTATATATGTTTACTGGGAAGTTAGGTATCCAACCCTTATCCAACCCCTATCCAAGCCCAGCACAGCATCCTTCCAGCGGCTGTTGCTGGTGTCAACCTTATGGTGTTTTTTTTAAGATTGTGAGCCCTTTGGAGACAGAGAGTCATTTTATTTATGTATTATTTATTTTTTCTATGTAAACTGCTTAGAGAACTTTGGTTGAAGAGCTGTATATAAATGTGTGTAGTAGTAGTAGTAGTAGTAGTTACACTAGCTGACACCCAGATTAACATTGCACATGCCGAATACTGCTTTGCATGTGCGATGGGGGTGGGACAATATTTGCCAATTCCCTCTTCCTTCTTCAGCCCTCTGTGCCTCCCACAAATATGTCCCTGAGATTCCCACAACACTCAGGGACATATTTTTGGGATAGACAAAAATCACCACTCTCCCATTGTGTGTATAACTTGCTATTTGGGGTGCACAATGTTAGTCCAGATGTTGGCCACTGAATTCAATGAGACTGCAGACTTTATGGACATACCTAGTAGAAAGACATGGATAGGGTTAAACGTTATCATTAAGTGTGTGTGTGTGTGTGTGTGTGTGTGTGTGTGTGTGTGTGTGAGAGAGAGAGAGAGAGAGAGAGAGAGAGAGAGAGAGAGAGAGAGAGAGCGTGAACATATGAATGTGTGCACACACACTTGTGAATTATGGTGTGGTACTTCTAAACAGAAGAAGTAGCAGGCTGGAATCAGATGTGGGAATCAGCACATCCAGTTCCTTAAATAACAAACCTTGTTGGCCTGCTTGACATTGTTCTTCATCTGTTAAATGACTCCCACTTCCATAGTGGGACCGAAGTGGTTAATGAAAGTTTGCAATTTATAGTGGAGAGTTCCTTGAAATATTGATTTATCCTTTACTTAAGAAGGTCTATGCTGCCTGGTAGGGGTGTTGTTCCTTCAGCACATTTGTTGGAACTGACTGCCTAAGGAGCATGTTTACCAAGGGCAATGAACATCAATCAAAGCTACCTGCAGAGCACTCGGATCTTCCATATAGGTACAATAACAGCATGCCAGCCATATACAGCATGCCTTGCTTGTCCCCTACAATCTTTAGCTCTGATTTGTAGAGACAAAGTGCTGGCAAACTCTGTTAGACAGCCGGAAACTAACCTCAGATGATGGCAGCTTGCCCTTTCTCCTTGACAGATGTTGGTCCAGACACTTAGGAGTGTATTTAACTGCCAGTGACAGACAGCAAAGATAGTTTCCAAGTAACACTCAAGCATGAAGTAGATGACAGTGGTCCTTTGGTTGACAGTTTGGAAAGAGTCCAGGACTTTCTCAAGAGAAAATGCACATTTCCCCTCCAGTCCCACCTCTTTCTTCAGTGCCTAGTTGTATTGCTAGGAAAATCATTCCGGAACAATGAAGGTCCATTGATCCGAGGACTATGCAGGTAGCTTTGACTGATGTCCATTGCCCTTTAAACCTACCAAACAGTAGGTTTAATAATGACTTGGGCAGAATAAGGGTTGTCTTCAATAAGTCATTATTGAAACTACTTTTTAAAGAATTGTCACCTGATTTCATCACAGCAAAATTCAAGGCTAATTGGGAGAGTCCTGTTTGGGCAAAATATTTGAAAGAATTTCAGAAGCATTACATTGAAAAGGATTTTAGTAATGTAAATGAAATATCTTGAGATTGTTCACACGGCCAGGTCTACCAGTCTAGCACAGCACTACCTGGGTAGACCTGGTCACGAGAACCACTGGGATGGGTCCTAATCCTGGTGCATCTCGGCCAACTAACCTAGGTTTTTTACCCGGGTGAAAAGTCTGGTAGGAGGGTGCACGTTCATCTTCCTACCTCACCAGCAGATCGTGTGGGCAACCAGGCTGCCAACAGTTCCCTTTGGTGTGCTGGCAGCCATTAAAATTATCCATTTAATGGCTGGGGGAAGGAGTGCCCAGGCTTCTGGGATTTCCATAACGCACTGTACTGTTTGCCCAGTGCACTGTGGGATATCTGGAGGCCTCCAGATGGTAACTCGGATCGTGTGGGAGTGAAAGTGATGCTGCTTGAAATAAACCAGCTGTAATGTGTGGAATGGTAGAAATTATCTTCTCCCCACACACACACCCTCCCCAGCCCTACACAAAGCGGTCATGTGAATGACCTGCTTGGGTATGAGGGTGGTTGCACATTACTTTTTACCTTTAGATCAGTCCAATTATAACTGTCATATGACAACTTCACTGTTTGAAAGTTCCATTTTGCTCTAGTCTTGATCATATCTTTTCATTATATGCACAGCAGTCTCAGTTAGTAAACTTACTAGGTAACAGCACCATGAACTATTCTGTTGATCACAACTGCAGTCCATTTATATGCACTCATTTGTTCCTTCTAGTGCTCCTGTGTTAAAATCTATGTGTGTTCATGTTAAGCGGTCTGTGTGGACATGTATCTTCTAGTATGCAGAGATGGGCAGTATGAAAAATACAAGTATTTAAAATACATATTTTTGATAATTTTGTATCAAAAATACTTTTTAGAAAATTATTTAAGTATTTTGTATTTTGTATTGAAAATACATTTGCTCAGGTATTTTGTATTTTTAAAACACATTGCCGAAACCAAAATCCATCTCAACCAATCGTTGCTTTGTTTTCTTGCTTCAAGGGTTGCCTTTTATTAGCCTGTTGGCTGCTTAGCATTATCCTGTGTGTGCTCTGTTCATCCTTCTCTGACCCCTGAAGTCTGTATAGTTTTACTCTGTGACTGACTGGTCACCCAGCCAAATCTGAACATTAAATGGCAGGGGAAGAAAAACTGTCCCTATAGCAAAATGGGAAATGTGGGGTGAGGGTGGTGGGACTGGGGAAAACATGGCAAAAAGAAACAGGGCATTATGTTGTTTTGGAATTACTGAACTGATTGAGTGTCAAAAATCTGTTGAGAACAATGACAAAATATGATTATTCCGAATGTCTGCTTTAAACCCTCCCCCCGCCCAATTATTTAAACATGTCCCCAAGCATATTCTAGTATAAACTAATGAGTTTATACAATTTGTTTATTTATATTTCATTCCTGGTGCTTTAGAAACCAACAAGTGACAGTGATTTGGCAAAATGCACTATTTTGGATGAAAAGTAATTTCCCAGTGGAATTGGACACAGGCAGGCAAGTGAAAGCAAAACATGAACTGTGTGGACCTGGAAAATCCACAGTAATTAGTGGTTCTTACAGTTCCACAAGTAATTTTAAGACCCATTCAAAGGTAAGACAAGTTTCCATGTAAATAATTATCTTTATATCTGTGTCATATAGCATATAGAGTACATAACCTTGCATTTTCTATTATTTTTTAATTTAGTTTAGTATAGTTTAATTAACAAATTTCTATACTGCCCAAATCTTACATCTCTGGGAGGTTTACAATAAAAACACAATAAAAACAAAATTTAAACATTAAAACAATTTAAGACATAAAACAAGATTAAAAATATTAAGACAGTAAGTCTAATTAAAAGCCTGGGTGAACAGATGTGTCTTGATTTACTTTTTAAAAGTTGTCAGAGATGGGGAGGTTCTTATTTCAACAGGGAGCGCATTCCAAAGTCTAGGGACAGCAATTTAGAAAGCCCATCCCTGAGTAGCCTCCAGACAAGGTGGTGGCAATTGCAGAAGAACAGTTTAAAATTAATAAAAAGCCTGAGAAAACAAGTGCATCTTGAGGGTCCTCCTAAAAACAAACAGAGAAGGAGATGCTCTTATTTTGACAGGGAGCATATTCCAAAGCCCCAGGGCAGCCACAGAGAAGGCCTGGTCCCCAGTCATCACCAAATGAGCTGGTGACAGACTGGACCTCTCCAGATGATCTTAATAGGCAATAGGATTCATGTAAAAAAAAGAAAGTGCTCTCTTAAGTACCCTGGACCCAAGCCATTGAGGGCTTTATAGGGAGTAACCAGCACTTCGTATTTCACTTGGAAACATATCGGCAGCCGATGCAGTTCTTATAAAATCAGTGTTATATGTTCCCCTCGTGTTGTTCCAAAGACTGTATTCTATACCAATGGTAGTTTCCGGGGTTGTTATCGGTAGCTAGTGTAGTTCTACAGGTGTAATATGGCCTCTCCAGAGACCAACCTGGCTGCTGCATTCTGTACCAACTTCAGTTTCTGGGCTACATACAAAGGAAGCCTCACATAGAATACATTACAGTAGTCAAGCCTGGAGGTTACCAACATATGCACTACTGTTTTAAGGACTTTTGCCTCCAGAAATGGACATAGCTGACATATCTGCTGAAGTGGATAAAAAGCACTCCTGTCCACTGTCGCAACCTGAGAAACCAGAGACAGTTTTGGATCCAGGGACACTCCCAAGCTACATATCTGATCGTTCAAGGGGCAGTGTAAGTAACCCCGTCCAAAACAGACAGATCTAAGCAATCTCTCGAATCCCGATCCCCCACAGTCAGACTTCTGTCCTATTTGGATTCAACTTCAGTTTGTTGTCCCTCATGCAGCCCGTTACTGGTATAATCTTTGAAAGACTTGTATTGCTTAAAGGAAATGGAAACAAGTTTGGATAATTAATGAACATCTCAAAAGTGTTTCCTTTTTTCAGGCAATGTATTTTGTATTTTAAGATGTATTTTATTGGTGGCTTACCAAATAATTTGCATCTAAAATACATCTGTGCAGGTATTTTGTATCTAAAACGCTTTTTAAAAATTCAGTCTGGGTCAGAGTGGGGGAAATCAGTGTCAAATGAGTGCAGACCAAGCAACAACAAGAAAATATTCAAAGTCCTGCAGGATTGTGGACACAGCATGGATACACTAGAAGGCGAAGAGAATGCACACATGATTTTGAAAGCAAAGAGTTGTGTTACAGAGGGATAATGGAGGTTCAAAAAAAGAAAAAGTGGGTGGTTGAGCACATTACCAAGATGCAGTACTAGGAAGGGGGATAGAGGTTTGAGGATGAGAGAAAAGAGAAAAAGAGAAAGTGTTTGTCATAGCTACCTGAATCTAGCTGTGAGGAATCCTTCTTTCTGGGGAGCTCAAGCATGCAGCAAACTCATTAGATGCACCTGGGTGATGTGGGATGCAGCATCTAATGGCAGGATGCATGCAGGTGCACAGATAGCAAGGGTGGCAAATGTGGCAAATGCAGGAGGCAAAGGCGTGATGGCATTTGCAGGGGGCAAAAGTGTGATTCCATGTTTGAGGGGGGATTGTATAGGCAAAAACATACCCCAATGCCTTGAATGAGGGCTAGAGAAGACTAGTAGACAGTATCCTTGAGGAATTCCTGATGACTTTAGGAGTTCCTGTTCCTGATAAGGTGTTAATATTGGTTATTTATTAGGTTAAGTCAGTTGGCTTCCCTGTATTAGAGATGTGCAAAATGATTCGACCATGAACCAATTTGGGTCAAATCAGGGTGATTCTACCCTTAATGGAATTAAATTAGGTGATTCTACCCTTAATGGAATACAGAACAGAATCATCCCTGATATGACCCAAATCGATTCAGGTGATTCAGGCACCATTTTGAGGCCCATTTTGCTTGAAAAGTGGGCCTCAAAATGACAGGTAGAGCTGGTCTACCAGTTGGGATCAGGAGGTAGACCAGCTTTCCAACACGGGTTAATGAACTAAGTCCGGAGTGGAGGATTGGTCTACCCACCAATACCAATTAGTAGACTAGCTGTCCCCAGAAAACCAGGAGAGCCAGTTTTCCAGTTGAGATCAGCAAATAGACCAGATCTCTGAGACGGGCTGATGTGCCAAATCTGGAGTGGAGGATTGGTCTAGCCTCTGATTCCAATTGGTAGACTGGATTTCCCAGTTTTCTGGGGAGAGCTGGTCTACCAATTGGGATTAGCAGGTAGACCAACCCTCTGCTCTGGACTTGGCACATCAGCCCACCTCGGAGAGCTTGTCTACCCACTAATCCCAATTAGTAGACTAGCTACTACCAATTGAGTTGGAAGGCTACTCTGTGAAGAGCAGACACAGCTGAGAAGGTGAGCAAGCTTTTCTAAACATCTAGCCTTTACCCCTTCAAACAAACTAACAGAAAGAGGGGAGATTTGTAGGGGCTGTTTCTCTTTAAGGGGTAGGTCTTAGTCTCTCTCTCTCTGTGTCTGAGTGTGGGTGTGGGTGAGGGTTAAGGTTAGGCTTTCCCAGGATTTCCCAGGGCCAGGAGTTGATAGGGTTCCAAATTCCAGTGTTTACTTAGTGCCTGCTTGGAGGGGGTGGAGTCAGCTAGGGCTGAGAGAGGCCCCACATTCCTTTCCTTTGACTCACATCCTGTGTGTCACTTGGAAGGCTGCTCTACAAAATAGGTGAAGGCCTGAGAGCATAGCGAACAGGGATAGCAAACAGGACATAGTTGTTTTGCAGGAGTTTAGTGGGAAGTGTGGGGGGGAGTTTGGATCACAAGGAGCCTGGTGGAGAATAGGACGTAAGTACATATTCCTCCCTCATATTCTTGGGAAAGGCTAAACAGCCAACAAGACAGTATGAAGATAGAAAGCCAGCAGGGGAAGGGGCACTTCCCAGTGTATTGCACAGAGTGCCACATGTATGACTATTTGCCCCATGGGCAGAAGTCATGGGTGTGTGCTCGGTGCAAGGAGCTCCTGGCCCTCAGGGAACAAATCCGTTCCCTTGAGACCAAGGTGGCAGATCTGGAGAATCTCAGAGAGACAGAGAGGCATGTGGACGAGACCTTCAGGGATGTGATAGAGGCATCCCACTCCAGGGCTGGTAGCTCCTCTGCTGTCAGGGAGAATGAAGGTCTTGGGCAAGGAGGACATCAGTCTGAGGAAGAGGGAAATGCTCCTTTAGAAGGGACCCCTTTCGTGGATGATGAGCCCATATCCTCTCGCATGGGGGATACTCCTCTGGGGGGTGGGGGCCTCCTTGTAGTGGGTGATTCGATCATTAGAGGTACAGAGAGATGGGTTTGTAACCCGCGTGTTGACTGCACGGTGACTTGCCTGCCTGGTGTGAAGGTTGCGGACATCACACAGCATCTAGAAAGGCTCCTAGGCAGTGCTGGGGAGGAGACAGTTGTCGTGGTGCATATTGGCACCAATGATGTGGGGAAATGTAGTCAGGAGGTCCTGGAAACCAAATTTAGGCTGATAGGTAGTGTATTGAAGTCCAGGACCCCCAAGGTAGCA